>NC_136502.1:8346005-8416005 GCF_053919585.1 Euprymna scolopes | reverse complement strand
TCAGCTAGATCAGACAACTGGAAGTGGGTCAGGGGCATTATTTATTGCACGACCCTCGTACGATACGTTTATAAAAGAAAATAAACTTAATAAAAAATGGTTTACTGATATGCTGCAGTCATTTATTATTTGTGAAAATGTGTCTGTATACATTCATCCTACAGCCAAAACCAGTGTTGTGAAAGTTTAATGTTTTATCAATATCACGTGACTGGTGAATCACCTGCGGTGATATTTCACTATAGAAAAATGGCAACATCGTTACAAAGAAGACCACCTAATTTATTAAATAAAAATAAAACATAACGTTATTATTATAATAAAGAGAGATATAAAAACAAGCATGGGTACGATGAAAATACTACACCAAAATGTCCAAGTATTCGACTCATTATTATTATTACTAGTTATTATTTATATTATTATTATTAATAATTATTATTTAGATTATCAGTAAGTAACAACATACATTTCCATTTATCCATCTCTCTCTCTCTCTCTCTCTCTCTCTCTATATATATATATATATATATATATATATATATATATATATATATATGGGTGTATTATATATATATATATATATATATATATATATATATATATATATATATATATATATATATATATGTGTGTGTGTGTGTGTGTGTATGTATATATATGTATAAGGCAGGTAAGAAAACAGAGTGCTTGTGTGGATTGAGAATCGTTTAAACCAACGCATTTCAGGTGACAACATTATTACATACGTGTCTTGTCGAAATTAGTATAAATTCTAAACACTACGAAAATTATCCAATAGAAAAATAATTACAAGTCAGAATAACGATAATGAAGTTTAGCGATTTATCGTGTTTTATTGAACGTTTTAATGCCTGAGAGTTCACAAAATCCAAGCGTAGTAACGTCCACCGATAGTTTTGTCTCAATAAATACAAACCACCACCTTTAAACACATGACCTCTGAACGTAAGTATAGCTGATTTTTTTTAATTTCAAATGCTTTCTAGCCAGTGACGCGCAGAGAACATTTTCGGGGCAGATGCTCAAGTGAAAAATATATATATATATTCCTCTAAAAAGGGCACTTTTAAAACAGGAGTAAAAGGGGGAGGTGCTTGTACACCTCTAACAGCTCTCCCACCTCTACACGTCCCTGCTTCTAGCACGTCATTCACTGGATTATCTTTTGTAATTGTTGAAATTTATACTAATTTCGGCATAACATATAAGTATATAATAATGTTTTCACCTGAAATGCGTTCGTTTAACAAAATTATTAATCTGTACAAGCACCAAAAAAAAAAAAAAAAAGAAAAGACTGTTCGGTGTCTTCTCTCTCTTTCATCCTTTGTTATCTTCTTTCTACCAATACCTGACGTCTCACTCTTCATCTGGTCCTCTACTTCTCTTCTCTGTTTCCAATATTTATAGTCAGAGTGAGATGAAGAAGGGGAGAAAGGGGAGTGGGGAAAGATAGGTAAGTGAACGAATGATGTGATATATATATATATATATATATATATATATATATATATATATATATATATATATATATATATATATATAAAGCAACGAAAAGGTTAAAATTGTAGAAAAGATTCCGGAATTGGTGGGGAGGTATCACTTAAATGTCACTAAACAATGCATGGGGACATCAACGACATTGAAGACGGATGAGGGACTGGACTTGCCTGACCAACCCAGAAGTGGCTTAGTGACTTATTGAAACAGCAAGCATCCCACCCAACCATTAGCCACAACCCCTTACTGCCACCACTACCATCAGTTTTAAGCCACTTTGCTCCTCCTAGCACGCATCTCCTTTGCCAACGTTCATTTGAGTTTTGTTGTTTTTTTAGTTTATATGTATTGTATGTAGCTCAGTTTGAAGCATTAGAGAAGAAACGAATAGAAGAAGAAGAAAAAGAAGAAGAAGAAGAAAAAAAAAAGAAGAAGAAGAAGAAGAAGAAGATAAGAAGAAGATAAGAAGAAGAAATAAATGAAAGAAGAAACAAAAGAAATAAACCGGAAAAGAAATGAAGAATAAATAAACAGAAGATATAAAATGGAGAAATAGAAATAATCAAAGAAGGAAAAGAAATAAAAATTAAAAAATTAAAAAATAAAACGCAGAAGAAATCAAATAAAAAGAAGAAGAAAACGAAGAAATCAAAGAAGAAAAAAGAAAGAAGAAATCATAGTAGAAGAAAGAAAAAAAGAAATGAAAGAACAAGAAGAAATCAAAGAAGAAAAAAGAAGAAAAAGAAGAAATCAAAGAAGAAGAAATCAAAGAAGAAAGAAAAGAAGAAATTAAGAAATCGAAGAAGAAGAAAAAGAAGAAAAAGAAATCAACGAAGAAGAAAGAAAAAGAAATGAACGAATACGAAGAAAAAGAAAAAATCAAAGAGGAAGAAAAAATTAAGAAGAAATTATCTAAAAAATGTAGAAGAAAAAGAAATAAAAAACAAACATAAAATATAAAATCAAAAAGTATAAATAATTAAAGAAGAAAAAGAAACAAAAAAATAAATCAAAGAAAAAAAATCAAAGAAAAAAGAAAGCGATTAAGAAAGTTTAAAGAAATCAAAGACAATGTGTCTGACAACAGGAATTGAAAAAGAAAACGAATATTAAAATGAAGAAAATAAATGAGAAAAAATAAAAGAACACATTGAAAAAAAAAAAGAAAATGAATAAAAAGTTTTAGAAAAGTTGAAAAAATAACGAACCAAAATGAAAAAGAAGACAAGAAATAGTTAAACAGAATTTTTTTGAATGAAAAAATTTGAAAGAGAAATAAAAAACAAAAAACATTAAGGACAGGAAGCTGAAAAAAGAAAGAAAGAAAGAAAAGTAAAAAGCTGAAAAAGACGAAGAATAATAACAAAAAAGACATGAAGACGAGGATGAAATGTAAAATGTAGGAATAATATGAAAACGATACAAACGAACACGAACAAGACTGCAACAGGAAAAAGAAAAAAATAATGATAATAAAACTACTACTACTACTACTACTACTACTAAAATAATTATTACTATTACTAAAAACAACAATAATGATTATAATAATATAAAGAAGAAGAAGAAGAAGAAGAAGAAGAAGAAGAAGGAGAAGAATTCTATACAAATATATTTTCTGTAGAGATGAGCCTCCAAGACACTTCACATGAGGTTTGGAAAGGCCAGGAGCATTGTCTGGTTATTGTTCCGTAAAAGAGAGAAAATCAAAAATCCAATAAAAAAAAAGGCAAAATAACAAAAACAAAGCAAAACAATGGTAAAAAAAAAATGGTAAAGATAGACTAGTGTCGCCATCTGGTGGTGCCAGTTAGCAAAATTCTGACCTCTTGTTGTGTAACCACAGAGAAACTATTTCATACAACAGAGGACAAGAAAGAGGATAAGGTGAAGAGGATGAGAAAAGAGGGGGGTAGTATTAGTGTACCTTTTGGTGAGCTCCATGGACAAATTCTTGTAGAAGTTTGCCTGCAGGCATGCCCTGTGCATGTTCAATGTCTCTTAGACTAAATGAAGGAATATTCGTATTATTTGAATTCTTTGGCTACTGTTCTCACCTGGTGTATTATTTTTACAACGTTTCAGTCGATGTAACCTCTGACCTTCTTCAGGTGTACATTGTCGAACTCAGGAATCTTTTCTGTCAAACTCGGCCATTTTTCTGTCGAACCCTGGAATCTACAAGGAATTTTGGAATACTTTATCCACTAACTGTAACACAGTGAATAAAGTACTTGGTAAAATTCAGTTGTAAGTTACACTCTTCTGGAGGTTGAAGGTTCAATCCTCAGTGCGGACGACACTCAAAATACATTAATTTATTTTTATTTCGGACTATTATTCTCATCTTTACTAGTTGTTGTTTTTTTCATCTTTTATTGGTTTGTTTATTCACAACGTTTCGGCCAACTATTCCTCTGGCCTTCGTCAGGTGGATTACCGCAACGGATAGGAACTTCGAATCTCCTAACTGCATTCTCAGCCATTCACTGCCATCCGTAGTTGTTGTCGTCTCACCACATTTTGGCCAAGTAAACCTCTGGCACGCTTTGGGTGGGATTGAAAACGCTATCTTCAGACAATGTTCATCTGGAACTGTAGAGATTGTAGAAGGCCAGAGGAATAGTTGGCCGAAACGTTTGTGAATAAACAATCCAATAAAAGATGAAAAACAACAACTAATAAAGATGAGAATAGTAGTCCGAAATAAAAATAAATTAATATATATAATGCTCTTCTCAAAAATGAATTCCAATTAAGGAATAATATATATATACTCAAAATACAATTGTAAATTATTTTGAACTTCTATACAGCCATGGCTGATAGAACGAGAGCATGCTACCCCTGAGGGGTTAATAAAGGATTTTGTTCAATATTGCATGCAGTTTTCCAAATCTGACAAAAAGATTCCCGAGTCTGACAAAATACACCTGAAAAAGGTTGAAGATTACATCGAATGAAACATTGTCAGAATTGTTGAGAGGTATTTTCTTTTCTTTTTCTCTTTTGTTTTTCGGCATATCAACCATTTCCAGGTTTCCTAATGTTAAACTAGTAATTTAGGAAACAAATTATGCTTCAGGTTGTTTATATCTCCGAATATTTATTCATGATGTTTGGTTTGGTTGTTTTGTTTTACAGCATATCAACTTATGCCGACTTCCATAAGTGTTTTTTTTTAAATTATACTTTCTTCTTGATGCAGTGTTGTGTCACTGTGCTTATTTAACAAATACTTCCATGGAATGTATGCCAATGAACTCACGGCACAGGTGCCTCATTGATGTAAATACCCTGACCAACGCGACAAGCAGCATAATTAAAAAAATGTTATCCCATTTACACGCCAAACAAGTCATAGTGCCACTTTGAGGTAGGAAACTATTATTGAGAACATAAGTTACAGGGATATTATGGAGGGAGATGAGTAGCAAGATATCTTTTCATAGTAATTGTCTGTATTTTTGAGATGAGTAGCAAGATATCTTTTCATAGTAATTGTCTGTATTTTTGAGATGAGTAGCAAGATATCTTTTCATAGTAATTGTCTGTATTTTTGAGATGAGTAGCAAGATATCTTTTCATAGTAATTGTCTGTATTTTTGAGATGAGTAGCAAGATATCTTTTCATAGTAATTGTCTGTATTTTTGAGATGAGTAGCAAGATATCTTTTCATAGTAATTGTCTGTATTTTTGAGATGAGTAGCAAGATATCTTTTCATAGTAATTGTCTGTATTTTTGAGATGAGTAGCAAGATATCTTTTCATAGTAATTGTCTGTATTTTTGAGATGAGTAGCAAGATATCTTTTCATAGTAATTGTCTGTATTTTTGAGATGAGTAGCAAGATATCTTTTCATAGTAATTGTCTGTATTTTTGAGATGAGTAGCAAGATATCTTTTCATAGTAATTGTCTGTATTTTTGAGATGAGTAGCAAGATATCTTTTCATAGTAATTATCTGTATTTTTGAGATGAGTAGCAAGATATCTTTTCATAGTAATTGTCTGTATTTTTTAGATGAGTAGCAAGATATCTTTTCATAGTAATTGTCTGTATTTTTTAGGTGAGGTGTTTTCATTGATTGAGATTGTCGGACTGACTTCCTCATCTTGGTCCTAGTGACATATGGCCGAATGGTCCTAGACGTTGTATCAAAGTTTACAGTTACCCAAAGGTGCTGAGTTCAATCCTGAACGAAGGCAGTGAAAAGTAACATTCAAAACAGAGAATCAGCAACTATGTCCCAGTGCCTAACTGGAGTCCGAACACGGTACCCCCGTAATAGTAATAAAGGGTTGGGTTCGAGACTCCTAACAAACGGTTCCCCAGTTCGATATAAAACACCTGATGAAGGCCGGAGGGCAAAACGGCCGAAACGTTGTGACTATAACAACCAAGATGAGGAAGTCAGTCCGACAATCGCAATCAATATGTGTTCATATTACACTTGAACAGTACAGTTAGAAAAGCAGAATTCCGGAAGGGAGTTCCAAAGTCTAGCAGTTCTGGGGAAGAAACTATTGGAGGAGAAGGCTCTCTTACACCTAGGGATCTCTACTGTGTAGAGGTGGGGTTGAACTTTGCTGCTTGCCAGGTTTGTCAGGGGGTACAAGTGCTTGTAGTGTACAGAGCATTCACTATTAAAATACTTTTCATCGAGGGTACAGACGCCGAAGCTTAGATGACTGTTCAGGACCTATCAGATGTGTGACTCTCTTTTGACCCTTGTCCAGGAGTGTGAGACTAATAGCAGAACATTCATGAGTAAATTCCAGTCCCGTCACTGTAGAGATCCCAGAAAGCTTTCTACTCTTCACAAGATTTCCAGCTACGGTATAACTGGAAATATTATCTCTACCATTAAATCATTTCTCTCTGATAGGCTCATAAGAGTAGTGGTTGATGGATAAAAATCAGAGGCCTGCAGTATTAATGCTGAAGTCTCTCAAGGGTCCATCCTGGGCCCAATTCTCTTCCTGATCTACATCAATGATCTCCCTAAACACATACTTAAATCATTCGTTGCCATCTATGCTGATGACACGACCATCTACAGCAACATATCAAAGGCCGTAAATGACAAAGCTCTCTCTGATTCTCTCTCCTCTACTCTCGAACGAGTGGTTCAGTAGGGAAG
The DNA here is from genome assembly GCF_053919585.1 of Euprymna scolopes. Lineage (NCBI taxonomy): Eukaryota > Metazoa > Mollusca > Cephalopoda > Sepiida > Sepiolidae > Euprymna > Euprymna scolopes. The sequence goes on along the minus strand of NC_136502.1, from coordinate 8,409,337 downwards.
ACGTGGCTGGTTATCTTTAATGCATCTAAAACCAAACTCCTATCTTTACATCATCAACGCTCTGATCCCCATCTGGCATCAATTGAAATGAATGGCTCTCGTCTAGGAGAAGCCCCATGTTTTGACAAGCTTATGGGCTTGACCTCCACTCCTGATCTGAAATGGAACATGTACATCAAGTCTGTTTCCAAGGTCACTGGAAAGATGGTGGGATCCTTCTACCGCTCCAGAAGATATCTCACTACTGATGCAATGCTCTATCTATATAAAAGCCAAGTATGTCCAAGGATGGAATACTGCTGCCATATCTGGGCAGGAGCTGCTAAAAACAGCCTATTCTGCCTTGACAGAGTACAAAATAGACTTCGTGGCTTAGTGGGGGATGCCCTTTTCTCTACCTTGCAACCTCTCTCCCACAGAAGAGACGTTACGAGCCTTTCCTTGTTTTATCGTTATTTCCATGGCAGGTGCTCGTCTGAACTCCAATCTCTGGTCCCCCCTTGCCAATCTTTCATGAAAAACACCCGTCTAGCCGAATCCACTGTGAAAAATTTCCCCCACTCTTTATCTGTGCCTAAATCAAAACGCGGATTCCATGACCAAAGCTTCTTTCTTAGAACTGCACGGCTGTGGAACTCTGTTCCGTCTGTCTGCTTCCCACCTGACTACAACTTGGATGTCTTCAAGTCCAACGTTAACAAATTCCTAATGAACCGCCCCCTTAATTAAACACTTCATCAAATCTCCACACTAACGTACTGTACTTACAATAACCCTTATCCCTGAGTGGCTTCCGGGCCTTGATAAGTGGTAACCACTGTGTAAAGAAAAAAAAATCACAGCACATAAGAGCCATGAAAGCCAACAAACTGGAAGTCCAAGACGCGAGTTTCGCCCTCATTTGGGCTCATCAGTTGAACACATCCAACTCAGGATTCAAAACCCAGCAAGCTTGCTCAATTAATAGAGTGCTTGCCTCGCATGCAAGAGATTCGGACTTCAAATCCTAAGTTCAGATGTGTCTAACTAATGAGCCCAAATGAGGGCGAAACTTGAGTCTTGGACTTCCGATTTGTTGGCTTTCATGGCTCTTGTGAGCTGCGTTGTTATCTGGCTGTGGAAATAATTATATATTCTCTCTCACATTCTTATATATATATATACACTTGTGCCCGATATTATTCATACCCCCTCTTGAAAATTGAGTTTATTAGGTGTAACTTTGTAAGAATTTATTGTTTACGTCCATATTGATACATATTCTTAATAAACCTCTTCTGATCATTTTCGTCATTTTAGAATCTCGGGATACTTGTAATAAAAGAAATATACAGCTATTTATAAAATCTGCAATGTTCAAAAATAATCATACCCCCTTATTTTTTCAGTATTAATCGAGTTTCTGACTGTTTGTTTCTTGTTTGATTCTTATTTTGAATGCTTTTATACAACCTTTGATTAATTTCATTTCGTTTTTTGCATTTTTCAGAAATTAAAATGATATCAACTGAAAACCAATAAAAGAATAAAAATTATTAGAATGGGGAAGAAAAAAGAGCTTAGTAATGATCCTAGGACTAAAATTGTGAATTCACATAAGGATGGTTTAGGTTACAAGTCAATTTCCAAGAAATTTGAGGTCCCTACAGCAACAGTACAGAGCATCATCAAAAAATTCCAGAGCCACCACACAACAAACAACTTGATTTGTAGAGGAAGGAAAAGGAAACTGTCTGCTAGAGCCACCAGGAACATTGTAAGAAGTGTTAATGCAAATCCAACGACCACTACTAAGGACATTTTAGAAAATCTGGAGTCTTCTGGCATAAAAATATCAAGGCAAACATTGCAAAGCACTCTGCATGAAAATGCTCTGAAAGGAACAAGACCACAAAGGACTCCACTGCACACCGGAAAACACCTTGCAGCACGTCTAAAGTTTGCTAGGGCCCATGTGAATTCTCCAGAGTCCGTTTTCTCAAGTATTTTGTGGACTGACGAAACAAAAATTGAATTGTTTGGCCATATGGATGCTTCTTACGTTTGGAGGAAGAAAGGAGAAGCTTACAACCCAAAGAACACGGTGAAACATGGTGGTGGTAGCCTAATGTTTTGGGACTCCTTTTCGGCTAGTGGTCCAGGTAGTTTGATCAAGATAGATGGAACCATGTAGAAGGAGCAATATTTGGAGATACTCCAGAAAAACATTAGACAGGATGCGGCGAAGCTCCATTTAGGACCAAACTGGGTCCTTCAACAGGATTATGATCCAAAGCATACTGCCAAAATAGTCAAGAAATGGTTTGAGGATAATCACATTAATGTTTTGGAATGGCCTAGCCAGAGTCCCGACCTGAACCCTATCGAAAACCTCTGGCACATATTGAAAACTGAGGTTAAAAAGCCGAAACCTCGAAATTTGAGGGATTTGGAGTACTACTGCATTGAAGAATGGTCAGAAATCAGTGTTGATGCTTGTAAAAACCTTGTTGATAAATATCCAAAACGGCTACAGGCAGTTATTAAGAATAAAGGGCATGCTATTGACTATTAGTAAGAGAGGTATGAATAATTTTGAACTAGTGCCATTATTGTTTTTCTTTGTATAATGTTTCACACTTGCATAATTTATTTATTTGTTGAGTTTAAATTAAATGCTTATGCTTGATTTATTGTTTGAAATCCCTTTAAGATTGTCTACCTTCTGGTTCGAGCAATATTCTTATAGAAATCTCAAAGATCCGAGGGGTATGAATAATATCGGGCACAAGTGTATATATATATATATATATATATATATATATATATATATATATATATATATATATATATTAGTAACGCACTGAGTTACGTGTTTGATTGTTTAAATAAGGAACGTGTTTGGAAACCAAGTTTTGTGTCTATACTATTTATCTGCATGTTCAAATTTTAGACATTTGCATAGTTTGCAGTGATTCTTTCCTATGCAGTTCTATCTGGCTTTGTATTCTGTTTGAGAGACTTTGCTATATTCATTTATTTTGCGTTTCGTTTATTTGTCCACAGAGACTACATTTACTGTTTTCTTGAGTTTTGTGTGTTTTAGCTTTGATATCATCCGTTCTGATCATGTTTTATGCAGCTGTCAGTAGTGACTCCATTTATCTGTTCAAGTGTCCTCTTCATAGCCATGTCAAGCTGTTTTTATGTGCTTCTTTTTTGCTAAATTTGATTACTTTTTTTTTTTTTTTTTGCATTTTCATTCCGAACAAGGCACAGTGCCACTTTGATGTAGAGAGCTACTATCTGGGACATAATTTGTAGGATACTATCTGTCTGTTTACATTGCACTTGAACTTCTGCATGTCAGTACAGACGGGGAAACAGGAACCCGGAAGGGAATTCCAAGCTCTATCAGTCTTAAGGAAGAAACTATTAGAGTAGTTTTTTTTACATCTAGGTATTTCTACTGTGTAGGGGTAGGATTTTGCTGTTTGGCGGTTTGTCAGGTGTATTTACGTCAAGGGATACGAGGGTTTGTAGTTCATCACAGCATCTACCATTAAAGTACTTGTAAAACAGGCAGAGCGATGCATTTCACATGGTTGTAGCCTAGCTGATAGTGCAGGACATATTAGCTTGGTAACTCTCTTTTGAACCCTGTCTAAGAGGGAGAGACTAGTAGTAGATGCACCAGCCCAAATGTTGCAACAATAATCCATACATGGGCGAATGGTGGCCTTGTAAAAGGCAGGATACTCTCAGGCGTAAGTAGCTTTGTAGCATGGTAGAGAGAACCCATCTTCTTTGCAGTAGCCTTGGTAATGCACTCAATGTATCTGTTCCAACTCATGTTCCCTGTGAACCTTAAGTCAAGGAGTTTGAATGAACTACTTTCAGGTAATGTATAATTAGTCATGGCTATTAGTGATTGAGAAGGTTTCTTGTAGTTATTAAAGGAAAAGAGCTTAGTCTTAGCAGCATTGAATGTAACCATCCATTTTCTGACCTATTCCAACACAGACCAAAAGTCTTTTTCTAGTGTTTCTGCCATTGCCTTGTTTGTTTTCCCCTCGTGTTTGTTATAGAGCGTAGCAAATATAGCCTGTGTTTTTTTTTTATTACATTTTCACCCCAAACAAGGCACATTGCCACTTTGGTGTAGGAGGCTACTACCTGGGACATAAGCTACTGGGCTACTATGTTGGGAGTTGGTCAGTAAGATGTCGGTTCACATTACACTTGAACTTCTGCATGTCCGTACAGTTGGGAAAGCAGGGAGCCAGAATGGAATTCCAAAGTCTAGCGGTTCTGGGGAAGAAACTACTGGAGTAGAAAGCTCTCCTACATCTAGGGATCTCCACTGTATAGGGGTGGGATTTAGCTGTTTGTTGAGGGTATATACGTTGTGGGGGCACAAGTGCTTGCAGTTCATCAGAGCATTCACCATTAAAATACTTGTAGAACAGGCAGAGGGATGCAACATTTCGTCGGTGGGACAGAGGCTGAAGTTTAGATGACAGTTCAGGACCTATCTGGTTGGAGACTCTCTTTTGGACCTTGTCTAGGAGCGAGAGACTAGTAGCAGATGCACCAGCCCAAATATGGCAACAATACTCCATACATGGGCGAGTGGTACACCAGCCATCATCAGCTGTCAATAACTAACAATCATCTGTGGAGTTCCTTGGAGTCTGAATGACAGCAGGTCTCCTCAGATTTCCAGTGCTCTCCACCTCTTTTGATAACCATTGAAAATGACTTCTTTATTATCGCAACAGCCGCTCAGCATTGATTCGTCGCTAACAATGGCCATTGGTATTCCTTAAGGTTTGGGTGATAAAAAGTCTCCTCAGCTTTTGAGTATTCGCTGCATTCAGTGAAGGTCTGATTAGTGTTCTCCCTCCTCGGTCTTTCAATTCTCCATGATTCTTCAAAACTATCTGGTGTGGTGCCAGGGAAGGTCAACACCACCATTTTGTAGGGGGGGAGGCTGTAGTTCATGTATGTTGGTCTCTGCATTCAAGGGTTTTTCCTTAATATTTCAGCTGTTTTCATTATTGCTATCCATTGTATTATCATTATTATTATGTATACAGCATAATCACGTTTTACAGATCACCGAAGTTAAGCAACGATGAATCTGGTCAGTACTAAATGGGTGAATATTTGGGACTTCCAGATGCTGTGTATGCTCTCCGCTTATCTCGGCATTGTTTCCAGTCGTCCTGGACTTCACCTTGCCACTGGACTCAAACAGTGTCAATTCAGGAGAGGGGTGGGTGGATATTGCGCAACCCTTGCCTCACAATTACACCCGCTACTGCCCCTACAGGGGGTATCCTTTGTCTTTTCAGACTGAACGGAAGCATTGATTATTATGTCATACTGTTATAATTATTAAATTCATTTGATACTCTACGTCCTTAGGTATGAGCCCATGCAGTCCTCCCCATGAGCAAGCGATATATCTACACGGACTTCAGCGTTTAATCTGGTCGTTGACAAAGGTGATTACACCAAACGTGACATTCTATTGTAAACAGACAACAAAGACACATTTCATTTGATGTATACTTCGACTAAACCGACGGTTCTCCCATTCAAACATCAGCCTTGTTAATTCTCCTTACATCTAATTACCGACAGGATCTTATTGAATTGTCTGTGAAGTGCACAATAAATAATACACTTTCTTGTGAACTTTGTGAGGGAAGCAAGCGGAAAAGAGGATAAACAGTTCATGAAACGAAATTATTCAATTTGATCAAATTAACAATTTTATGGTAAACACACATAATAGTCAACAGGCTCTTGAAAATTCATCTCCAAATGTATTTTTAAAAGAATGAATTCTTATTCTGGAATCCAGCAATACTGAGAGACCACAAGAAAACTATACTACAGAGTGTCCCACTTAAAAGTAGCCCGATCTATCTAATCTTTCTCTTATCGACCAACTGACACCACAAAACAAAATGCAGTTCTTTTTCCAACAAGATGACACTGCATGCAACACGTGTCACAGATCACTGACACAATTTTATGACATGTTTACGGAAAGAACAATTAGCAAAGGGTTGTGGCCACCACGTTCCCCGGACTTGTCATCATGTGATTTTTATCTTTGGGGAACTTTGAAACAAAAAGTTTACGCAAATAATCCTCACAATCTAGACCAACTAAAGGAGAATTGTCAGAGAAGATCTACATGCAATATCTGCAAACGTTATTAAATGTGTCCAGAAATGCAAAGATGTAAACGGGGAGCACTTCCAGCATCTTTTATAAAACTACAAGTGACTTTAACAATGCTACAGGTAACCTTCTCTAATATTAATCTCATCTATGTTTAAATGCATGTATGAATGTATGTTTGTATGTCTTGCAAAAACCTTCGACAAAGGCGACGGATTTTCACGAAACTAGGATCATATTGAAGCTCGACCACTCAGACGACAAATATCGAAAAACTGGTAACAAACATTAATTACTTTATCCTCAATGGGCACTTTTCTACAGGGAGGGTTCGCTTTTTTCGCCAATATTTTCGACAGTCATCGCCTCTTTTCGATTGTCTAGCCTTAATTGGAATTTAATTCATTTCCGGTTTGACGATGGGTGCAGCAGCTACGCATCACGTTCTTTTTTTTTACTGTCTTTTCCTCCTTCGTGGTATGGGTTCGAGTCTGCCTGCCTACTACTACATTTTTTTGCGCTCGCAATTTTCCTTCTTTTTTTTTTTTTTTTTTTTTTTTTTTGCTCAACCAACACACCTCCACTTTTTTTTCCGCCTTCACGTCACGGGTTCGAGCCTGCCTGCCTACTACAACTTTTTTTTGCTCAACACACACTTACAAACACCCGGGCAACGCTGGGCACACAGGCAAGTCTAAACAATAAAAGAATGTTCCTCTTCTCTACTTCATTTTTCTGGTCTACTTTTAAGTGGTTCACTCTGTATTAGGCTGACAAGTTGCAAACCTTTCATTGAATATAAATTAGATATGTAGATACATAAGGTTGAGAAGAAAGCTGTTTCAAATGGAAAATCTAATCTTTGCGATGTTCGCCCAACATAGTGCGCACTGCAACTACATTTAAATAAATAAATAATAGAATTATTATGTGGGGGGGGGCATCTTTGCGAATAGACGGCAACATAGGCCTGGTTGAAAAAAACAACACGCGGATTCGATGCAAAATAACACCGTTGCACAGACAAAGAAATTTGCTTAGCAAATCGGTCACTGATGTTACCTAGCCAAGGTAGATGTAGGTACACAGGACATCTATTAGCTATAATTTCTTTGGGTTTATGAAAATTAGAAACTTTCTTATTGATAGTAGTTTCAACAATATTCAAGGGGTAACCATTATTACAAAGGGTCTTAGTGATAAATTTGAGTTCGTCATTCAGATTAACTTTAGAGCAAATCATCAAGGCCCTATATGCTAAAGTTTTAATTAAATTATATTTTTGGTTTGTAGGACAAAAAGAGTCCCAACGCGTATAGAGACCCGTAAAAGTTGGTTTACGATAAACAGAAGTAAGAAAACACGAGGATGTCTTGAACACAAAACCATCCAAAAACGGAAGAGTAGAATTCGTTTCCTTGTCTACCGTAAACTTAAGCGCTGGATGAACGTTATTGAGATTTTTTCTTTAGAAAAATATGATCGATTGAGTGACCTCTTGAGCCTCTAATTATTTAGATAAAGAAAATAGATGATTGAGATTGTCGGACTGACTTCCTCATCTTGGTTGTTATAGTCACAACGTTTCGGCCGTTTTTCCCTCCGGCCTTCATCAGGTGTTTTGTATCGAACTGGGGGAACCGTTTGTTAGGAGTCTCGAACCCAACCCTTTATTATTATTACGGGGGTACCGTGTTCGGACTCCAGCTAGGCTTTGGGACATAGTTGCTGATTCTCTGTCTTGAATGTTACTTTTCACTGCCTTCGTTCAGGATTGAACTCAGCACCTTTGGGTAACTGTAAACTTTGATACGTCTAGGACCACTCGGCCATATGTCACTGGGACATCTAACTCCTAACTAACCTTTGGGTAACTGTAAACTTTGATACAACGTCTAGGACCACTCGGCCATATGTCACTCCTAACAAACGGTTCCCCGGTTCGATACAAAACACTTGATGAAGGCCAGAGGGCAAAACGACCGAAACGTTGTGAATATAACAACCAAGATGAGGAAGTCAGTCCGACAATCTCAATCAATGAAAACACCTCATCTCAAAAATACAGACAATTACTAAGAAAAAGTGTGTTTACAAATTATTTGAATAAAGAAAAAGTGTGTTTACAAGTCCACTCGAATAAAAGCAAATCATGTTTATTTGCGGTTGTTTGTTTGTATAAATAAATACACACACATACATAATATATATATATATATATATATATATATATATATATATATATATAACACTTGTCTAGTTCCATTAAATTATTTATTTTCAAATTCAACAAGAAAAAAATCAATAAAATCTTAGACGTTAGAATTTAACATAACATTGTTTATTTTATATATTCACACCCCTCACACACACACATACATACATACACACATACACACACATACACACACATATATGTTACTCTACAAGGGAGAGGTAGTTTGCTTGATACTTTCCTGATAAATAAATATGGAGACGTATAAAAAGGCTATTGCAATGAAAAAAACTGGTGTTGAAGTGATGTAAGAAAAAAATAGAGAAACGAAAGAAGGCCCTGTAGGCTTTTTTTATCTTTGTACATACATTTATTTTCCAAAAAAACAATACATCAGTAAATATGGATTTGCTATTTGAGATAATCGGCCTGATGGAGGTCTTTAAAATTTCGAGAAATAATCTCTTTTTCGAAAAAAAAAGGGACCAAAGAATGTCCTTTAAAAAAAGGAAAATATCGCGAAAACGGAACCGAAAATTGGAATATTTTAGCTGTCAAGCAGAAATTGAACTTATTTTAAAATTAATTTGGTATTGTAATCATGGTATCATTTACATACACTGATGAATAATGTTCCCATATCTATTATCATTACTATTATTATCGTCATATTCATTCTTATTTTTACAAATTTATTTGTTAATTTATTATTTGGTTAAATTTTAGCGAATGAAAAATGACAAAAGTTCTCTCTGATTCTCTCTCCTCTGATCTTGAGCGAGTGGTACAGTGGGGGAAGAGGTAGCTGATTACTTTTAATGGATCTAAAACCAAGCTTCTATCTTTACATCATCAACGCTCTGATCCCTATCTGGCATCAATTGAAATGGATGGCTCTCATCTAAGGGAAGCTCCATGTTTTGATAAGCTTCTGGGCTTGACCTTTGCTCCAGATCTGAAATGGAGCATGACATCAAGTCAGTTGCAAAGGATGCTGGAAAAATGGTAGGATCCTTCTACCTCTCCAGAAGATATCTCACTGCTGATGCAATTCTCTATCTATATAAAAGCCAAGTACGTTCAAGGATGGAGTACTGCTGCAACATCTGGGCAGGAGCTGCTAAAAACAGCCTATCCTGCCCTGACAGAGTACAAAAGAGACTTTGTGGCTTAGTGGGGGATGCACTTTTCTCTTCCCTGCAACCTCTCTCCCACAGGAGAGACGTTGCGAGCCTGTCTTTGTTTTATCGTTATTTCCATGGCAAATACTCGTCTGAGCTCTAATCTCTGGTGCCTCCTTGCCAATCTTTCATGATAAACACCCGTCTAACTGAAACCACTGTCAAAAATTTTCCCCACTCTTTAACTGTGCCAAAACCAAAACGTGGATTCCATGAACAAAGCTTCTTTCTTAGAAGTGCATGCCTGTGAAACTCTGTTCCGCTTGCCTGTTTCCCACCTGACTACAACTTGGATGTCTTTAAGTCCAACATAAACAAATTGCTGATAAACCGCCCCCTTAAGTCAGACACTTTATCAAATCTCTAATTCTAACGATTTCTACGATACTATCCCATTGATTACTGTACACGCAATAACCCTTATACACGAGTGCCTTCCAGGCCTTGATAAGTGGTGACTACCTTGTTAAAAAAAATAAAAAAGTTAGTATTTTGATTCAGGCGCTTGTTACATCCATCATGTGTCGTTATGGAAACAGAGTTTAATATTAAATTTTATTTATATTTATCTGATGGTACATTTGGTTTGAATTTCGGAGGAAAGAGAAAAGTTATTAATTGGCCGATTATTCAGCAAATCGACTGATTACATATTAATCAGCAAATATAACACTGATTACTGATTACCTACCGATTAATCGGTGCTCTTTTAGTTGCTTCATCTCGACTGGTGTATCTATTGCTAGTCTGTTTCGCTTAGAGATCGAATTCAAACAACAGTTTCAAATATAATAGGTCCCACCTATCAGCCAGACCCAAACCTCTGTCTCATCTCTCCAATGTTGCATCCCTATGGCTGTTTTATAAATATTTTAATGGAATGTGCTCTGTTAGACTCATAGAACTTGTGCTCCTTTGACGTACATACCCTCAATAAGCAACAAAATCTCACCCCTTCACTGTTGAGGTTGCTAGATGCCTGAAAGCCTTCTACTCTAATTGTTTATTTCCTTGGAATTCCCTTCCTGTTTCCTGCTTTCATGAGTGTACTGACATGCAGAAGTTTTATTGTTATGCGAACAGATACCTCATTACTCAGCTCCCCTATTAGACATGATCTCAAATAGCACTCTCTTACATTCCAAATAGCAATAAACCTTGTTTGGGTTTAAAAAGAGTAAAAATTAAAAAAAATAAAATAAAAACAAAGAATCCTATAAACAACTTTGCTTAACACGTTTCTGAAGTTTTGAGATGAGGATGGTTTTGTTTACTTGAGAATCACCAATTATTAAGGCCCAAAGGTCACTCGAGGATAAAGTGCTAGTGTAGTAACCGTTAATGGTGTAATTTGGGTAGAATTTGATCATTTATGCGGACGGATCAGCAATAATTTGTTTACATTGGATTTGAAGGTTACCATGTTGTATTCAACTGGAAACCAGGCCAGCAAAACAATGTTCTAAATGCGGGCAGTTCTGGGAAAGAAACTTTGTTAATGGAATTTGAATTTAGATTTAGGCACAGATAAAGAGTATTCATCGGACTAGTGTTCTGATCTTGAGTGTCATTTTCACAACGTTTCGATCGATGCAACCTCTGACCTTCTTAGGGTGTATCTTGTCTGCATGACACGTGGCGCAGTGGTTAGAGTACTTGAAAAAAAAAAATCAATTGTAAAGATTATATGTTCCTGAAGGTGGTTGAATGTTCAATTATGTGTTGATGACCGAAAAATACAACTGCGAATTACTTAAGATCTCCATACAGTTCTGGCTGACGGAACGAGAACATGCTACTCCTGTGAATTAAATAAAGAGTTCCGTTCGAAATTCCGTCCAGATTCTTGAATTTAACAGAAACATTGCCGAGTTCGACAAGATATACCTGAAGAAGGTCGGAGGTTACATCGGCAGAATGTTGTGAAAATAAAACTCGAGATGAGAACAGTAGTCCGAAGAATCTGAATAATACGAACTTTGCTTTATTCAGCTTTAGTATAAGCATTGATATGATGATAACGTATAACAAATAAATAAATGTACTTCAGCCACCAAACTGTCTTTTAGGCGATTTTAAAAGTAAAGTTACACATGTTGGTAAGTGGAAGCACCTGTCATTTGTGTGTGTATGTATAAGCCGACAAGTGATCAAAGCCAAAAACACAGAGATGTTTTGCTTTGCATTTTTAAAAAAATACTTTTTCATTCAGTGTTCCATGAAGATGACCTTGAGGCAAAGTTGATGACCCTCCGACGTGAATCTGATTGGCCTGTCACTAACCGAGAAGAGTTGCAATTCCCGTTTGAAGAAAAACGTAAAGAGTTTCAGATGATTAGAAATGACAGCAATCAATATTCATCTTCTAATCAGTCGCAACAATGATCGTGCTGATGTCGGTTCAAACAAAGCCGTCCGACGTGAGCCGCTCCAACAAAATGGATATTGGCGTTCAGGCTTCGATCACGTGATCCAGTTCGTCGGTAGTGGTTTAAGGGAAGTGGTAGTGGTGCTGGACGCCAAGCAACAACTAATGATTGGTCGCTGAAATTCTGGGGGGGGGGGGAAGTGAATCAAATTTTTAAACAACTATTGTAGAAGCAGTTTCTGAATTTTTTAGATGAGTATTGGTTATTCCTATTATTTGGATTCATCGACTACCGTTCTTATCTTGAGCGTGATTTTTACAACGTTTCGGTCGATGTAACCTCCGACCTTCTTCAAGTGTATCTTGTCGAACCCGGGAATGTTTCTGTCGAACTCGGGAATTTGGACGGAATTTCAGACAGAACTCTTTTATTTACTTCACAGAGATAGCATGCTCTTGTTCCATCAGCCATGACTGGATAGAGGTCCTAAGTAATTTGAAATTGTATTTTTCGGTCGCCCACGCTAAGAATTGAACCCTCAACCTTCAGGATAATATCACAGAAAGACCCGTGGCCGTGGTTAACGTACTTGGAAATAATCATTTGTAAAAGTAATATTCTCCTGAAGGTTGAAGTTTCAATGTTAAGTGTGAATAGCACTTCGATGAATGCAAATAATATTGTGAAAGCATTTCTCCAAGTATTTGGATATTATAGCCATAGAGCAAGGAATTCCCAAATAAGGCTATAAATACACTAAAAGCTAGTGTCGGCGTACCTGTATTCTTTTTTTTTTTACATGGGGGTCATCACTTATCAAGGCCCGAAGGCCACTCAGGGATAAGGGTTATTGCGTGTACAGTAATCAATGAGATAGTATTGTAGTAATCATTAGTATTGGGGGTTTTGATAGAGTGTCTTACTTAAGGGGGCGGTTTGTCAGGAGTTTGTTTATGTTGGACTTGAAGACGTCCAAGTTGTAGTCAGGTGGGAAACAGGCAAGCAGCAGAGAGTTCTACTGGCGTTCAGTTCTAAGAAAGAAGCTTTGCTCATGGAATCTATGTTTGGATTTAGGCACAGATAAAGAGTGGGGAAAATTATTGACAGTAGTTTCAGCCAGACGGTTGTTTCTCGTGAAAGATTGGCGAGGGGGGACGAGAGATTGGAGTTCAGACGAGCACCTGCCATGGAAATAACAATAAAACAAAGACAGACTCGCAACGTCTCTTCTGTGGGAGAGAGGTTGCAGAGAAGAGAAAATGGCATCCCCCACTAAACCACGAAGTCTATTTTGTACTCTGTCAAGGCAGGATAGGCTGTTTTTAGCAGCTCCTGTCCAGATGTTGCAGCAGTACTCCATCCTTGGATTGCCTAAAAAAGAAGACATTAGAAAAATATAGAAAAATTGCAGTTCTAAAAAAGAGCTTTGTCCATTGAATCTACATAAAGGTTAAGGCACAGATAAAGAGTGGGGGAAATTATAGACAATGGTTTCAGATAGACGAGTGTTTTTCGTGAAAGTCATAGATTGAAGCTCAGACGAGCACTTGCTATGAAAATAACGATAAAGTAAAGACAGGCTCGCAATGTATCTTCTGTGGAAAGAGGTTGCAGGGAAGAGAAAAGCGAACCCCCCACTAGGCTACGAAGTCTATTTTGAACTCTGTCAAGGCAGAATAAGGTGCTTCTAGCAGCTCCTGTTCAGATGTGGCAACAGTACTCCATCTTTCAACGTGCTTGACTCTTATATAGGTAGATAATTGTATCTGCAGTTAGATATCTACCGGAGCAGTAGAACGATCCCATCATTTTTCCAGCAGCCTTGGCAACAGATTTGATGTATGTTTTCCATCTCAGATCAGGAGTAACGGTCAGGCCTACAAGATTGTCAAAACATGAAGCCTCATTAAGACGAGAGCCATCCATTTCAATTGATGCCAGACGGAGGTTAGTGTTGATGATTGAAAGCTAGAAGCTTGGTTTTAGATGCATTAAAATTAACCAATCACCTCTTTCCCCATTGCACCACGTGATCAAGATCAGAAGAGAGAAAATTTAACATAGTGGTTAATCTTCTTCAACGTTTTAAAACTTGGATCCAACACATTGCACCTGAGACAGTCGCAAAGAAAGACAAAATGAAAAAAATTCGACTCAGTTAAAGTGAAATCATTTATAATTTTTCCAAACTAACTCATTGCCCATTGTTTTAAAAATCTTTTAGTTTATCTCGTCTGTCATGCAGTTTACAAAACGCTGCCGTCACGGCATAGCTTAGAAATCTGTCGTCACTATCGGGTCATACCTTCATTTCATGCTGGAACGCATTTTTTTTCCAGTCCTCTACCGCCTACGTTTGTTCGTTGTCGCCTGTTTTATCCACTTATCCTTTTTTTCTTTTTCTTCTCGCCCTCCGCTGTGACATAATTCACACACTGGCTCAGCCATTTGCATATGTGTCATGTGGCTGCTGATATAAGCGCACCAGCGGCTACGTTACAGTGAGAGGTAGAGGCAGAACAGAAGTAATTGAGGGAGAGAGAAGACAAAGGATTGAGCTACAAAGAAACGAGAAAGAGAAATAAAATATGGCAGATTTCATAGCATTTTCAAATTGATAAACTGACATAGGAGAAACAAATAAAAAGGAGAAACAAGTCATTCTCTATCTTTCTTTAAAAATTGCATATGAATTTTTCCTTTTCTTCTTTCTATTTCTTACGTTTTCTTTTCTCATTCCATGATATATTTGCAATCTCAAAAGCTCTTCAGGTCAAACATGGCGCAATTCTACTCAGTACATTTGGAGCTCATGAGTGTTTATTGGTTTAATATTATTAGTAGCATCAGTAATAGTGTGCCCATCCCATATGGTACTATTAGCATCAGACGAATTCTACATGCCATATATAAGGCAATTCTGTAGTTTTGAAGCGTATGCATTTAGTTTTGAGCATTACACTCAGTAGTAGTAGTAGTAGTAGTAGGAGTAGTAGTAGTAGTAGTAGAAAAGAAGTAGTAGTATTAGTAATTTACTCTACTGAGCATAATGTAAAGCTATTAAAAAATAACTAAAAAAAATAATACTAACTTTATTATTTCGATTATACGAAAACTATGAAGATGACTACAGAAATTATGAACCCCCATCTTAGAGGATTTTAAAAAAATAAATAAAAAATATAATACTATTCGGTGCGAACCCAACAATGAACAGATATGAACAGAAAAATTGGATTTATAAGACCTTAATCGCCCTTCGGGGCACGTGGTGCAGTGGATAGAGATGTTGCGTCTTTACGATTCTAGGTGAGCATTGTCTGAAGATAGCGGTTTCAAACCTACTCAAAGCAGACGAGAGGGTTAGTTAGCCACAAATACTTGTTGATAAAACAACTACGGAAGACAGTAATTACTGGGGACACAGTTACAAGACTCAGCATTCTTACCTCGTCGCAGTTAATCACCTGGAGAAGGCCGGAGGATGAGTTGGTCGAAATGTGGGAAAACAACAACAACAACAACTATGAAGATGAAGATAACAGTCCACAAAAGAATGAATACACAAATTATGAAGCCTCATCTCAAAGGATCCCAAAAGAAAAGAAAACTAAAAAAAAAAAAAAATATTCGGACGAATGTTCTTGTCTCGAATGTTCTTCTTACATTTTTGCCGATGTAAACTTCGGCCTTCTTTAGGTGTATCCTGCTAAACTCCGAACCAATGGATAAAGTACTGAATAAAATTCAGTTCGAGGTGACATTCTCACTGTGAAAAATTTCCCCCACTCTTTATCTGTGCCTAAATCAAAACGTGGATTCCATGAACAAAGCTTCTTTCTTAGAACTGCACGCCTGTGGAACTCTGTTCCGTCTGCCTGCTTCCCACCTGACTACATCTTGGATGTCTTCAAGTCCAACGTTAACAAATTCCTAATGAACCGCCCCCTTAAGTAAACACTCCACACTAACGTACTGTACTTGCAATAACCCTTATCCCTGAGTGGCTTCCGGCCCTTGATAAGTGGTGATCACTATGTAAAAAAAAAAAAGAAGAGGAATTGCTTCCCAACACACTGGAAAATCTCATCAGTATGCCCCGTATTTTAAAATTCAGGTGATCAGTCAACTCCCTTTAATTATAGGCCAGTAAATCTGCTGTGCATCATGAGTAAGTTGCTGGAATCTGTGTTAAATAGAGAAGTAGTCAACTACCTCAGCAAAAATAACCTTTTCAGTGACATGCAATACGGTTTCCATTCTGCTAGATCCACAGCTTACGTGCTAACAGTTATATCTCATAGGATTAGTGAATCTCTCAACTGAGGCTTCCTTTCTAGAACAATTGCTCTTGGCATATTAAAGGCCTTTGATAGGATATGGCATAAGATCTACTCCACAAGATTTCCAGCCATGGTATAGCTGGAAATGTTTTCTTAGTTATTAAATCATTTCTCTTTGATAGGTTTATAAGAGTAGTGGTTGATGTGATGATTTTAGAGATCTGGTATTTAATCCCTACTTATCGTCGTCGCCAAATTTTGTTGTGTTTGGAGAAATAAGGTCACAGAATCAGTGGATATTCTAATAAGCAGACTAGCCCATTGTATTTTTAAACACAGTTTATTCATGGCAGAAACATCAAATCAATTGCAGACGATATTGAATCTCAAGCGATGTCCGTTATGCTGTTCTTGGTCCCCTCTCGAACTCTCTAGTCTTTTCAAAGATCTATAAGGGGCGATAACTCTTTGTTTATTTCTTTAGAGTTACTCCACTTTTATTGCTATAACAGGAGTGTATCCGTTCATTTAAGTGCAATTGTTTCGATCTTTCTTGCGCTTAGTTCGCCGGGTATACTCACCAGGTAGTTTTTAAGCTCTTTTTTATGGACCTAGTGGACTCTGATTGAAATTTTCCCTTCGATTCCATTTTCTTTTCATGTCGTTTATAAGATTTTTGTATTTAGTTCTATTCTCCACCTCAGCTCTGTTTAGGCTAGCATCACTAAGCACACTGACTTCAACTAGGGTTACTACTCTCTTTCTCTCTCTCTCTCTTTCTACCTTTGTTTCCTTGGAATCTTCTGTCAAGGTCTCATTAGTATATATATATATATATATATATATATATATATATATATATATCACTAAAGAACTATGATACATTACATCTGTGGATGACTATTAATGTTCCCTATCTTGGCTGAATGAAATAACAAACTGTTACTAGCGTATAACGCAATAATCTTTGTGTAAACAAACGGAGCTTCCAGCGTTAGGTGAGTTTATCATTATATTTAAACCTATCTACTGAGCAGCAGTCAACTGGCATTGAGTTGAGAAGCATGAAAGTCGTCTACACAGTTAGGTTTCGATCCGAACCTGAAGTAATTACTGGTTTAGTCGCACTAAAGAGCTGTGATACTGCGAAACAATCTGTCTATAGATAACTACACATACATATGTTCTCGAGTTTATGTAGCAAAAATATATCTTGAAGTTTATATCTCTATAATATAGTTCAAATTGTTATGAATAACAAGCTCAATGAAGTTATGCTTCCAGCTCCAGAGCATAAGTTTGTAAGAATTTTTTTTTTGGGGGGGGTCTGACTATAGTTTTCCTCGTTATGAGAAGACATTTTAATATCGATTATCAGTAATGCATCCATCGTAAACTTTGAAATGTAAAAGATTTTGGATTGAGATAATGTACATTGACACATGGGACAACAAACAGGATTCCCCCCATATATAAAAAAAACATCGACCTTGTGTCTAACTCTACAACACCAGATAGATAAGCAAATTCAACTTCAATAGACAAACAGACTAAGGGCAATAAATCTTCATAGAAGTTGATCTTACAAGGGAAATCAACTACAACTAAGTAGCGTGTTAGTTCATATTATTTGGATTCTCTGGACTACTGTTCTCATCTTGTGTGTTATTTTTGCTATGTTTTGATCGATGTTACCTCAAACGTTCTTCAGGTGTGTCTTGTCAATTTTGCACGTTGTATTCAAGATTGCTTATAATTAAATGATTATAAAAAGACTGTTGGACATTAATAACCAAAAGCTGCTGAACAAATCAGTCATACACCGAAGTTTATTCATACAACATATGATTGGTTTGAATTGAAAGCCATGTTTAATTTCAGAATAGTTTCCGATGGTTAGTTATTCTGTACAAATCCTGAAGATTTAGAATTTTTGGCGGGTAGCTATTCTGTACAAGTCCTGGATATGAAGAGTTTTCGATGGGTACCTATTTACAATGCCTCCCCATGGGACAGACACCAGGGTCGTATATTAACGTGGAGAAAAGGTACAAAAATAAAAAATTGTCTCAGTCGTGAAGGACTGATCCTCGACCAAAAGAGAACAAGAAATGGAAGTGCAGCATCGGAAGAACAGATACTACACTTTGATCTTGAGAGTTTTCGATGGGTAACCGTTATGTATAAGTCTCGGCCTTTAAAATTTTGCAAAAGAGCTTTCTTGTGTTGACATGAAAAGATTATGTGCCAGAATGCTAAAAGATTCAATATCTTTATAGAAGAATTCTGGTTTCTGATTGGTTGCTAGCAGAACTTGGCTCCATTTGATTGGTCAGTTCCTATCACCAGTGTGTATCAGTAGAATTTTCAACTTTCAGTAATTATAGCCTCTTATTATATAAAAATATTGCAACAATTGGACTGCAGAAAGAATCTTGACTTATTAAGAAGTCCATGGACAGCATTTTGTTTTTTTTGTTGGGGATGAGGAACGCTGTATTATTCATACAACGCAGGGGTCTTTTTTTTTCTTTTTTTTTTTACATAAACGTCACCACTTATCAAGGCCGATAGGCCACTCAAGGATAAGGGTTAAAGAGTATAGAGTAGTCAAAAGGACAATATAGTAATCGATAGTAATGGAAGTTCGGTAAATTTGTTAACTTAAGTGGAACGGCTCATCAGAAATTTGTTCACGTTGGACTTGAAGACAACCATATTATAGAAAGCTGGAAAGCAGGAAAACGGAAGACAATTCCACAGGCGTGCAGTTCTAAGAAAGAAGCTTTGATCATGGAATCTATGTTTAGGTTTAGGTACAGATAAAGAGTGGGGAAAATTATTGATAATGTTTTCAGCTAGTCTAGTGTTTCTTGTGAAAGTTTGGCGAGGGGGGACCATAGATTGAAGCTCAGTCGAACACTTTCCATGAAAATAACGATAAAGCAGAGACAAACTCGCAACATCTCTTCTTTGAGATAGAGGTTGCAGCGAAGAGAAAAGAACATCTCCCACCAGGCCACAAAGTCTATTTTGAACCCTATCAAGGCAGGACAAGTCTTTTCTAGCAGCTCCTGCCCATATGTGGCAACAGTACTCCATCCTTGGACGTATCTGGCTCTTATATAGATAGAGAATTGCATCAGCAGTGAGATATCTACTGGATCGATAGAAGGATCCGACCATTTTTCCAGCGGCCTTTTCCTTTCAATGTTAAATGCTAACACTGTAGTGAAAACAAATATATATTATGCATCGCTGTAAGTAATTTATAGGACTCCTCTTTGAAACTGGAGACACTAAGTGCGACTTAAAATACTATTGTAATAATTTGTATATAATTATTACAACTTTTTTACTCAGGAATCCAACATAATGGTAAGTGAAGGAATCTGCTAGTGAAAATGCGCCACTCAGTATTTGAAAACATAAGGGGTGGAGAATCTTCAAATGACATCGAACTGTGTATGGGCAAATAAAACTATTTTCCCTGAGTTATGACTGAAAGTGTTAATGTCAGATTAATAGAGGCACAAATATAAGGCAGAAATTAAATGAGAACACGGGTCCAGAGACAAGCATATATTTTATAAGGAGAAAAGGGAGAAAAAAATCATAAAGTCCCAATAGTGATGAGAAAGGCGGGTCAATCAAAATTCTGGATTACAGGACACAATCCCATACTACATCTTCGAGGAAGAAAACGAAAGAAAGATAAGAATCCACTGGGATTCTTATCTTTCTTTTGTTTCGAATATGTAGGATGGGATAGTGCCCTGTAATCTAGAATATATATATATATATATATATATATATATATATATATATAATGAAATAAGAATTACAATTAAGTTTACCAAGATAATCCAAGATGACAAATCTAAGGTATATTAAAAAATATAAAAGAGTTAATATTTATAAAGTAATCTCAACCAGATGTAAAAGTTCGATGAAACCAAATAGGAAATAGAGCTTATAATAAGAACAAGGAGTTAATAAAAGATGTTAAAAACACTTTGAAAAAGCGTTAAAAACATATTTAATTTTAAAAAGCGGATAGTCCTTAATCCGCAGAATTTCGAAGAAATACTTTCCTTTTCATCAGAGGGTAGGGATTAGCAAAATGCGGGATCGGATTATATATATATATATATATATATATATATATATATATATATATATATATATGTGTGTGTGTGTGTGTGTGTGCGTGTGTGTGTGTGTGTGTGTGTGTGTGTGTGTTGTAACATATGCGATAAAAGGTGGGGATTTAAGCAACAAATAAACATAGGGGTATGATAAAAAAATTTCCGAGAAGAATGAAAATTGTTTATCTTTGTAACACGTCGCCCAAAAGGGGGCGGTACAAAACCCAAGTATGTTCTCTTTATCGCATACGTGACATAGCAAAAATAAAAAAAATAAAACAAGTGGATGGAAACGCAAGGACGAACACAAATAAAAATGCGAAAAATAACGAAATAACAAACACTTTTCCAAGCGATACAAAAATAGATTCATTTAAGAAAAAAAGAAATTTTAACGAAAGAAAAAGAAATGTATTCAAAGTTATGGACTCTGAAGTATATCTACGCGTATTGAACTGAGCGAACGTCCTTTAGAGGGGGGTAATCAAAGTCTTTGCACTTACAGATTTCTTTTGTTTTTCCCTTTTTTTTGTTTTATTTTTATTTTTTGCTGGTGTGTTTCACAACTCGACGACGACGCAGTTAATCTAAGATATTTCGTCCGGTGTGGAAAAAGTTTACATAGCTATCTCACATGTTTTCTTTTCTTGCTCGCACGTTATATATCTGCCCCTTTCGTGACGGATAAGTTATCACATCGTGCGTTCGGCACATACATATCTCTTTCACATGATGGAAAAAAGGGTCATCGTCTCTTTCGTGAGAAAGTAAATTCATAGCATTCTCTTGCATGGCTGGAGAAGGTCGCGTCGTTCACGCCTCGTGTATCGGTATCTCCTTTTCGCATGGGGGAAAAGATGTCGTCCCCCTTCACCTCCCACAAGGAGGGACCAAGCCGAAAAGAACGATTTCCGCCGGTGTCCAGTTAGAAAGGGGAAGGGGGAACAATAACTCTTCCGCTCCCCCCCCCTTTCTCTCTGCTTCACAATCCGGTCTAAAAACAGACTTGACGAAATCTCCAGCCGGCAAGGTCTCTGCAAGTTTTAAAGGGGTAGGGGTACATTAGTAGACTCTTGCTCAGTTCCAAAACGACTACTGCACTAGCCTATCTTGTGGGAATCCTGTTTTATTTTATTTCGGTGACGGAATATGAAAAACAAAAACGATATATCTCGTCAGCCTAAAATTAAGTATTTAAATTTTGATTTAAATACTTAATCCAATTTAAAGATCATGTTACAATATATATATATATATATATATATATATATATATATATATATATATATATATATATATAATGATAAGTTGTTAAAGTGAAGTCACCACGTATGCTGAGATGCGCCAATTTTAAAGTCATTAAAAGTTCAAGGTATATTTTTGGAAGAGAATCACAGTCCAGCAGGTTTTCCGACCAACAGCTAAAAGCATAGAGATTAAAACAAAAAGAAAAACAATTTCTCCAACTTTCTTCCTGATTGCATAATCAGATAAAGTCATTGGATGGTCGATTACATAAGTACATGACACCTTTCTTGGATGCATTTGAAAAATATGGGCTTTGGCATTCTTTGCGTAAATCAAATTCATGACGCTCAAATATCATGACTTTTAACAAAAGAACTTTTTTGTTTTGCTTCTCGCAAAGTGCAACGTTCTCATTGCCTAACTCATTTAATACTTAGCGCCTCCGTTTTTATGTGCGGTCGGCTCGGAATCGAATTTCATATGTCGAAGGTTGACTTCACACTGACGTTTTATTTCTTCAATCTCTCGCACGTAGTCTGGTCCATGCAAGACGCCTTCGCGTTCAAAACGACAGGGTTAATCTGTCTAGACGACTGCTCGTCACCATGCTGACATTAAAAAATAGCTTAGGCTTACGTGACGAAAAACTTGTCATTAATGTTCATGATGTCACCGATTGTATCATTCGGGTTACTTAGCGGAAGAGGAACGTCACAGTAATAATGGAAAACATGAAATTCGTGGTGTAGAGGCATTGGGAAATGTTGAAAGGCTGAAAGAAGCTTGAAGACTAAAGACCACGCTATGTTCAATCTGACACCGTCTGTCGGAGACATCATCAATTCTAATATCGAAAACTGCTTTTGTGGTACCAGTTTTCAAGAATTCTTGCGAAAGAACTGACCCAGTAAATTATCACCCCATTAGCCTCCTCCCACTTTTCGGTTATATTCAATGCTGCCAAGACTAAGCTTGTTTCCTTCAATAATTACAAGAAACCATCTCTACCACCAATAGCAATAACCAAAGACTCTTTATCTGAAAGTACATCTTTTAAAGTCCTTGGCCTAACGTTCACAGTTAACATGAGTTGGTACAATTACATTGAGAATATTGCCAGGAGCGCTGTGAAGAAGGTAGGTTCTCTCTGCCGTGCTAGAGAGCTACTAACGCTCAAAGGTACCTCTATAAAGCGATCATTTGCCCATGTATGGAGTATTGTTGTCATATTTGGGCTGGTGCATCTGCTACTAGTCTCTCGCTGCTAGACAAGGTTCAAAAGAGAGTCGCCAACCTGATAGGTCCTGAACTATCATCTAAGCTTCAGCCTCTGTCCCATCGACGAAATGCAACATCCCTCTGCCTGTTCTACGAGTACTTTAATGGAGAATGCTTCGATAAACTGCAAGCACTCGTACGCCCTCAACGTAAATACCCTCCGACAAACCTGACAATCAGCTAAATCCAACCCCTTCACAGTAGAGATCTCTAGATGTAAGAGAGCCTTCTACTCCAGTAGTTTCTTCCCCAGAACCGATAGACTTTGGAATTCCCTTCCGGGTCCCTGCTTCCCCAACTATACTGACACGCAGAAGTTCAAGTGTAACGTGAACCGACAACTTGATGCCCAACTCCCTACATAGTACCCCTGTAGCTTATGTCCCTGATAGTAGCCTTGTTTAGGGTGAAAATGTAATAAAACATTTTAAAAAGTGCAAATATGAAATGCTTTTGACCATAACCGAAAATTGCAATCATCATCATCATCATCATCATCATCATCATCATCATCATCATCATCGGTCTAACGTCTGTTGTATATGTTGGCATGTGTTGGATGGCTTTTAGAAATTGACTTCCAAACTAACCAATCTCTCTACAGGTCTTTGTTTATTCCTCTTTCTTTCAAGTTCATCCGTATCACTTTCGACCTTGGCTTTCCTCTGTTGATTAACCCTGCTTCGTTGACTGTTCTATACCTAACGACCCAAGCTTCCCTATCCATTCTTTCAAAGTGACCAAACCAAAGGAGTCCCACTTTTCTAAACACATCTCCAAGCTACCTCAACTATTTTACTAACTAACCCAAGCAAACGTGACCAAATCAACGAAGTTTCTTTTTCTTAAATACATCTCCAAGCTAGCTCAACTTTTCTACATGTACTAACCCAAGTATCCTATCCATTCTTTCAATTTGACCAAACCAACGAAGTCTCCTTTTCTAAATACATCTCTCTATACTGACAAAGTTTAACACTCCCAGTAAAGTTCAATATTTAAGAAATATAGTTGTGGTGTTTTGTGGAAAAACTAGTCCAATAAGCTTTGCAAGAAGAATGCAACATTCAAGATTTCATATCAGTGAAAAAGAACCACGAAATTTCACTGAGCGTTTTCCAAGTTTTATTTCATCCCGTTGTTTATCAGAAATAAAGAAAAAAAATAATCAAAAAAATTGTCCATTACGCGTTATCTGCGGATGTATCCTGTCTCTGCTGTTGTGCCAACTGAACAAGTGCGCACACTAAAGCCGTCACGCAAAGATAAATGATTAAAACTGATGAAAGGTTTTTTTCTCGATGAAAGAGATCCATGCTTAATTAGTGATAATTATCGCCAGCGCCAATTGCGAAAAAACATAAAACTATGAACGAATTTGTAATTGATTACCTGTTTTGTCGGTTCATGAGTATTTATTGCTGGCAACTAAGATGGCTGGACTGGAAATTAAAAAAACAAGGAAGAAGAAGAAGAAGAAGAAGAAGAAGAAGAAGAAGAAGAAGAAGAAGAAGAAGAAGAAGAAGAAGAAAGAAAGAAAGAAGAAGAAGAAGAAGAAGAAGAAGAAGAAGAAAAAAAGAAGTTAAATGGTTGGATATAAGTGGTATATAGTTAAATGGCTAGACAGAAGAACAAGCAGTAGTTAGCTAAATAGCTAGACAGACCAAAAAGAGCTAAATAGCCTAATAGACAGAACAAGGAGTTTCATAGCTAAATAGCTGTACAGAACAAAAATAGCTAGATATCTAATTATCTAGACAGAAGAAAAAAGCTAGATAGCTAGACAGCTAGAAAGAAGAAACATATCTAGATAGCTGGATAGACAGAACAAAAAGTACCAAATAGTTAAATAGACAAAAGAAGAAGAACCAGTAAGCCTGAAAAGAATATTTATCCTTTTTTCTTCCCCTTTTGTTTTCTATTTTACTTTTTCTATATCATCTTGTAAATTTGAAAATAAGAGAACCCCTGCTTTCCGATTCCCATATAATCTTTCTTTTTATCCCCTTTATTCTACATTTTTATTTGTTGGCAAGATTGAAAATGTCTTCTGCTCTTTAATTTCTGAGGAAGTCTTCGGACAATAAGGATGAATTGAGATTGTTGGACTGACTTCCTCATCTTGGTTGTTATCGTCACAAAGTTTTGGCCGTTTTGCCCTCCGGCCTTCATCAGGTGTTTTGTATCGAACTGTCCTAGTGACATATGTCCGAGTGGTCCTAGACGTTGTATCAAAGTTTACAGTTACCCAAAGGTGCTGAGTTCAATCCTGAACGAAGGCAGTGAAAAAGTAACATTCAAAACAGAGAATCAGCAACTATGTCCAAGAGCCTAGCTGGAGTCCAAACACGGTACCCCCGTAATAATAATAAAAGGTTGGGTTCGAGACTCCTAACAAACGGTTCCCCAGTTTGATACAAACCACCTGATGAAGGCCGGAGGGCAAAACGGCCGAAACGTTGTGACAATAACAACCAAGATGAGGAAGTCAGTCCGACAATCTCAATCAATGAAAACACCTCATCTCAAAAATTCAGACAATTACTAATAAGGATGAAAAATAAATTTTCACAAAACGAATTGATTGTCCTCTGTCTCATCACTACATGGATTAGAATTTCAACTTAACTGGATCACGTTCTTGAAAAGGTTTTTATACGCACTAAGTTGCACCAAAAACGTATCTATATCTCTAGTTATACAAACAAATAAATAAAATATTTATTTGTTTATGTCCAAAAGTATCCTGTACGTCTATAAGGCCACCATTCACCCATGTATGGAGTATTGTTGTCACATTTGGGCTGGTGCATCTGCTACCGGTCTCTCGCCCCTAGACAAGGTTCAAAAGAGAGTCGCCAATCTGATAGGCCCTAAACTAGCATCTAAGCTTCAGCCTCTGTCCCATCGACGAAACGTTGCATTCCTCTGCCTGTTCTACAAGTATTTTAATGGTGAATGCTCTGACGAACTGCAGACACTTGTGCCCCCACGACGTAGACACCCTCGACAAACCCGACAGGCAGCTAAATCCCACCCCCACATAGTAGAGATCCCTAGATGTAAAAGATATTTCTACTCCAGTAGTTTCTTACCCAGAACCGCTAGACTCTGGAATTCCATTTCAGGTCCCTGCTTCCCTAACTGTACTGACATGCAGAAGTTCAAGTGTAACGTGAACCGACATGTTGTTACCCAAATCCCAACATAGTGCCCCAGTGGTTGCTGCCCCTGATAGTAGCCCCGTATACCAAAGTGGCAATGTGCCTTGTTTGGGGTGAAAATGTAATAAAAAAATAAAAAATAAGCGAAAACTACTTCATCGATCTCCCGGAAGGAGACGCTCTATACTGAATTTTATTTTCATTAAAAAAAAAAATCAGCAAAAGAAAAAAAAAATCGACGTATTAAGTTAAATAAAGATATGTGGTTATGTTTATAGATTAGTATGGACAGGATTCACTCCTAAACTCCTAAACTCATGATTATGAATTATGAATTACAGCTTCTGTAAGTATGTGTAATGCGGGCTAGTTATTTAAATGGAAATTTTTTTTTTTTTTTTTTTTTTTTTTTTACACAGTGATCACCACTTATCAAGGCCCGGAAGCCACTCAGGGATAAGGGTTATTGTGAGTACATCACGTTAGTGAGGAGATTTTATGAAGTGTTTAATTAGGGGGGCAGTTCATTAGGAATTTGTTAACATTAGACTTGAAGACATCCAAGTTGTAGTCCGGAGGGAAGCAGGCAGACGGAACAGAGTTCCACAGGCGTGCAGTTCTAAGAAAGAAGCTTTGTTCATGAAATCCGCGTTTTGATTTAGGCACAGATATAGAGTGGGGGAAATTTTTCACAGTGGATTCAGCTAGACGGGTGTTTTTCGTGAAAGATTGGCGAGGGGGGACCAGGGATTGGAGTTCAGACGAGCACCTGCCATGAAAATAACGATAAAACAAGGATAGGCTCGCAACGTCTCTTCTGTGGGAGAGGGGTTGCAGGGTAGAGAAAAGGGCATCCCCCACTAAACCACGAAGTCTATTTTGTACTCTGTCAAGGCATGATAGGCTGTTTTTGGCAGCTCCTGCCCAGATATGGCAACAGTATTCCATCCTTGGCCGTACTTGGCTTTTATAGAGATAGAGAATTGCATCAGTACTTGCAGGGTACTTCCTCAACCACTTTTCACGATTACAATTCAATCATCCCAAGCAGCATGCTTCCCCCTGTCGGACTCGTCAACATTGGGAACACCTGTTTCTTCAATTCTGTGATGAAAAACTTTTCTTGTGACAAGACCAGAAGCCACGTAATGTAAGAAATTAAAATTTTCTCCACGGTCAAAAACTAGTCAACGGTGTTTGATTCATAATTTCCAACAGCAAAAAGCCGTGCATGTGTGTCCCCCGCTGGTGCTGCATATGAGACGATGCCACAAAGCATAGTGAAGAAATGATGAATGTGAGAAATGTGAAGGTTGACTTAGTCCTAAAAACAAATATTACTTCTGTCATTTGAGTAATTTCATTTGAACTTTTTTTTTTTACTCTTTTTGGCCAATCATGATATCTGGGCGTCCTAAGAAATTACAGTACTTGCAGGGTACTTCCTCAACCACTTTTCACGATTACAATTCAATCATCCCAAGCAGCATGCTTCCCCCTGTCGGACTCGTCAACATTGGGAACACCTGTTTCTTCAATTCTGTGATGAAAAACTTTTCTTGTGACAAGACCAGAAGCCACGTAATGTAAGAAATTAAAATTTTCTCCACGGTCAAAAAAAACTTTTTTTTTTTACTCTTTTTGGCCAATCATGATATCTGGGCGTCCTAAGAAATTACAGTACTTGCAGGGTACTTCCTCAACCACTTTTCACGATTACAATTCAATCATCCCAAGCAGCATGCTTCCCCCTGTCGGACTCGTCAACATTGGGAACACCTGTTTCTTCAATTCTGTGATGAAAAACTTTTCTTGTGACAAGACCAGAAGCCACGTAATGTAAGAAATTAAAATTTTCTCCACGGTCAAAAACTAGTCAACGGTGTTTGATTCATAATTTCCAACAGCAAAAAGCCGTGCATGTGTGTCCCCCGCTGGTGCTGCATATGAGACGATGCCACAAAGCATAGTGAAGAAATGATGAATGTGAGAAATGTGAAGGTTGACTTAGTCCTAAAAACAAATATTACTTCTGTCATTTGAGTAATTTCATTTGAACTTTTTTTTTTTACTCTTTTTGGCCAATCATGATATCTGGGCGTCCTAAGAAATTACAGTACTTGCAGGGTACTTCCTCAACCACTTTTCACGATTACAATTCAATCATCCCAAGCAGCATGCTTCCCCCTGTCGGACTCGTCAACATTGGGAACACCTGTTTCTTCAATTCTGTGATGAAAAACTTTTCTTGTGACAAGACCAGAAGCCACGTAATGTAAGAAATTAAAATTTTCTCCACGGTCAAAAACTAGTCAACGGTGTTTGATTCATAATTTCCAACAGCAAAAAGCCGTGCATGTGTGTCCCCCGCTGGTGCTGCATATGAGACGATGCCACAAAGCATAGTGAAGAAATGATGAATGTGAGAAATGTGAAGGTTGACTTAGTCCTAAAAACAAATATTACTTCTGTCATTTGAGTAATTTCATTTGAACTTTTTTTTTTTACTCTTTTTGGCCAATCATGATATCTGGGCGTCCTAAGAAATTACAGTACTTGCAGGGTACTTCCTCAACCACTTTTCACGATTACAATTCAATCATCCCAAGCAGCATGCTTCCCCCTGTCGGACTCGTCAACATTGGGAACACCTGTTTCTTCAATTCTGTGATGAAAAACTTTTCTTGTGACTCCTTTTGAGCTCCTGGGAACGCCAAATCCCAGTGAAAATGTATAAACGGTGCAATTTCATGCCTTAAGATATGTATATTTGAATTCAGCACCATGGAAAACCACTATATAGACATACGTATCAAGTTTCTGAGTAATATGAAAAAAGAGCTCCAAAAAGGCATGTATTTTTAGTCCTAAGGGATGCGAAGCAGAATATTTTCAGGATCACCCATACTGAATTTATATCAGTAACAATAGCCTCCACAGTTTGGCCAAGTTTCAGGAAAATATAATGGATGGATCAAATGTTATAGGGCAAAAAGTGTCATTTTTGGAAAATTTGGGGCATTTTTGACCACTTTTGAGCACCTGGGGATGCCGAATCCCTGTGTAAATGGATAACGGTGCAGTTTCAGGCCTTAATACATGTATATTTGAGTTGGATACCATGTAAAACCACTGTATAGTCAGACTTATCAAACTTTTGTTGAGAAATATGAAAAAAGAGCCACAAAAAGGGTCGTTTTAGCACTAAAAGTCCTGGGGATGCGAGCCAGAATTATGCCAGAGTCACCTATACTGGATTTATATTAAGAACAATAGCTCCACATTTTGACCAAGTTTCAGAAAAATCTAATGGACGGATCAAAATTTATAAGGAAAAACGTGTCATCTTTAGCCTCTTTTGAGCCCCTGGGGATGCAACAGGAATTTTCGCAAAAAACATTTTTTTACTGTGCACATCCATTTAATGAAATACAATTTGTGGCAAAATTTCAGGAAAACCTAATGGACAGTTATTTGGCAATCGTCCGAACTAACGGATGCATGGATGCACAGACGGACGCATGGATGCACGGACGCCATTGAAAACATAGATCTCTCTCCGATAAATCAGGGGGACCAAAAATAGCAATTATTACCCCTTTGTCAGAAGCATCGACAACAGAATGGAAGGACTAAACGATAAAATAAGGGAAAAAAGAGTTCGGAAGATGCTGAAAATCAACCTAAGACTCGTTTTTTACTTTCTTGAAATGTATTTAGTTTTATGCAAAAGGAGCAAAGAAAGGATGTGAGTCCTTCGTAAAAATTCAGATGTTTTGTGAAATGTTAACAATAACTGAAGAAATGTAGAATTTTCTCCACATATAACTATATCAACATCAAAATGGATTATGTTTATTGAGTTATATGGTACAACATAACAATTTGAAATACCGTATATACAGTAATCTGCAAACACGTATGAACAGCTTTAGATATTCCTAATATGCATATTAATTTTTAAAATTAATATTCTCTAATATAAATTTCAAAGTGGCATTGTCAGGTAAAATCAATTTTATGAAAAAAAAACAAAAACAAAACAGTTTTTCACTTTTTTTTACGAATATTAAAATCAACATTTAATGATTCTAAACCCTATGTTTAGAATCCTTATTCTAATTTATCCACTATTATATAAAGTCATTTTGTGAGTGTGTGTAGTAGAGTTCCTTCCTCATAGGTTCCGAAACGGCTGAGCCTATCTTTTACAAATTTCACACAAAGCTAATTTATATGTCTGGCAGTGTTCTTAGATATGTTTTGTACAGGAATTCATCCGATAAGTATCGAAAATCCAAAAAACCTAATGTTAAAGATAGTCTTTTTCTCTTATAGATAAAAAAGAGGATTTTTACAGGTAAATATTTTACGTTACACCGGCCAAGGGAAATAATAAAATTTTATCAATCATTTCTTCTTAAAAAAATATTTATTATGATCTGGAGATATACATTAATGGTAGAGCATTCGACTACAGATCAAATGATCCCCTGTTCAAGTCCCAGTGTATCTCACCATTTTATTTTAATTTTTTTCTTAAGAATGAGTTCAATTTACGATAGAAGAAGAGGTACCATTTAAAATCGCCGCAAATCATTTGTTCATTTGTATATTTTAAAATTAAACATTAATCAGAAGTGACTTTTCGAGGGTTTACATCCTCAAACCCAAATATCAACTGACATGATATTGCAAATAAACAGGAACGGAATTCGATGAACGACATTATCATTATTTATTTTTTTTTTTTTTGCTACCGCGTAAATTATTCATGGTAATATATGATAACCAATAGAGCATTGATTGTATATAATTCATATGCAATCTGCATAAATTAAAATATCACATTTAAGTGTAAAGTATTACCGGGCAACGCCGGGCTGCCAGCTAGTTTTGATTAAAATCCATTTTATGAGTTTGATCCTAGAAAATGTCTAGAATATAAAGATTAAGTTTATGAGGTTTTTAGTTGGAATTGAAATTCAGTAAACCTTAATTGGTGCCCATGGATCAAATTTAATGCAACTCTGAAAATAGTGAATTTACGGTTTTAGTCAGCTAACGTACTTCCTAATTTCCTGTGGAGGGTTGCAGGAAGCGATGACAAGGCAAATCAGTTCGTTCACTTTTAATGTTCTTTATTATTTCTATTATGAAGCGATTTATTGAAATAAAATATGAGAAAAACACGTTAATGAAAATTAAAAAAAAATTAACAAAATTATACAAATAAAAAAAAATACAATTAGACTTTATTTGCACTTGTAATAAGAAAACTTAAAAATAAAAGTTTTTATTTCATTTAAAATTTTACAAGAAATATATGTTTATAAAAATAATTTATCTTTAATTTTTAAAATAAAAGCTTTTTATTTGCATTTATATAATACATGTATGCTTATAGAAGTATATAAATAACATTTTGAAATCAAAATAACAAATGAAATTATTGAAATCAAAGTAACAAAATTTCAAACAAAAAATAAACATATCTGATACATAATAAAAGCGAAGAAATTGATTTTCCTTGTCACCGCTTCCGGTAGTGTTGCGTAGAAAATTAGGAAGTACGTTAGCTGACTATAACCGATTTTTTAAATAGGAGATTGTGCGTATATCATGCTTACTAAAAACCCTTGACAATACACCAGAGAACGGAACACAAGTCGGAGGTACCTCAATTTTCACGACGGTCTTCCATCCCATCTGCTCGTTGCATCTACATCTACTTCTGCTGTTACAAACTTACGCAAAGAAGTATTCTTCATAGGATATTTTCGTCGTTATTATTTCATGTTTCCAATTATTCATATTATCTTTTATGTATTATACTTTTAGTTATTAAATACGGGTCGCTCCCTTCAACATACGCTTTCTGCTTTTAAGGAATGTTCATCGGCAGATTGTTAGAATGTCTTGGTTGTCTACCATCGGTCACTTTCATTATTCTAACATTTTAATGTTTATTTATTTCTTCATTCGTTATTCTGGTTCATTTTCTGAATGCACTAACTAATTTGGCTCATACGACAACATCACCTTTTTTCTCTGTCCCGCCGGGTACACTCACTTATATATTTACGTTTGTTTTGCTAGTTGTTCTTTCTTCATTACAAAATTTGATAAAATCGAATGAACATTTCAACGGCGTATTAATTCTATAAAAGTTTCACCCTTATTATACTTTATTTGAATGGTTCTATTAATGTTTCGATTTCTATGACACAAAAACAAATCAACATTGAATTTTATATGTAGATACCAGACTCAGAGCCTAAACGATCGCAGACCTCACAATATTATTGGTATGAATAAAATAAAATGGAAATATATTTCATTTTTATAAATTTCAAACCCCAACGACAACCTTACAGTATTATTGATAAAATAAATTCAAAAGAAAACGTATTTCCTTTTTATAAATGTCAAAGATAATTGATGACTCTACAGTATTATTGGTATGAATAAATTAAAATGGAAATATATTTCGTTTTTATAAATTTCAAACCCCAACGAAAACCTTACAATATTATTGATAAAATAAATTCAAAATAAAACGTATTTCCTTTTTATAAATGTCAAAGATAATTGACCCCACAGTATTATTGGTATGAATAAATTAAAGGCAAACACAGCCTCACAATAGTATTACTAATTATTTATTTAAAAAAGCATCATATATATTAATAGACTTTTTTTATTCATTTAAAAATGCATAGTCACAAGAACATTAATTTTAATTGTTCCTTGGTTAAGATCAAAGTGAAGTATCTGTCCTCTATAATATCAGAGCCATTTGGCACCGGTATCATGTGGATCTGTGAATTATCTTCATTGAAAAAATCAGAATACGAAAATACAACGCCGTTTATATTATGAATGGGTAGAATATATACAAATCATATATGTGTAAATGTTTATGTATGGTTGTCTGTATGTGTGTGTGTATCTGTCTGCGTGTGTGTGTGCTTTTGTGTGTGTTACGAACTCATATAATGCTGCTTCAGCGGTTTTGTCTATTTTTTGTGCCATTTCTTTTCTGTCAGATAACAAGCGAAAACAGAATTATATATAAAAACTTTTTCTTTTTTTTTTTAACCAAAAAAGGAATTCATTTAAAGAAATGAAGACACATATAAAAATAAAAAATAAAAAGGAATTCTTGTATATCTACAGAAAAATAAAAAATGGCTTCAGCACCAGGCTAAGCTGAACTTGTCAAAATGTCTTTTGTCATTTAGTTTGTTGTTGTTGTTGTTGTTGTTGTTGTTGTTCTCTTAGGTTTTTATCATGTGGATTTGTTTCTTTACACAAAAATCGTTGTCTTCGTGCATTCAGTTTCTTTGTTTGTATCTCTCTGCAAAGTCGACACTTGCTTCTTTCTTATGTTCGCTGTTGACTTTGTTTTTTTATTGGTTTTATCACGTGTTTTCTTTACATTCTTCCGTTCTTTCTCTTTACGTTTCATTGTTATTTTCCATTTCCTGTACGTTTCTTTCTCTTCTTCCTTTTTTAACGTTCCTTATCTCTTTCCTTAATATTGCCACTTTTTTTAAAACCTCTTTTCGTTTTTCTTTCCTTTCATTTCGCTCGTTTCTTCTTTTCATTTTTTCTTTCATCTCATTCTTTCTTTCCTTAAATTTATTATTTAATTGGTGGATGTTTCTTTCCTTAACTTCGTTCTTTTCTTTTTGCTAGGAGGGTACTTAATTTTATTACCTTCAGTAATGTGTTCTTTTTTTCTGTTTTAATCTTGTGCATTTTTTTCTTTTTACTCTTTTCCCGCTCTTCCTTTTTTCCTTATTTTTTATCGGACTGACTTTTTGTGTTTCCCTGATTTTTGTTTCCCTGATTTAGATTAAAACTTTCTTTTTAAATAATGCAAGTAGACGTCTTTGCCTTTTTGCCTCGTTCTTGCAAGTATTATCCGTCAACTCGACAGGACCGAGTTTATGGAATTTCGAAACATCATTGAGAATAACTGCTCTTTTCTTAACGTAGTCCGATTTGTCCAAAATCACCACTCCTGCACCTTTGTCTGGTTTGCACATATAAATATTGGCATTGGGTTTTTGACGCTTTTATAGTTTTAAATTGCGCTATAATCAACAGGTGTGTTACTGTATCGGTGAGCTAAGGCAACTAAACTAGATTTCACCCCAGAAATTCTTTCCGGGGAAATAGGAACATTATGTCTCAGTTAAGAGAACAAAACTTCAAAGGCAGAAAGTGTTCTCTCTTTATTTATACTGGTTGGGGGAATACAAAATTCCAATCCTTAGACAGAACTCTATTTTCAATTTCTGTAAGTTCAGTTTTCGAAAGATTGAAAATATGTTTGCTTCCATTAATGGGTCCACACCCATTTTTTTTTCTTCCCCCTCGTTGTGTCAATATTTTAATCGTTTTCTAAACGTTAATAAACTTTATTTTAGTGCCCCCGTATTTTTGGCACATTCAATAGTTCCCCATCAGAACCCTTTACTTTCGACATAGTACTATTATTTTTACGCTATCGACTTTCTCCTGATGAGATGATAGCTGAAAGAGCTCTCGAGAGACTTCCGCCCATTATATTTAAAACTGTATTTAAATCTGTACCTCTAACCATTTATATATATATATATATATATATATATATATATATATATATATATATATATATATATATATATATATATATATATTCGGGTTTTTTATTCAAAAGTAATGGACTAATGAATTCAACGAGGTTGTTAGATAGTGCTCAATAAAAAGAGCTGATAATACTTGTTTATTGTTATATAAACATGCTCACATCCCGCTGCTACAAATAGCCACTTGTTTCAATCAAACAACAGATATCATCAGGCAGCGACTTGACTATTCAAAAGTTCAATGAATAACCTAAGTCAAGTCGCTGCCTGATGATATCTGTTGTTTGATTGAAACAAGTGGTTATTTGTAGCAGCGGGATGTGAGCATGTTTGTATAACAATAAACAAGTATATATATATATATATATATATATATATATATGTATATGTATATATATATATATATATATATATATATATATATATATATATATATATATATATATATATATATAAGAACAATATATAATATAGGAACAACTAACGAACGCGTGGCACGATGATGGTTCAAGAATTTTCGCAATGGTGACGAGAGTCTCGAAGATGAAGACGGTCGGGACCGGCCAACTGCGGTTGATAACAAACGTTTGAAAGCCTTAATTGAAACGACCCTCACAAAACTACTCGAGAAGTTGCTGTTGAACCCGTGGTCGACCACGACCACTCAGCAGTCGTTTGCCATTGAAAGCAAATAGGGAAGTCAAAAAAGTTGGATAAATGGGTGCTGCATGAATTGAACGATAATCAAAAAAATCGTCGTTTTGAGGTGTCGTCTACGCTCCTTCTGCGCAACGAAAACGACTCAATTCTCGCGCAAATTATGACGTTCGACACAGTGGTTGGATGCCGGAGAAACTCCACAATACTTCTCAAAGCCAAAATTGCACCCCAAAAAGTTATGGTGACTGTTTGGTGGTCTGCGGCGGGTTTTATCCATCACAGCTTCTTGAATCCGGGCGAAACAATTACGGCGGATAAGTACTGTCGACAAATTGACGAAATGCATCAGAAGCTCCAACGTATGTGCCCGAGATTAGTCAATACGAAGAGACAAATTCTCCTTCATGACAACGCTCAACCGGATGTTGCTCAACTGACCCTGCAGAAGCTGAACAAATTGGGCAACGAGACTCTGCTTCATCCGCCATATTCGCCGGACCTCTCGCCCACTATCACTTTCTTTAAGCATATCGATAACTTCCTGTGTGGAAAATGCTTTAAAAGCCGAGATGCTGAATTGGCTTTCAATAACTTCATTGCTTCCAGAACTCCGGATTTATATGCTAAACTTGTTCCTCGTTGGCAAAAATGGGTCGATTTTAATGATCCTTATTTCTATTAATAAAGTTTATTATGAAAGGTGTTATGATCTTTCATAGTCGAACGTCAGAAAACGACATTATTTTTGCACCAACCTAATACGTGGGGGAAACAAGAAACCACGTGACTTGGTTTGATTCTACCTGCAAGATGAGACAGGTTTGTTTTCGAAGACCTTGTCATCTTCCTACTAGGGGTGTGTTGGCACCATTCATATGTAAATCTTTAAAAAGAATCTTAAAGTACAGAAAACCAAGAGAAAATTATTTCGGTTTTCTTTTATTTAATAACCAGCAGATGTACCCGGCGTTGCCCGGTATTAAACATAACGTTATATTCATTAAAAAAATCAAGTAAAAAAAATGGAAAGAAACTAGACAGGTGCATGCGAGTATTATGTTTTTCCTAAACTGTTCATTTCTTGTGTGTTAAAAAAAAAATACTCGAGCTGAGATCGAAACCAAAATTTGACAGTGTTAAGTACGATAACCATACGGTCAGCTTGCAACGATGTTTAAAAAGTCTTTTTAAAACCTAATTATTCTTAACAGAAATAATCTGTCAGATGAAAGATTCGCGCATAATAATAATACAGTTGATAAATGCATAAAAATCCAATGGCCCTCAAATATCAATTTTTCAATTTTGCCATCTTAGCAGCCCCTTTTCTTCGGATACCAACCGATCAAAATATTTCCGATATGTCTGAATACCCTATATACCAAATTTCAAGTCTGAAAATCAAATATTCGTTTAGTATATAGGTTGAGAGTTGTCCTCACACATAAATGCATTCTCACTTTTGTAAATATATAGACTACCCTGATGCAAATTCACGTTTCTTTCTATTTTAGAGGGGGGCGCGGGGGGGATTGAAGGTGTGCACTAACTGCAGTCATATACTCCTGATCAACTTCAGGTTAGATCAGCTCAGATCAAATATACGTGTGTGTTTGTATTTGTTGCTGTTGTTTGTTGTTATTGTTGTTTTGTTGTTGTTGAGATCATCATCATCATCATCATCATCATCATCATCATCATCATCATCATCATCACTACCATTCATTTATTCCTTCATTTTAAATGAATCGAGTGATTATGGTTGGCATTCGTTTCCCCGATATCTTTCTAGTTTATAATTCTTTCTAGAAAGACATCAGGTACTCGCAGGAGAGCCCTCATGAAGTTTGCCAACATCCTTAAATGAAAGTGTTTCCGAGGAACGAGTCCGTGTTGTCAATCCGTGTCGTTAACGACTTAACAACCGCTGCCTCTCGGATGTGCGTTGAATTTGATCCCAATTATTTTCTTCATTCATACAATATGTATGATTCTGATAAGAAGTCGAAACAGCAGAGGAAACAGAAACGCGTCAACTTTCTTCCTCAAATTATAGCTCTTTGAGATGAATTCTTTAAAGACTTACAATCACATTTCTGCAATCGAACTGTTCAAATTGATTACATTCTCTTTTTACCAATCGTTGGTTGATCAGCCATTTTGTTTTTCTTTTTCTTCTAAATCGAGAATGCCAGACAAATGCTCTCCTAGATAGTCTATCTCAGCCGATGGCCATTTCAAGAAATACATAAAGAAAGAAATAAAAAAAAGAAAGGCTACGAGGAAAGCGCATACGCGTGCGCGCGCACACACACACAGACAGACAGACAGACACACACACACACACACACACACACACACACACACACACACACACACACACACGTAGGCTTCTAATTTGGAGTATATCTCCTCAGGTTAACTTATTCGCCTCCCTGAATAGCCTGGCGTGTGTTTTGCCCCGAGCAGCCAAAATGTCAACTCCTGATTTGAGGCATTCTCCCAGGCTGCGGCTTTCTGTTTCGCGTTCGATTTTCGAAACTGCGGATCGGTTTTCGTGTCCTCTGACATTTAATAATTTGTTTATACAGACGTATTCGGCGCACATAACTGGATTGACCTTATCTGTGGTGTGCAAGCGCGTGTGTGCTTGTGTGTGTGTGTACGTGTTTGTTTGTTTGTTTGTGTATGTAGTTGCAGATGTCAGAGAAGGGAGGTGTTTGGGGGTGGGAGATAGGATAATGGCGAGCGACAGAAGAAAAAGGTGACGAAGGGGTCCGGAAATGACATCAGTGGCGAGGTGGGTATTAAGTTTAACAAAAAAATAAAAAACCAAAAAAAAGCAAAAGGTGGAGAGGGAAGTTTTGTTGAAAATCAACGGGGGCGGGTGTAGAAAAAATGAAAGGTTGGCTAGATAATCGAAGAAGAATTGTATATTTCTGTGTGAGATAGAGAGTGAAGGGTGGAGGGGTGACTAACTAAAAGAAAAGCTCGAGGGTGGTCTAGACTGAACGAAAGTTTAAAAGGGGGTTGTGTTAGAGATTGTCTTACGATAAATAAGATGGTGGCAGTAGAAATTCGGATAATAGTTCGAACCAAACAGGGTGGGATCTTTCGTTACGTGAATGTGTAGTTTCGTAGGAGGGGAAAACCGACCTTTGGGAGAGCAAAAAAAAAATAGAGGCGCGATAGAGAGAGAGAGAGAGAGAGAGAGAGAGAGAGAGAGAGAGAGAGAGAGAGAGAGCAGGAAGAGAACGAGAGAGAAATAGAGAGAGGGTGAGAATAAAAAGAGACGAAGAAAAATACAAAGTCAGTATCTGTTATTAACGGTCTCATAGAACCATTCGTCCAGGCATTACCTCCTGCTTTGAGATAATTGGGCCTATTACCGATCGCCTTAGGCTCCCTTACCGAAGAATATGATAGGGCTGATGATGGCAAATGTTTGACCTGTTTAGAATGACCTCATTTTGGAGAAGTCGTACTTCTCACTGTAAACTGATCTCGTGTCTTAATTGTCTCGTTTTTAGTGGCAGGTAAAGAAACTTAAAATAAAAAGGTAAGAATCTTGGAATTTGGAGACGAACATGGCAGCCAAGAATTAATATTTGAAATCATTTGGTGTTCATGCA
Source organism: Euprymna scolopes (assembly GCF_053919585.1). Taxonomy (NCBI): domain Eukaryota; kingdom Metazoa; phylum Mollusca; class Cephalopoda; order Sepiida; family Sepiolidae; genus Euprymna; species Euprymna scolopes. The sequence goes on along the minus strand of NC_136502.1, from coordinate 8,370,343 downwards.
ATCGCAGTATAAATTGTCTTGTATAATGTTATTTGGAACAGGTGAGAGTTTCAGAGATGATATATATATATATATATATATATATATATATATATATATATATATATATATACTATCATAATTTTTTGTGTATATTGATATTCATATTAAAACCCCTTTTTTTCTATTTATTTGAAAAGACAATACAACTTTGTTGTATATGAGTCGTGGAACTGCATTCATCTGCAAAAGATTTAGCTAATTTGCATATTCTTTAAAACAATCATTTGAATTAATTACCTATTAGTTTATTCGGTTTTCTCATGGATGATCATCTTTAGTTAACTTTTATGTGTAATTATATTCGTGCCGATATTCCACATGATTTATATTTGCGTAAAAATGTTATAGTAAACACAAACCTATTTCTATATATATTTATGTATGCGTATATATTTGTTTAAATATTTTTTGCCGACCGAACTCCTCTGTCAGTTTTTGGTCTACAGATATGAAACTTAATATATAAGGTATTCGAACCCATGCTAAACTTTATATTTGAGTTTTATCCGGGGGTGGAGTATCGGTGCAAAAGTGTGAAAATTTAAAAAATTGAACTTGCCAAATAAAGGTCGAACGACGGCATTACGGATATGCATGCGTAACCTAATAGGTATTGGGTCATATATATATATATATATATATATATATATATATATATATATATGAGGAAGTTAAAAAAATAATATCGATTCATAAAAAAAAAGATTTATCGGGATAATGCAAAGCCCAACAAATTGCTTTGGAGCTAATATAAAATATGATTAAATAAGAAAAAACTGCAACATAAAAATATATACTAATGCATATAAATTTATTCGTTTATTCAATATGAATCTTGCATCAATTAGGGGTGTAGCATATATAAAATCTTTATACCTAGGTATTTCAAAGCCTAAAGCTTCTCATCAGAAGAGATGCTAGGTAACAAATTAAGGTCTAGCGATAGCTACATTAGTAGCGAAATAATTGGGCGTGAGAGGAAGAGGGTAATATATTGAAACTGTTGGGGAGGAAAATAAGAGAACTACAGTAATTAATGCGATAGAGGAGGAATATAGCTCATATTACAAAATGAAGATAGGTGGATACCACGTATGCCATGGTAAGATATGAGGTGAGTACTCAATATATGTGTGCCTATGTGCCTCTATACTATCGCGAAGAATATAGAAGTGATTGAAGGTAGATGCTTTTTTTTTCATTATATGGAGTTAGGGGTTATAACTAGAGGAGGGGTTTTATTTCTGTAATATTCTCTCTCTCATCTATCTATCTATCTATCTATCTATCTAGCTAGCTAGCTATCTCTCTCTCTTTATATATATATATATATATATATATATATATATATATATATATATATATATATATATATATATATACATACAGGGTGTCCATAAAGTCCGTGTGCAATTTGAAAATGTATTGTTTCAAAATCAAATCCTTTTTACCTGTTATTTCTATTGCAATCACAAATAAAAGTATAAATATTTTAAGGCGCACACGGCCTTTATGGACACCCTGTATATATATATATATATATATATATATATATATATATATATATATATATATATATATAGAGAGAGAGAGAGAGAGAGAGAGAGAGAGAGAGAGAGAGAGAGAGAGAGAGGGGAGAGAGAGAATGAGAGAGAGAGATGGTACAAACTTTGTTGAAAGTCAAAGACTTACATTTTTTTCCTTTTTATAACTCTTGTTTATTTCATTCTGGATCTGTTCATTACAGCCGTTTCGTTAATGGGATGGCAATTTTATTTTATGCTTTCTTAAAAATCTTCTTTTCTCACCAACTCGTCGGATGTGATTTCCATTTGATGATACCAACAAAAAGATAATTTTGTACATGGTAAACCTGGTTGCGTTCGTTCGAGGAAAAGAAATTCCACCCCACGTTGTTACAGGTAGGCTATTTTGGGTATCGTACAAATATATATATATATATATATATATATATATATATATATATATATATATATATATATATCACAACACTTATGTCTGGCTAGACCAACTCTATTTCTAAGCTCGGAATCGAACCAACAGCCATCGAGTCAGTTGCTCTACCCATCATACCACCACTGGGACAGGAAATCCACAACTTTTGGTTCTATTGTAACATATTTCAATTTTCTTTTTTATTTAACCATTATGTAGTCTGGCCGATCGTAAAGATGTGAGGGGACACGGATGACCTAACAATCTTTATTTTCATACGGTGTGTCTAGCGCAAGATAAGTATGGCAGAACTAATCTATCTCCATGCTTGACCGCAGCTGATATATCCCTAACAAATATATCGCTCACTTTTGTTATGAATGCTTGGCTGTTAAACAATCTTATGGTGCTTCTATGAATATCAAAATGTAATTGGTAATGAAAATGACCAAAATTATCCACATGCCGAATAACATCACTTCCACTAAAAATCATCTTCCAAAAGGAAACATGTCACAAGCAAATAAAATTTACAACGATTTGAAGCAAGAGCATTTAATTTGATGTTCAATGGCTGTTTCGCATTTCAAGTAAATTATTTGTTCGATATTTTACTTACATTAAAATTGACCGTTAGTTTTTTATTTTCATATTTCATATTTTATTCCATTAACAATTGTTCGTTATTTTTTATTTTCATATTTCATATTTTATTCCATTAACAATTGTTCGTTATTTTTTATTTTCACATTTCATTTTTTATTCTATTAAAATTGTTCCTTATTTTTTATTTTCATATTTCATATTTTATTCTATTCAAATTGTTCCTTATTTTTTATTTTCATATTTCATATTTTATTCCATTCAAATTGTTCCTTATTTTTTATTTTAATATTTTATTCTATTAAATTTGTTCCGTATTTTTTATTTTCATATTTCATATTTTATTCTATAAAAATTGTTCCTTATTTTTTATTTTCATATTTCATATTTTATTCCATTAACAATTGTTCGTTATTTTTTATTTTCATATTTCATATTTTATTCCATTAACAATTGTTCGTTATTTTTTATTTTCATATTTCATATTTTATTCTATTAAAATTGTTCCTTATTTTTTATTTTCATATTTCATTTTTTATTCTATTAAAATTGTTCCTTATTTTTTATTTTCATATTTCATATTTTATTCTATGAAAATTGTTCCTTATTTTTTATTTTCATATTTCATTTTTTATTCTATTAAAATTGTTCCTTATTTTTTATTTTCATATTTCATTTTTTATTCTATTAACATTGTTCCTTATTTTTTATTTTTATATTTCATATTTTATTCTATTACAATTGTTCCTTATTTTTTATTTTCATATTTCATATTTTATTCTATTAAAATTGTTCCGTATTTTTTATTTTAATATTTTATTCTATGAAAATTGTTCCTTATTTTTTATTTTCATATTTCATATTTTATTCTATTAAAATTGTTCCTTATTTTTTATTTTAATATTTTATTCTATTAAAATTGTTTCGTATTTTTTATTTTATTATTTCATATTTTATTCTATGAAAATTGTTCCTTATTTTTTATTTTCATATTTTATTCCATTAAAATTGTTCCTTATTTTTTATTTTCATATTTCATATTTTATTCCATTAACAATTGTTCGTTATTTTTTATTTTCATATTTCATATTTTATTCTATTAAAATTGTTCCTTATTTTTTATTTTCATATTTCATATTTTATTCTATTAAAATTGTTCCTTATTTTTTATTTTTATATTTCATATTTTATTCTATTAAAATTGTTCCTTATTTTTTATTTTTATATTTCATATTTTATTCTATTAAAATTGTTCCTAATTTTTTATTTTTATATTTCATTTTTTATTCTATTAAAATTGTTCCTTATTTTTTATTTTCATATTTCATTTTTTATTCTATTAAAATTGTTCCTTATTTTTTATTTTCATATTTCATTTTTTATTCTATTAAAATTGTTCCTTATTTTTTATTTTTATATTTCATATTTTATTCTATTAAAATTGTTCCTTATTTTTTATATTTCATATTTTATTCTATTAAAATTGTTCGTTATTTTTTATTTTCATATTTCATATTTTATTCCATTAACAATTTTTCGTTATTTTTTATTTTCATATTTCATATTTTATTCTATTAAAATTGTTAGTTATTTTTTATTTTCATATTTCATATTTTATTCTATTAAAATTGTTCCTTATTTTTTATTTTCATATTTCATTTTTTATTCTATTAAAATTGTTCGTTATTTTATATTTGCATATTTCATATTTTATTCCATTAACAATTGTTCTTTATTTTTTATTTTCATATTTCACTTTTTATTCTATTAAAATTGTTCCGTATTTTTTATTTTATTATTTCATATTTTATTCTATGAAAATTGTTCCTTATTTTTTATTTTTATATTTCATATTTTATTCTATTAAAATCGTTCCTTATTTTTTTTTTCGTATTTCATTTTTTATTCTATTAAAATTGTTCCTTATTTTTTATTTTTATATTTCATTTTTTATTCTATTAAAATTGTTCCTTATTTTTTATTTTCATATTTCATTTTTTATTCTATTAAAATTGTTCGTTATTTTTTATTTTCATATTTCATTTTTTATTCTATTAAAATTGTTCCTTATTTTTTATTTTCATATTTCATATTTTATTCTATTAAAATTGTTCTTTATTTTTTTTTTCATATTTCATTTTTTATTCTATTAAAATTGTTCCTTATTTTTTATTTTCATATTTCATTTTTTATTCTATTAAAATTGTTCCGTATTTTTTATTTTCATATTTCATTTTTTATTCTATTAAAATTGTTCCGTATTTTTTATTTTCATATTTCATTTTTTATTCTATTTAAATTGTTCCGTATTTTTTATTTTCATATTTCATTTTTTATTCTATTAAAATTGTTCCGTATTTTTTATTTTATTATTTCATATTTTATTCTATGAAAATTGTTCCTTATTTTTTATTTTCATATTTCATTTTTTAGTCTATTAAAATTGTTCCTTATTTTTTATTTTATTATTTCATTGTTTATTCTATTAAAATTGTTCCTTATTTTTTATTTTCATATTTCATTTTTTATTCTATTAAAATTGTTCGTTATTTTTTATTTTCATATTTCATTTTTTATTCTATGAAAATTGTTCCTTATTTTTTATTTTCATATTTCATTTTTTATTCTATTAAAATTGTTCCTTATTTTTTATTTTATTATTTCATATTTTATTCTATTAAAATTGTTCCTTATTTTTTATTTTCATATTTCATTTTTTATTCTATTAAAATTGTTCCGTATTTTTTATTTTATTATTTCATATTTTATTCTATTAAAATTGTTCCTTATTTTTTATTTTCATATTTCATTTTTTATTCTATTAAAATTGTTCCGTATTTTTTATTTTATTATTTCATATTTTATTCTATGAAAATTGTTCCTTATTTTTTATTTTCATATTTCATTTTTTATTCTATTAAAATTGTTCCGTATTTTTTATTTTATTATTTCATATTTTATTCTATGAAAATTGTTCCTTATTTTTTATTTTCATATTTCATTTTTTATTCTATTAAAATTGTTCCGTATTTTTTATTTTGTTATTTCATATTTTATTCTATGAAAATTGTTCCTTATTTTTTATTTTCATATTTCATATTTTATTCTATTAAAATTGTTCCGTATGTTTTATTTTCATATTTCATGTTTTATTCTATTAAAATTGTTCCGTATTTTTTATTTTATTATTTCATATTTTATTCTATGAAAATTGTTCCTTATTTTTTATTTTCATATTTTGTTCCATTAACAATTGTTCGTTATTTTTTTTTTTTCATATTTCATATTTTATTCCATTAACAATTGTTCGTTATTTTTTATTTTCATATTTCATATTTTATTCTATTAAAATTGTTCCTTATTTTTTATTTTCATATTTCATATTTTATTCTATGAAAATTGTTCCTAATTTTTATTTTCATATTTTATTCTATTAAAATTGTTCCGTATTTTTTATTTTATTATTTCATATTTTATTCTATGAAAATTGTTCCTTATTTTTTATTTTCATATTTCATATTTTATTCCATTAACAATTGTTCGTTATTTTTTTATTTTCATATGTCATATTTTATTCCATAAAAATTGTTCGTTAATTTTTATATTCATATTTCATATTTTATTCCATTAAAATTGTTCCTTATTTTTTATTTTCATATTTCATTTTTTATTCTATTAAAATTGTTCCTTATTTTTATTTTCATATTTCATATATTATTCTATTAAAATTGTTAGTTATTTTTTATTGTCATATTTCATATTTTATTCCATTAAAATTGTTCGTTAATTTTTATTTTCATATTTCATATTTTATTCCATTAAAATTGTTCCTTATTTTTATTTTTATATTTCATATTTTATTCTATTAAAATTGTTCGTTATTTTTTATTTTCATATTTCATATTTTATTCTATTAAAATTGTTAGTTATTTTTTATTGTCATATTTCATATTTTATTCCATTAAAATTGTTCCTTATTTTTATTTTCATATTTCATATTTTATTATATTAAAATTGTTCCTTATTTTTATTTTCATATTTCATATTTTATTATATTAAAATTGTTCCTTATTTTTTATTTTCATATTTCATATTTTATTTCATTAAATATATATATATATATATATGTATACATGCATATATATATATATGTATATATTTAATGGAATAAAATAATCCATATATATGTATAATATATATTTTATTCCATTATATATATATTATATACAATTTATAATTTATTATAATATTTACAAATCGAGGCATGGCCAATATATTGCGCCGTGGCCCATAGAGTTAGGTCGTCAGTATTGCAAATTTCATGAGTGCGACGACTGGGTTCGCTCCTATGTCGGAGCACGTCACTGATGAGATACAGTACATCGAAACCTACTTTGGGTCTGGCGTTGTCCGTTGTCGATGCAATTGCTCGATTCTATCTAATTCTGTGTTCTAGCTTTATCGTGAAAAGGTGTATGTGAACGGGTATTTATATAAACCTATAATCTCCTCTTAATATCTTATATATATATATATATATATATATATATATATATATATATATATATATATATATATATATATATATATACAGAGAGAGAGAGAGAGAGAGAGAGAGAGAGAGAGAGAGAGCCGTGTTTTCTTTTTTCCATTTAAAATACCTGGCATTTTTACGAAACGAAGGTTTGGTATCAAGAAGCAGTGTCTAACTTGAAACGATCGAACCATATTCATCAACCAAAAATGATTTTTTTAATAAAAAGTAAAAGGTAAAATAGGAGGCGCAGTATGCATGCGTCGGTTATACAGGGTGGAAGAAAAATGACGTTCCTTCGCGGTAAAAAGAAAACAACCTATTTTACAGATTTGCATACCAAACCAACGTTTGGGGTTTTCTTTATTCAATCTTTCTGCTCCCCTTTTCGTGCACTGTTCGAATTTGAATTGATTTACTTTTCTGTGTGTTTTTCTGTTTATTTATTTTAATTTTTACTTTCTTTGTGTTCATGGTCGACTAAATACTTGTAAAATCCGTGACAGTTTTAATCCTATCAATTTACGCTGTCTTAAGCTGGGCTAATCCGGTTGACATTGTCATAAACCGGCGAATCTGATTATTGTGTGTTACCAATAAATAACTAAAATCAATTTTTTTTTTTAAAAACCTCCTCCGATACCCACCTCTCTCTCTCTCTCTCGCTCGCTCGCTCTCCCTCTCTCTCTCTCTCTCTCTCTCTCTCACACAAGGGTAACGCATTCACTTAAAAGGGCCACCCAAAAAGAGAAAGCAACAATGATAATTTTAAAATCTCAAAATATTATATCCTTGCGCCCTGCTTGTTACCGTGCACAGTGTATGACGTCAAAAAAGTCAAATATGAAGATAGTAAAAGAAAGAAAGTAGGTTGGGTGATTAAAAATACGTGATAAAAAAGGAGATAGATGATGTAGATGAGGGGAAAAAGACGGTCTATTATGACATCACAATGCATTCTGAGTTTGAAAACCTTTAACTGTGTAATATATCAAAAAGACGGGGAAGAGAAAAAAAAGTGTGTTATAGGGTGAGCTGATATACCTATTTCAGCAATAATGGGCTTACCCAGAGGCTACAAATACAGTTACACTAACACGTTATTGGGTACCGATCCGTGGCAGTTATGGCTCTAGAACCATGACGTGTATCTCTGTAACATACTTTTGCTAATACACTTTTTTCTTGTCCCGTCGCCGCAATGTTGCATCCCTGTGTGTGTTTTACAATAGTTTAATGGAATTTGCTCTGGTGAATTCTTATCACTTGTGTCTACTCGACGTATATACACCCGACTAACCAAACAAGAAGCAAAATCTCACCTCTTCACTATAGAGGTACCAAGATACCGGAAAGACTTTTATGATATTTTTTTTCACACGGACTACTAGATTTTGGAATTCTCTTGCTGTTTCCTGCTTTCCTGACTTTATTAACGTGCAGACGCATAAATGTACTGTGAACAGACATCTTGCAGCTAAAATCCCTACATAGCTCCCAGTATACATGATTCCCATTAGTAGCCTGTCACATCCCAGTCTCTAATCTAATGGATTCCTTACTGTCCAGCATTTAAGAATTCAGGTGATCGCTCATCCCCCTCTCAGTACAGGCCAATAAGTCTCCTGTGCGTCATGAGTAAGTTGCTAGAATCTGTGTTAAATACAGAAGTAATCAAACATCTCAACAAAAATAACCTTCTTAGTGACACTCAATATGGTTTCCGTTCTGCTAGATCTACAGCAGATGTCCTTACAGTTATATCGCATAGGATTAGCAAATCTCTCGACGGTGGCAATCTTTCTAGGGCAATTGCTCTTGACATATCTAAAGCCTTTGATAGGGTATGGCATAAAGGTTTACTTCATAAGATCGCTAGCTATGGTATAGCTGGAAAAGTCTTCTCAATTATTAACTCATTTCTTTCTGATAGGTTCATAAGAGTAGTAGTTGAGGGGCAAAAATCAGAAGCTCACAGTATTAATGCCGGTGTCCCTCAGGGATCCATCCTGGGCCCAACTCTTTTCCTGATCTACATTAATGATCTTCCAAATCATATCCTTACATCATTTGTAGACATTTATGCTGACGACACTACTATTTATGGTACCACATCTAAGACAGTAAACGACCAAGTTCTCTCCAATTCTCTCTCCTCTGATCTTGAGCACGTAGTACAATGGGGAAAGGAGTGGCTGGTTACTTTTAATGCATCTAAAACCAAGCTTCTCTCTTTACATCATCAACATTCTAATCCACATTTGTCATCAATTGAAATGAATGGCTCTCGTCTTCAGGAGGCCTCAAGTTTTGACAAGCTTCTGGGCTTGACCATTACTCCTGATCTTAAATGGAACACGTATATCAAATCTGTTGCCAAGGCCGCTGGAAAAATGGTGGGATCTTTCTATCGATCCAGTAGATATCTCACTGCTGATGCTATTCTCTACCTATATAAGAGCCAGGTACGTCCAAGGATGGAATACTGTTGCCACATCTGGGCAGGAGCTGCTAGAAAGGACTTGTCCTGCCTTGATAGAGTTCAAAATAGACTTCGTAGCCTCGTAGGAGATGTCCTTTTCTCCTCCTTGCAACCTCTATCTCACAGAAGAGATGCTGCGAGTTTGTCTCTGATGTATCGTTATTTTCATGGAAAGTGTTCAACTGAGCTTCAATCTATGGTCCCCCCTCGCCAAACTTTCACAAGAAACACTCGTCTAGCTGTAAACACTATCAATAATTTCCCCCACTCTTTATCTGTGCCTAAACCTAAACGTAGATTCCATGAACAAAGCTTCTTTCTTAGAACTGCACGCCTGTGGAATTGTCTTCCATTTTCCTGCTTTCCGGCTGACTACAATATGGTTGTGTTCAAGTCTAAAGTAAATAAGTTCTTGATGAGCCGTTCCATATAAGTTATTAAATTTACCAAATTTTCCTTACTAATGATTACTATATTGACCAATTTCTACTGTACACTCTTTAACCCTTATCCTTGAGTGGCCTCTGGGCCTTGATAATGTGGTGATGCCTTTGTAAAAAAAAAAAAAAAAAAAAAAGCTTCAACCCCTTTCTCATCGCTGCAATTTGACATCCCTCTACATGTTTGAAAAGTATCTTATCCGCGACTTATTTGTCTTAGAAGCGAGGTTTGCTGCTTGTTTGTAAATAAACAAGCAGACCGAACACTGTAAAAGCAGTGTGCGAGTTTTTATTTAAACGGACATTCATTGAGGTCATTTGCGAGCACCATTGGCCGATGGGTAGAACTATCAAAGCGATGGTGTTAGGTTCAATTCGCGGCTAGGGAAAGGTGCTAGTCTAACTGCACAGGTTTTGATACGATGAAACAGTACTATATGCGGATGACTATATATATATATATAAAGGTGAATGTCTGTGTGTGTGTGTATCTGGTCAAGAATAGGCTCCTATTTTAAAAAAAAACTGATTACATATAATGATAGAAGATGTATCGAGACACAGGAATGGGTACGTTTGATCCTGCAGAACGGTGGTTCATTAAAATTGTGGGGTCTGCGTTCGCGCCTGGTCCACAAAGTATGGAAATAAAAAATTAAAAAATTAAAAAAAACGTTTACAAGTGTTTTTAATATAGATATACATAAGAACACTTTAGTAAAAAACCACCGAATATATGCCAACCTATGTCACGGTAACATATATTGAGCGAATTTCTAACAGCATTTGGTCTAGTTTATTATTTATAACACCTTTTCCCAAACTTACCGTGTTAAAGAGAGAGTCGGGCGCCATTTTGAATTTTCCAATACGTCGGTAACCACTGTATGCTTTTCGAGCTGAATAAACATGTTAAATTGAATAAAAACACGAAAATTATATCCAGTTTGGTAGAAAAGTATCTTATCTTACTTTTGATAACATTTATTTGTTATATATTTGTTTTTTTGACAACTTTTTCGAATCTATGTGTACAGTAATACAAACCCGGCTTTTTCGCTCTTGGGATTTATATAAAACTGGCCTACTAGTAGATGGTCTGCGAAAAAAAAAAAAATCATAACCGGTTTTCATCAAATGGAAATGGAAGCATGTAGTCTTTTCAAGGGCGACCATTTTATCGTTCCATCCTGTCCATTCGGCCAATCCGACAATCAGCAAAATCCCATCCAATCAATGTGGAGTTCCTCAAATGCTGGAGAACTTTCTATTCTAATAGCTTCTTCCCTCGAACGAATACACTTTGGACTTTCCCTCTGGTTCCTGTTTCTCTAACTGTACCAACATGCAAAAATTTAAATATAATGTGAACAAACATCTGGCTCTTAATTCACCATAGTCCCTTATGTGGCAATGTACCTTCTTTGCGGCGAAGAAAAAGAAAGTTGTTCTATTTGTAAAATAAATTTGGTGTTTAATCTCACTGTCAGTGCCATAAATTAATGAACTTTATAAATAAAGTAGAAAGAATATCTATGCACCCTTAAAAAGATTATATTCAAGATACAAATAGCATTCTAAAAGTAATGCCTCCCGTTTTTTTTTTTCCGGCCCTTATGGATCAGATAGGATTGCAAATTAAATTGTTATAATGACTGAAGACATGCATTCATAACCTGTGTGTGTACATATATATATATATATATATATATATGTATATATATATATATATATATATATATAATGATTGCAACGTCTTATCAGACGAGTGCTACTCCCTCAGGCACTGAAAGTCCATGAGCCGAAAATGACTTTAGTCCTGCCGGCAAAATTCACACGCAAAAGCAGATATGACACCGAAGACGGTCACTGGTATACATACATATATATACATGCACGCATACATACATATATACACATACATACACATACACACATACATATAACCCACATATATGCATACATACGTATACATTACATATACGCATACATACACATACTTATATATACATAAACATACACAAGTTGTTCATTGGCATATACACACACACACATATATATATATAAACGCAAATATACATATATACACATACACACATACATATCTGTAAACATACACACATATATACATATATACATACGCAATGAATAATGCACATGCATACGTATACAGACACACATGCATACATACAGATATAAATACACGCACATATACAAATACATACACACATATACATACATATACACATATGTACACACATGCACACACATATATATATACACTTACCTACATATACATACACGTACATAAATATGCAATCATACGAATATGCATACATGCACATACATACATACACATATATAAGCATACATACACACATGCATACATCTACATAATACACATAAATAAATATATAAACATAAATACACATACACACACATATATACACATGCACACACATGCATATATACACATACATACACACAAACATATATACATATACATATATACATACATATAAACCCATAGATATACACACATATACATACACATGTACATAAACATACATACACCTATACATACATATATACATAGATACATATAATGATGGCAGATCAATTATTACATGCTTCCAGCATTTCAGATTTTTTTTTATAGACAAATGCCTGAGGGAGTATCTATACCTGATGGTGTTACAGAGTTTTAGCTTTGTAGAACAGCTAAATCTCTCTCTCGGTTCAATATGTTGACATCCAACAAAAAGCAAGAGCAAGATTGCCAGCAACGAGACAAACTGCAGACTAGCTTAATGCGGGTACTGGTCTCCCGCTTTATGTTTTTTAACTCAGAGATTTGCTTCTCCTAAAGGAGTTGCCTTCACCACGGCTTACGGGAGCCCTCTCCACCCCGCATACACATGGAAATAAACACATGCGTACATACAGATGTACGCCAACATAAGCATGCACGTGTACACACATACAAACATAATCACGTAGAGGCACACATACACGCACATATGCATATGCATACGTACACACACATAATATAAAAAATATACATATATATATACACACACACACACATATATATATATATATATATATATATATATATATATATATATATATATATATATATGAACAAATGATTAATAAAACATGTTAAAAGACATCTTGAAAAAGAGTTAAAAACATATTTAATTTTAAAAAAGGAAGCACAAGATAAGTGGATAGTCCTTAATCCGCGGAGTTTCGAAGAAATACTCTCCTTCTCATCAGAGGGCAGGAATTAGCAAAATGCAGGATCGGATTTTGCATATTAAAGTATTTAATGAAACTACAAGTAAGTCAAAGATCTTACTTGGTTAAAAAAAAAGGGTGAGGTAAGGAGAACAGGAGGCAAAAGAAAAATAATAAAAAGATTTCACATGAATGGATAGTCCGGTGAAGACTATCCACTTATCTTGTGCTTCCTTTTTTAAAATTAAATATGTTTTTAACTCTTTTTCAAGATGTCTTTTAACATGTTTTATTAATCATTTGTTCATATTATAAGCTCTATTTCCTTTTCGGTTTTATTGAGCTTTTTACATCTGGCTGAGTTTATTTTACTTGTAAATATTAACTCTTTAATATTTATAATATATTTTAAGTTTACCATTTTGATTACCTTAGTAAACTTATTGTAACTTTTATTATATATATATATATATATATATATATATATATATATATATATATATATGAGATGAGCTTAACATTTTATTAAAAGAAGCAAAACCTTTTGATATAACTCATAACTATTGATACTTAAGTATCATACAGAAAGTGAACATCTATATAAAACTATTCATTGGATTCTGTCTGTTTCTTTTCTCTCCACAAGGGCATAAAGCAACTGCGTAATTTCAATATCCAAACTGAGCAAAGAAAAATCATCTTCTCCAGTACTTGTGGTCGGGGAACATTGGCAATTTCTCTTTATCTTGTACTCGTTCAAAAACTGATTCATATTTTGCCACCACCCCCGCAGCATAGTAACTCTTTTAAATATCATCTAACCCTGCCAGCATCATGGGATGAGAATGGGGTTCTCACCTGGCTCCCTACCATCATTGATGGATACCAATCGTCGAAATTCGTGACTGGTCATCTTTTAAAAAGCCGGTCCTGATTTAGTCTTTTGTGCGTTGCCAAGAATTTCCTTTCATTGTTTGGTCGACCATTGAGTCGCACAATGCCTTTTTCCTTTTCCGTCGATTCAGTAAATTAGGGGTGGGGGTACCATGAACCATGTGGAGAGGGGCGACTTGGACAAGATACACCGCATGCTGATCACTATATTTGAAAATTGGTACGACTCGCCTCTTGGATGGAACGAAATAATAAAAAGCTTTGTTTTATAGTCAGATATCTAGCTATTTGAAATTTTATTAGTAGAGAAGTAAAGACACGTGATCTTTGTGTAGGGTGGAGATAAAGAGGAGTCAAAAAAAGGCAATTCTGAACATGGATATGTACCCATATTCAGAAGGAGAACAAAGAAAAATTAATTTTTTGAGTAAGTCTTGCCGGTTTAATCACAAGTGAAACACAGTAAGATAATATGTCTGAATAATGTAAGACTTCTTTATCAAATAAGGTGTTATTTTCGGTAACCATTGTACACACGTTTCATATGATTTTAAACATTTATTATTTGATAAAGAGGTTTACCTCGAAATATATTATGGAACATATATATCATGGTGTAAAAGTCATAACTAAGCAACTAAGATTTACTATAAAAAAGAAAAACAAATTTAAATATTTATTTTTGTCTCCATATCCATAAAACTCTTCATTGTTCCTTTACGAATTAATCTACTAATTCTAATGACTTTGCTATACCGTGTTTGTACTAGTGACGGCACGATTAATCAAAATTATGAATCGAAAATATCCGAACGTTTGGGGGCATTGAAATCGGAAAAAATTCTGCCTATTTTCCAATTCTTTTTATTGGTTTTATTTCTTTGTTTTTGTTGAAAACTTAATTTACCACGACTTGTATTAATGAAGTGATGACCAATATTTATTGCCTTTAAACGATCAGTAAAACAAAATCTATAGGTCACACCCACAAGTGTATTTTTATATTTGCGAAACGATAAGCACATATTACATCGTTTTACAATAATACGACCCCCCCCCAACTAACACACACAAAAACAACATTGTTTCTAGAAATTTAAAACATAATCGAAATTGAAATCGGTAATTGTATCGGGAAAAATATTTGCACATTTACCAATCCATCCATATGTTGTAAAATCACCATTTAATATTTTTATATTTTTATACTTTAATATTTTTTATATTTTTATATTTTTATATTTTTTATATTTTTATATTTTGATATTTTAATATTTTAATATTTTTATGTTTTTATATTTTTATATTTTAATATTTTTACATTTTTATATTTTATATTTTTAATATTTTAATATTTTAATATTTTATATTTTAATATTTTAATATTTTTAATATTTTAATATTTTTAATATTTTAATATTTTTATATTTTAATATTTTTATATTTTAATATTTTTAATATTTTTATATTTTTATATTTTAATATTTTAACATTAAAATATTTTTAATATTTTAATATTTTTATATTTTAATAATCTCAACTTCACCATTAATATATCAGTTTTATGTAATTTCAATAGTTTATTTTTACTTAAAAAAGTAGGGGGCCTTGCTTTTGGAACGATCCCGGTATTTTAATACTTTAATATTTTAGTTTTGTGTAATTTAAAGTTTAATTGCGAAATTAACCCATACTGGGCTAACACTATTATAGTTCAATATGAAGATAAATTAAAGATAAAATAAATAATTTAAAAATAATATATATATTTATATATACAACAAATTATAATTGAAACGACACATTATGATAATCTTAAAAGCTATAGATTTCAACAATTAAAAAGATAAATTATAAAATAAATTTTAAAAAATATATTAATCGACAAAATTTTACGGAAATAAAACATGACAATTCATAACATTTAGGTTTAAACATCGTAACTTCAAGCAACTACTTATACTAGATTACGACATAAAATTGAACATGTGTGTAAGTTCTATACTAAGTTTCAGCCTATTAACAGCAAATCAGAGTTTTCAAAAGGATTCTAATCTGTGCCCAAATAACTTTCATGTTATCTAGAAAGTACATTAGTCCACTCTTGTTTAAAACTGACTTCCTTCGCGGAAGATTTAAGCAGCAAGTTTTATTTAAAACCATTTCAAATTTAATGAGTTTTCAAGCATAAACTACACATGCATTTTATTGGTGCACTCTACGTGTATGTCTGATAATCTGTTATTATATATTACTTTATTATATTTTGCTGTTGCGTTTAATATGTACTAGCAGGGTGACCCGACGTTGTCCGAGATTGAATAATGATCAGTTTTCCACCCACATATTTTTATTATTATCGAAATCGATGAAATCGCCCATTTTTCAATCAAGTCGATTGATTGCCTACTCTAGTCGGGGGCCCATCGCGATCCACCGTAAAAAGCATCACATAACTCACTGTAGTGATTTA
This sequence comes from Euprymna scolopes, assembly GCF_053919585.1. Taxonomy (NCBI): domain Eukaryota; kingdom Metazoa; phylum Mollusca; class Cephalopoda; order Sepiida; family Sepiolidae; genus Euprymna; species Euprymna scolopes. Next base: position 8,353,676 of record NC_136502.1, on the reverse strand, counting down.
GTCCACAATACCTTGTAGTCCACATTGCACTGTAGAGAACCTACTGTTGATTTTATAAAATTATTTTTATATATAATGGCTTGAATTAAAGTTTAAAATTCAAAAGTCAAGTCTCATGTTTCAATTGTGCTCTAAACAGACACATTCCTTTGGAAAGCGCCCCTATCATATCAAAGAACATACTGTTGAATTTATATGCCTAGTGTTGTGGTAATGGTTTAAATTTAAGCTTAAAATGAAAAAGTCAAGTATCATGGTCCAATTGTGCTTTAAACAGAAACATTCATTTCGAACGCACCTCTGTCATATCAAAGAACATACTATTGGTTTTATAAATCGAGCCTTCCAGCTTCTCTGGTAATAAAACTTCTCAAGTGCACTTGTGATGTTAAATTATGTAAGGTGGTTACTTTGGTCAAAATCGTCTGTTCCTTCTTTCATAGGATTTTTCGATTAAAACCCTATCTAAGAACAGCACATAAAGTAACTTCGTGTGAAATTTTATAAAAATCGGCCCAGCCGTCTTCGAGTACGAACTCTCACACACACAGACACACACAAAGTTCATTTTATATAATAGTATTGGCTGGACACTCGGCATTGCCCGGTCGTACAATACGCTTAAACATGATATTTTAATTTATGCAGATTGCGTATGTATTGTTATTGAACCAATCCTCTATTGATTATTATATATTACGAGGAATCAATTTCTTGGTGACTAATACCACAATTCTTTTTTTAATTATAAAAAAAATAATAATGATAATGTCGTTCATCAAATTCCGTCTGTGTTTGTTTACAATATCACGTCAGCTGATATTTGAGCTTGACGATTTAAGAAATGGATAAAAAAAGAAGAATTTTTACAGAGGAATATTTTACGTTACACAGGCCAAGGTTACACCGGTGTAACGTAAAATATTCCCCTGTAAAAATCCTTTCTTATCTATAAGAAAAGAAAGACTATTTTTAAGATTAGATTTTTTTTTTTCGATTTTCAATACTTATCAGATGAATTTGTGTACAAAACATATCTAAGGATATTACCTTACATATAAATTTGCTTTGAGCGAAATTTGAAAAAGATCGGCTAAACCGTTTCGGAACCTATGTGGAAAGAACTCACACTCAGTGACTTATATATATATATATATATATATATATATATATATATATATATATATATATATATATATATATATATATATATAAATTCAATATGGCATAATGAAAAAATAAAAAGGTATTTACAGTCTCTCTTCCAATTTTTGGATTTTAATCATGTCAAATCACACTTGACGGATTGATTGTTGCTATTTCTTCTTATGAGTTAAGGGCATAATAGATTCACTGATTGATATAATAATTAAGTGATTGATTTTGCGCTACGAAACAGATACTGTCAGGAATTGTATAAGTCCACTGAATTTAAGGAATAAATTATAAGATGGTCAACATCATGAACTTTGGAATATAACTTTTTGTCATTTATTTTTTCTCTACCCCCACCTCTCTCTCCCCCTCTCTCTCTCCCTCTCTCTCTATTTATATATATATATATATATGCATGTTTGTATGTATGCGTGTGGATGAGGATGGCTTTAAGAACGCGTGTGTGTGTATGTGTATAACGGTGAGTGCACACAATGCTTTAGAATTTTTTCCATCGACAAACACGCAACATGCAGATCACTGATTCTTTTCACCTGTATTTTATATTGAACAACGAAGCACACTGAGAAGAACTCCGACTTTGCGCATTTCCAAATGCCAACATTCTTCGCCTGTGCAATCGCCACGCCCATCTTACGCACTCAACCGATTCTGCCGTGACAAAAACCGACCAATCCGTTAAAATCTTTCTAGAAGCAAGACTTTTTTTTATCCTCCCACACGAGAACAGAGTTAAATATTTTTTAATATTTTTATTTTAAGATAGGAGAGAATCCAGCCCCATATAAAAGGGCACTGAACTGGGTCATTATTTAAAACTGTCTCGGTCGAGAAGAGATTCTCTTCCGTCGACTAGAACTGATACTACACTAAGATCCTTGCCTAAAGACAAAAAAATCATGACTTTATTTTATTAATGTGCGCAGTTAATCTTATTAAGTAAAACTAACTGTCCGCCCGGGGTTGTTCGGTTGTACAATACGCTTAAACATGGTATTTTAATTTATACAGATTGCATATACATTATTATAGAATCGATCATCCATTGATTATTATATATTACGGGGAATAATTTACCCTCTGAACTAATTCGCTGAAGAAAAAAAAGGAAAATAATAATAATGATAACGTCATTCATCAAATTCCGTCTGAATTCGTTTACAATATCACGTCAGCTGATATTTGGCCTTGATGATGAATGCTCTGGAAAAGTCACTTTTGAAGTATGTTTACTTTTAAAATATGCAAACGAAGAAATGATTTGCGGTGATTTTAAATGGTACCTTTTCTTTTGTTGCAAATTGAACTCATTAATAAGGAAAATTTAAAGTAAAATAGTGAGGTACACCCGGGCTTGAACAGGGGGGGGGGGTCATTGGATCTGTAATTGAATACTTTACAACTAAACTATATCTCCAGATTTTTTTTAAAGAATAAATGATTTGCTGAGATGTTATTCTTTTCCTTGACCGGTATAATGTAAAAAATTCTTCTTTTTATCTGTGAGAGAGAAAGGGTATTTTAAGATCGGATGTTTTGATTTTCGAAAAAGATTTGCTTGGATTATATTATTTCTCTTGGCCGGTGTAACGTACAATATTCCCCTGTAAAAATCTTTTTATTCATAAGAGACAAAGATCGGATTTTTTTCGATTTTCGATACTTATCGGATGAATTTTTTACAAAACATATCTAAGAACACTTCCAGACATATAAACTATCTTTCTGTGAAATTTGTAAAGGATAGGCTCGGCCGTTTCGGATCCAAGAAGAAGGAACTCACGCACGCACACACACACACACACACACACACACACACACACACACACACACACTCGCACTCACACACACACACTCACACACACACTCACTCACACACACTCACACACACTCACTCACACGCACACACACACTCACACTCACACACACACTCACACACATACTCACACACACATTTATTCACACACACACTCACACACACACTCACTCACACACACACTCACACACACACTCACACACACACTTACTTATTCACACACACACTCACACACACTCACTCACACACACTCACATACACTCACTTATTCACACACACTCTCACACACACTTACTTATTCACACACGCACACACACACTCACACACACACACACGCACACAAAATGACTTTTATATAATATTGTAACATACCTGTTACATCGCAAATGGACAAACAAATAAAATAGGAATAGAAATAAATAAAAATCTGGGTCAGCAATTTTTATTTTTTACAAAACCCTTACTTTCGGCACCACTTAAAAAAAGTCTTTCGCTGCCACATGTCCATTTTAGCGTAGAACGCGTTTCTCCTTCCGCACACCGCAGCCCCGCATTTACACGTTCATTCTCTTCTACGTCCACTTTGCTTCTGCCTCGTGCACATGCTGCACTATTTCTATTTTTCCCTTTTCTTTTCGTGCCAACCAGCGCACACTTATAAATTTGCATATGCGCGTTTTTCAGCTACTGCTGCTGTTAAGCTCTTCGCAAGCCAGCCATCCTTTGCTGCTGCTGATATTTTCCACGTTCTCCTATGCACCATGTTACAATAATCTATAATAATGTGAAATGGTATAACTTTTTAACCTGATTAAACCGACGTTTTGTTCGTCATCTTCCTGCCATTTACTTAAACAACCGGAAGTTATCGACGCGCGTAGCCAATCAGAACGCTACCTGTAAATTAAGTAGCTCTTCATATTCCTGGAGGGCAGAAATCGACTAAATGAATCAGGCAAAAAGTGAATTATTTTATTTTTTTTACCTCAACCCTAAAATAACACTAACGTAATCATAACCTAGTCAGGTTTTGTCCGTTTTAAAAACTCTACCAGTTCGTAAAGATAAAACGTCAACATTTACCTGTAAAAATTATTGTTGCATTGATTATATAAAACATAACATTTACTGAAAAAAAAAAATACTTTAAACATTCCCTTAAAACAAAAGAAAAATAAGTAAAAAAAAAAAAAAATTCATAAAAACTTATGCTAAGTCGTTTCCGTCCATTATTCTTTTCGTTGAAAATTAATCTCGTTTAATTTTGATAGCGGTTTTATTTGATTCGCTTTTTTTTTCGGCTGTTTACGTATTCCGGTGGCGACAAAAGTCGGTTTTGTCGCATTCAAAACCTTTAGCAGTACCATCATAAATATAAAAATAATATATAAACACAAATCTATAGAAGAGAATACATTTTGTAGAACGCCTATTATAACCATTGTCTCTACTTTTTACGTACATACATACATTTACAAAATATAAATACATACATATACAAAATATCCATACATATAAAAAATATGCACACATACATGCACAAAATATACATACATACATATATATACAAAATATGCATACATACGTATACAAAATATACATACATAAATATATACATATAAAAAATATACATACATGCATACATATAAAAAATATATATATTTACATGTATACATATACAAAATATATAATATAAAACAACAATTGCTCCTGGTGACCATCAGACGCCCGATAAAAAGCGCTTCAGAAAAATATGGCCGACCAACATCTTCTGGACACCATCCTATATAATATGCCTGCCGAAATTAAAAAGACCGCTCAGAAATAGAAAAGTTATCTAACAAGATCGGAAAAATGAATAACTCGTATTCAATCAGACATGTCTAAAAAATGACTTGCTGCCAAAATACACAAATATACAAAATATACATATATATAAATATAAAAAATATACATATATATAAATATAAAAAATATACATACGTATATGCGCATACAAAATATACATACATGCATACATATATAAAAATAATACATAGATACATATGCAAAATATACATACATGCATACGTATAAACATATACATACATATATAAATATACTAAATATACATGTATACATATACAAAATATACATACATGCATACATATACAACAAATACGTAGATACATACATATACGAAATATACATACGTGGATACATATACAAAATATATATAGATATATACATATACAAAATATATATAGATATATACATATACAAAATATATATAGATATATACATATACAAAATATACATATACGGATACATATACAAAATATGCATACCTGCAAACATATACAAAATATACATACATATATACATATACAAAATGTACATACACGCATACATATACAAAATATACATACATGTATACATATACAAAATATACATACATGCATACATATACAAAATATACATACATGTATACATATACAAAATATACACAAATACATAATATACAGAATATAAGTAGATAATACATACGCGAAATATGCATACGTGGCTACATATACAGAATATACATACATGCATATATATACAAAATATACGTATATACATTTTACAAAATATACATACATACATATACAATATATACATACATGTATACATATATCAAAATATACATACATATACAAAATATACATACGTCGATATATATACAAAATAAACATACATGCATACATATACAAAACATACATACACGCATACATATAAAAAATATACATGCATGTATACATATACAAAATGTACATACATGCATACATATACAAAATATACATACATGTATACATATACAAAATATACGCAAATACATAATATACAGAATATACGTAGATAATACTTCCGCGAAATATGCATACGTGGCTACATATACAGAATATACATACATGCATATACATACAAAATATACGTACATATATACATTTTACAAAATATACATACATACATATACAATATATACATACATGCATACATATATCAAAATATAACTACATATACAAAATATACATACATATATACACATACAAAATATACATACATGTATACATATACAAAATATACATACACGCATACATATACAAAATATACATACATGCATACATATACAAAATATACATACATGTATACATATACAAAATGTACATATATGCATACATATACAAAATATACATACGTGTATACATATACAAAATATACACAAATACATAATATACAGAATATACGTAGATAATACATACGCGAAATATGCATACGTGGCTACATATACAGAATATACATACATGCATATATATACAAAATATACGTACATATATACATTTTGCAAAATATACATACATACATATACAATATATACATACATGTATACATATATCAAAATATACATACATATACAAAATATACATACGTGGATATATATACAAAATAAACATACATGCATACATATACAAAACATACATACACATATATATATATATATATATATACGAAATATACATACTTGCATATATATATATACAAAATATATATACGTAGATACGTATACAAAATATACATACATGCATAGACAAAATATAAATGCATACATATACAAAATATACATACATATATACTATAGCAAAATATACATACATGCATACATATAAAAATATATATACATGCATACTAATACAAAATATACATACATGCATACATATACAAAATATACACGGATACATATAAAAATATACATACATGGATATAAAAAATACACAAATGCGTACATATACAAAATATTCATACACAAATACATATACAAAATACACATACATATACAAAATATACATGTATGCATACATATACAAACTAAACATACATAAATCCATATACAAAATATACATATAAAAATATACATGCATACATATAAAAATGTTCATACATACATGTATAAAATATACATGCATACATACAAAATATACATAGATACATAAATATACAAAATATTTATACATATACACATATACAAAAATATATAGATATATACATATACAAAATATAAATACATATACAAAATATAAATACATATACAAAATATAAATACATACATATATAAAATAATATAAATACATACATATATACATATAAAAAATATAAATACATACATATACAAATACACATACATATACATATATGCATTCATATACAAAATATAAATACGTACATATACAAAATATACATACATATATACATATAGAAAATATAAATACATACATATATTAAATATACATACATACATATTCATATATATAGATATACATATGCAAAATATACATACATGTATACATATACAAAATATACATACATATATACATATACAAAATATACATACATGTATACATATACAAAATATACATACATATATACATATACAACATATACATACATATATACATATACAACATATACATACATATACAAAATATACATACATATATACATATACAAAATATACATACATATATACATATACAAAATATACATACATGCATATACAAAATATACATACATATATACATATACAAAATATACATACATATATACATATACAAAATATACATACATATATACATATACAAAATATACATACATGTATACATATA
>NC_136502.1:8338505-8343505 GCF_053919585.1 Euprymna scolopes | reverse complement strand
CTATAAAGTCACCTTTATCTGCATCTGCCAGAAAGTTACCTCTAGGCTAGCATCAATTACCACCAAGATTAAGAGAAATTTAACACCTATAAATACCAAATGCAGGAACAACAGTTAGCAGTCAAAAGTGTTCAAACGCGTGGAAGTCGTGAACATTACATAACGCTAGTTGACTGCTTTTTTTAAAAAAATTTTATTTCCCAGTATTTGATAATGATTATTTAATTTTTATCCGCGTACGTATACGTTTCATACTAATGGAACCAGAAGGGTGGAAGATATCGGTATCTCTGGAATGGGTCATCTTTGGCTCATTTTCCGGCGCTCTATGTGATAAACCGAGAAATAAATCCCATTTTTTTGTTGTGAAGCGAACAATTCATTTATTAATCAAGTTCACATATATTTATGAAATAAATAGTCAGATATGGTTACAAAGCGAACCAAATAAGCGCATATATTTTCAAAAGTGCTCATTATTTAGTTATAAATATTTATTTTGTAAAATTTGTATGACCTATCTATCTACAACCATGCTTCGGTGAGATCACCTCCTCAGAGCAATAGATAAAGAAAAATAAAAAAATAAAAATGTAAAGATGCATTATCTTTTTTAGCTCTGAGTCGGTTGCCTGATCGAAACACGACTTTAGGTGTGTACACCACACAAATGTTTATATATATGTATGTATATATATGCGTCTTTGTCTGCCTGTCTGTGTACATTTCCCCACGCAATAACTCTGTCAATTTTTATATATACAGGGTATTGAGATTTGGGAAAATCGTTTTAATCGATTTTTGGCCATAAATTTGGCAATTAAGTGGTCAAAGTTCAACGATTTGACCTTTGAGAACGCTACAAAACTCCTCCGACAATTTTGGTCTAAACACTTGAAATTTTAGATATATGTTCCTTGAACATGAATCTAACTTAATAACTTGATTTGAGCCCAAAACAATAAATGTTAAGGGGTCATAATAGGGGTCAAAGTTAAAAAAATTGACTGTTTTTTTTTTTTTTGCTCAACATACCCCCTCAAACACCCGGGCAACGCCGGGCTGAAATGTTAGTATATATATATATATATATATATATATATATATATATATATATATATATATATATATATATATATATACTAGTGTTGTGGCGTTTAATCGGAATCGAGAATCGGAAAAATCGGAATATTTAAGGGTATCGGAATCGGTTTTGAAATCGGAAAAATTGGTATCGATTTTCCGATGCCAAAAACGATTCTTTTAATTGGCTTTTTTATTTGATTTTGTTTAAAGCTAAATCTTCCATTGCCAGTAATAATGATAAAATAGTAAATATTTATTGATTTTTAAACCACCAGTGAAGGTAAAATCGATACATCAACCCCCACAAATATATTTTTACGTTCAGGAGAATATCTGAACATTTAACATGTGTATGTTTTACGGTAACCAGAGAAAATAAAACTGCAACTATATAGTTAAATATTTAGAGATTTCTAAAGAATCGGAATCGGTAATTGTATCGGAATCGGGAAAAATATTGGAATCGTCCGCTCACTTATATATATATATATATATATATATATATATATATATATATATATATATATATATATATATATATATATAGTGAGAAAGAGAAAATAAGCAAATATATTGGAAAAAAAAATAAATCTCTCATATTAATGTAAATAAATGGTTAATTAAACTTAACTAAATTGCAATAATAGAAATACGTTTAAACGCAGAAGTATACATAATAAAAAATATATAGTCATATAGGTGAATATAATTGACTGAACATATTTTCCCATAAACATAACGGCGGAGTGTGTCGATTCATTAACCATGTAATTTGTCACAAATGGTATTTTTAAAAAGCTTTTTAAGGTAAACATCTGAAGAGCATGTAACTAAATATGCAGCAATAACATAATTTTGTAGACTTGTTAGTCGCAATATGAAACAATATTGTAATTGGTACCTTTTCAAAAGTAATAAATAACCAACTTAGAAAAACTGATATTTGTAACTTGGGGAATTATTATACTAAACTATGTATGCATTTATTGAGTTTAGACTTTTTCCTAAATTTACAAAATTTATATCAAAAAAGATATTTTTCATATAAAAAAAATGTATTCATGAGAATGATGTCTTAACCCATTACGATTGACATATACATACCAAGTATGTTTCAAGTAAATTATAAATGGTCCTTTCTCTTCGGTATAGAGTAAAAAAAATACGAAGAATGAATTTGACTTTGCTAGTTTTTACTTGTAATCTTCTGTTATGAGTGCCGAGAATTAGTGGCATATATATATAGCGAACATTTCTGTAAAAGTCTGAGGAAGCTACAGACGGCCAAAAAAAAACGGCCAAGTAGCTGAAACAATAATGTAACTTAACAGAAAGATACGGTATTAAAAAATAAAACGCATATTTGCTCTACAACGGTATTGTGCACTTTCTTCAGTTTTTATTAATTACCATTTCCACTAAATATATATATATATATATATATATATATATATATATATATATATATATATATATTAGGATTTTCAGAATGTGAGAGATTGTATATAATAAATTCCACAGCCACATTATATACAATCTCTCACATTCTGAAAATCCTATTATATGTTGCTCGTTGGGTTAAAGCACTGCTGGATGGCGTCGTCCCTTCGAGTTAAAACTCCTACTTGTGAGACATCGGCAAGGGTTATTGATTGGTTGGACGGCCGCGTCCCTTGTCGAAACGAAGTGGGTTCATTTCACAGTCGGATTTCGTCGCGGTTTGCTTTATATGTGTTGGTTAATAGAAATTCTTGTGTGCGGGGTAGTTTGCTCAGTTTGTAGAGTGCTTGCCTCGTATGCAGGAGGCTCGGGTTTCGAACCCTGAGCTCGGATGTGTCTAACTGATGAGCCCAAATGAGGGCGAAACTCGAGTCTTGGACTTCCGATTCGTTGACTGTCATGGCTCTTGTGAGCTGCGACGTTGTTTGGCTGTGGAATTTATTATATATATATATATATGTATATATATATATATATATATATATATATGACACTAAGAGAGAGAGAGAGAGAAAGAGAGAGAGAGAGAGAGAGTGAGATATATGAAATCTAGACATCCAGTACAACGTAGATTTTTTTTATAAACATTTAGTTATTTATAATCAAATTTTCGATAATGTAACACTTTCTCCACGAATTTCTTTCCTTCTTTTTCTTTTACGCTTCCATGTGGTAAGAAGTCAACGGAAGTGGAATGTCTGTGTGTTGTTTCAATAATGTTATTTTGAAATTTTCAAGTCTCGAGAAGGTCACGTTAACAGCGTGAATTGGTTTAAAAAATTTGTCTGAAAAAAAAAAACGTTGTTTAAATTTGAATAAATCTGTATTTGAGAAAACCGAGGCAACGTAGGATTTTTTTTAAAATAAACATTTATTTCTTTATAATGAAATTTATATATATATATATATATATATATATATATATATATATATATATATATATATATATATATGATAGCTTGCGCCAAGCATTGCCCGGGAAGTGATTAAAATGTGCTCTTAACTCTAAATCTCATGTTATTTTGTTATTATTCTTGTTATTTATCTTGCTGTTTATAGATACGTTTTACACACAATTTTTTTAAAGTCTCTAATATAATTTTTTGCAACCATTTTATTCTTTGTCAAATTTTTACTCGAAAAAGTTGTGTTTGATCTTAATATAAGTCTTTGTTATCAATTGCATCCTGGTAAGTGATAACAGCTATCAATCATTGAATACGAGAGATAGCGATTATATATATATATATATATATATATATATATATATATATATATATATATATAAACGATAAACAACCACAGAATTCGCGCATAAGCCTGAGGAGTCCTAGAGTGGATGAAACGCCGAATATTCAGTGTAGCTAAATCGCCATATATATTTTATAAATTACTATATATATATATATATATATATATATATATATATATATATATATATATATACAGCCATTGAGATTTTTAAAAAAAATCACTCGACCGCCGGTCGCGTGTGAGGGAAAATTCACAATTGACAAGAATTCACAAATGATGAGACATAGGTCATTCTAAGACACCACATATTTGAGGGTGGTAAAATAAATGAGTTTTTCCCGTTTCTTTATGTAAAGAAATTTTATCGACTGGCGAGCGAATGATTTACGACTTTTAGTCACCCCATAAAATTTTCAATCGACTGTGGCGACCGGTCGTGTAAAGTATATATATATATATATATATATATATATATATATATATATATATATATATATATGTATATATATATATATATATATATATATATATATAATTGAATATAAGTAATTAATGATATTCCTTATAGAGATACTCTGGACATTTTAGAACAAAAAAAGAATTCAGACAGTTATCATCATAATATTAAAGATTCTATTGTAGGAATTGGTTTGCCGGTAATTTTCTATTCAGATTTTTTTCTAGAAAGACATTAGGATTACGGGCGGAGCCACAAGAAGATTAGCAACATTTAGGTACGAGCAAAACTAATGCCGACGCTCAAAATGTATAAACGTTTTGACCCCATTCCTTTACTTAAGAATTCGGCAAAACTCAGGAAATAACCAATTTTAATGAAATTTTCAGTATTTATCAAATAATGATCCCGGAATATAATGAACCCATTATTTTTAATGGAAATGTATTATTTTGTTTAAACAAAAAAAAAAAATACATTTACTAAAGTTATTCAATATTAATAAAAATGCATGAATTTATTTTTGTTTTTTATGAAAAAAAAACATCGTAAATTATAACAATTTTAAAAAATAATTTTTACAGGCACATTACAAAAAAAGCGCATAAAGTCCGTATTAATGAATTCGATACAACTCGAAGAAAAATTAATTTCTAGAACTACCGATGTTATCATTGAATTTAACATTGTTTATTTAATATTT
>NC_136502.1:8138505-8333505 GCF_053919585.1 Euprymna scolopes | reverse complement strand
GTCAATTCTGGGAAACGTCGTATCTCCCTGCTAGTATATATATATATATATATATATATATATATATATATATATATATATATATATATATATATATTTATATATATTAAGTATTTAAAATTTTACGTTTCCAGTAATTCCTGGTTGAAGACCTTGATTTGCAAGACCTCATTTATAACCCTAACGCTTAGATGATGCATTATGAGAGCTTTCATTTCAAGACGGCATATTGTCCAGGGTTTCACAATTAGAAGATTTGATAGAAATGAACTGCCTTGTAGACTTTGACAATTGATACAGATGCCAACATGTCAGTTTTTCTTATAGTTTCTCCTAAAGTTTCCCAAAAGTTCTGTTTACCTTACCCATTCAAAGCAGGGTCTCTTTGTCTAATCTAGCAATTTCTGAGATGGTACTTCTTAATCACGGGAAGTTTTAAACATCTTCATCTCGTCGTATATGATAGATTAAAAATATGATATAGCAATCATAATATGCAGCATCATCAATATACGATATAATCTATAAATATAAAAGCGAAAATGTATGTGTGTTCGCTTTTTCTGTATGTCTACAAAAGGCTTCTTTCAGAGAAGCGGTCAGTCGCTTCACAACTTTTTAAAACTTTTTATATCACATATAAATCGTAATATCTCTCAGTTAACAACGAAGCTCGCCTGTCTATTTAATTTTCTCCATTTCGGGAAGATAAATATTCAACATTTGTAGCTCGCAGCATGTGGGTTAGTCTTTTTCCTATAATATCTTAGGGGGGGGAAGCGTTCAGCAGTAAATGAATACTATCCCGCAGTCAAACTTGACCTCATAAACTCATTAACTCTAACAGGCACCTACTAAATCCAAGTACTTAAATAAATTCAAACGTGTTTCCATTAGCGTCTCGCGGTGGGGCAATGGTTAACGTTGCACTTTTTTTTTTCACACTTTAATTTACAACCTTGCCTCAACGATTCGGGTTCGATCCTCATACTTACTTTTTTTTTATCCCCCCCACACACCTCCAAACACCCGGGCAACACCGGGTACCCCTCGCTTGTCATGTTGATACACCAGTTCTTGTTAGATCACCAAAGTTAAGTGATACTGAGACTGGCAAGTAGCAGATGGGTGACCATTTGGAAATACTAGAAATACTAAGTTCTTTATGTATTCAGCTAAGCAAGTATGTATGAACCTGTTTTGCACAACTCCACGTCACCCTTGAGCAAGGTGTAACACCAATTAGCTTACTGTTCATCATTATCGTCATTGTATAAATTTGAAAATTCTGTTGTTAGCATTGGTTTTCCTGATATTTTCTAGTCTGGATTCTTTCTAGAAATATGTCGGGGATCATGAGAGGGGCCACGTGAAGTTTGCCAACATCCGAAGTGAAATTGATTTTTGTGGAACGAACAGGATTCGAGCGAGACATCTAGGTCGTTAGTTCATACTGTTAACCACTAGACCACCGTCACCTTTCAGCTTCCTACTGATATTCTGAAAGGTTATCGTACAAGGAGAGAAGATGGAATTCTTCAGCCATGATTAAGATAATGCATCTAGTACAGGATTCTCTATTGACAAAAAATAGAATTGAATAGAAAGAGTCTGCTGACCCTGTATGACAATCAAAAGGAAAAAACACAGACTTCTAACTTGCCATGCGACATCATGGAAGTGGTAAGGTTCAAAAAACCGTCATGATTAATCCTCTGAATCATCTGTATTCATTTTGCCCATCCAAGCAATACTTTTTTGTTCAACCTGGCACTTTCCAGGAACATGCTTTCCAGTCGGGTTGTGTTCTGGTATTGTGTAAAGGACTTCTCACAGATTCTCCTACATAAAAACAAAATGATAAAATAGAAATGTCTATTAAATGAATAAAGTTTACTTCTAGGCTGTGTAACTAAATACAAGCAGAACTTCCATGAACAGAGTTTCTTTTGAAGAATTCCAGACTACATCCATAATTCCTCTGATATTGTGTAATCGTGAAGTATTTCCATGTCAGTACGCTAGATATTCCACGTTTCCATTTCAACAAAGAAGAATTAACAAAATAATTGCTCTGTAAAAATTGTATGGTAATTTGAGAGTTTCTCTAGAGTTTCGCCTGAAGTTTCCAATAAATCGTGTTTGCCTTATCCATTAAAAGCAAGAATTCTTTGTCTCATCCAGTATGGTGCTTCTTTAGTAACATTTTGGTTTCTCCATTGTCACTTTTGAAATTTCCCATGAGGCTGGTGCATCTACTACTAGTCTCTCACTCCTGTACAGGGTTCAAAAGAGAGTCTCCAACCTGATGAGTTCTGAACTGTCATCTAAGCTTCAACCTCTGTCCCATCGACAGAATGTTGCATCCCTCTGATTGTTGTTCAAGTATTTTAATGGTGGATGCTCTTACGAACTACAAGCCCTTGTACCCCCTCAACGTAAATACCCCCGATAAATCCGACAACCAGCAAAATCCCACCCCTATACAGTAGAAATCCATAGATGTAAGAAAGCGTTTTACCCTAATAGTTTCTTTCCTAGGGCTGTTAGACTTTGGAATTCCCTTCTGGGTTCCTGATTCCCCAACTGTACTGACATGCAGAAGTTCAAGTGTAATGTGAACAGACATCTTGCTGCTATACTCCCTACATAGTACCCCTGCAACTTAGGTTCCTGATAGTAGCCTCCATCAAAGTGGCACTGTGCCATGTTTGGTGTGAAAATGTAATAAAACAGTTGTGCTTGTTTGTCATGCGTCACAAAGAAAAATGCCATCTTTATACCAAAAAAAAAAAAAACATTTATGAAGGTTGTTCTAAAAGTAAAGCTTCCTATTTTTAACTCAACACGTTGAAGAGCTACGAAGATGGGAATGGTATCATTAAAACGAGTAACCTTTTGTGCTTTAGAATTTATTTTTGCTACATAGCCATCACCATTCTCAATGAACTTTTGCCAGAAATTCAATGACACATTTCTGCTTCTGATGTAGGTCCATGACAGGGGTTGCTTGGAGTCTCCCCTAATCAAAATTTTCACAACAGAGATGAAACTTTCAGGTCAAGAATGCATAAGTTCAATCATCATAACAATGAAACTTACAATCCCCTCTGATTCATTCGGGCGGAATAAAAATAGGAGGCATTACATTTTGAATGCCGCTCGTATTTTTTTTTTTAATTTTTTTTTAATAAGATTTTCACCCCAAACAAGGCACATTGCAACTTTGGTGTAGGGGGCTACTATCAGGGGCAGCAACTACTGGGGCACTATGTTGGGATTTGGGCAGCAAGATGTCGGTTCACGTTACACTTGAACTTCTGCATGTCAGTACAGTTAGGGAAGCAGGAACCTGGAATGGAATTCCA
The DNA here is from genome assembly GCF_053919585.1 of Euprymna scolopes. Taxonomy (NCBI): domain Eukaryota; kingdom Metazoa; phylum Mollusca; class Cephalopoda; order Sepiida; family Sepiolidae; genus Euprymna; species Euprymna scolopes. The sequence continues at coordinate 8,330,137 of NC_136502.1, read as the reverse complement.
GAGTTTAGCGGTTCTGGGGAAGAAACTACTGGAATAGAAAGATCTTTTACATCTAGGGATCTCTACTGTGTGGGGGTGGGATTTAGCTGCCTGTCGGGTTTGTCGAGGGTGTCTACATCGTGGGGGCACAAGTGTCTGCAGTTCGTCAGAGCATTCACCATTAAAATACTTGTAGAACAGGCAGAGGGATGCAATGTTTCGTCGATGGGACAGAGGCTGAAGCTTAGATGCCAGTTCGGGGCCTATCAGATTGGTGACTCTCTTTTGAACCTTGTCATGGAGCGAGAGACTAGCAGCAGATGCACCAGTCCAAATGTGACAACAATACTCCATACATGGGTGAATGGTGGCCTTATAGAGGTACAGGATACCTTCAGGTGTCAGTAGTTTTCTAGCACGGTAGAGAGAGCCTACCTTTATTAACAGAACAACTGCTTTTTACTTGGAAAGTAAGACATTTGTTTCTCCATCATCTCCCCTGAAAGCTTCTCATAGTCTGTGCTTACTTTTTCCATCCAAATAACATTTCTTTGTCAAAGATGGCACTTTCCAAGACCGTACCTTTCAGGCGGATAAACTTCTTACGTTGTGTCAACATCTTATTATTAATTCTCACATATAACCACATGAGAAAATAAAGGTTGCCTGTTGAATGAATGCATGAATTCCATGAACAGAGTTTCTTTCCAAAAACTTCTTATCTGTGGAGCACAATACCATGAGGATGCGTCCTTGCTTACTGAAAGTTAATCATCTTCAAGTCTAATCTCAACAAATACCTGTCGAGCCGTCCTCTTAAATAATAAATTCTTTCCCTTTTTACTCATTGTTTCCAATCCTTTCATAGTTCTGGTCATAATCCAACTAACAATCCCATTGACCCTTAACCTCAAGTGGCTTTGACCTTAATAAATAATGACCCATTAATATGTTAAAAAGAACTTTAGTAGTCTTAACTGCACACTACAGGATAGACCAATGAATGTGTCGCCCTAAAGAATACATTACAGCTTTATTTTTTTTAATTTTAATTTTTTTTTATTACATTTTCACCCCAAACAAGGCACATTGCCACTTTGGTGTAGGGGCTACTATCAGGGCCCACATCTACTGGGGTACTATGTAGGGATTTGTGCAGCAAGATGTCGGTTCACGTTACACTTGAACTTCTGCACGTCAGTACAGTTGGGGAAGCAGGGACCTGGTATGGAATTCCAGAGTCTAGCCGTTCTGGGGAAGAAACTACTGGAGTAGAAATATCTTTTACATCTAGGGATCTCTACTGTGTGGGGTGGGATTTAGCTGCTTGTCAGGTTTGTCGAGGGTATTTACATCGTGGGGGCACATGTGCTTGCAGTTTGTCAGAGCATTTACCATTAAAATACGTGTAGAATAGGCAGAGGGATGCAACATTTCCTCGGTGGGACAGAGGCTGAAGCTTAGATGACAGTTCAGGACCTTTCAGGTTGGAGACTCTCCTTTGGACCTTGTCTAGGAGTGAGAGACTAGTAGCAGATGCACCAGCCCAAATATGATAGCACTACGGTATACATGGGCGAATGGTGGCCTTATAGAGATACAGGATACTGGGCGTGAGTAGCTTTCTAGCACAGTAGAGAGAGCCTACCTTCTTTCGCAATGGTCCTGGCAATGCTCTCAATGTAATTGTTCCAATTCATGTTTCCTGTGAACGTTAGGCCGAGGATTTTAAAAGAAGTACTTTCAGATAATGAATCTTCGACCATTGCTATTTTTATACTTTTATTGAATAAATCAATTCAGATGACATGATTATGTACTATTCAATGTGGCCGCCTTCAGCCTCAATCACTGCCTTGATACAAGTCCGGAACTGGGAGCATGCCTTTTCCACAAGTGCCAGTGGGAGCTTGATGAATACTCAGTGGATGACGGCGATCAGGTTAGCTTTGGTATTGTGGGAGGTCATGTTGGTGATTTTCTTGATGCATAACTAAAGTAGTCCAGCGGGTTCAGGATGGGAGAGGAGAGGGGCCAGTGAGAAAAGGGTACAAAGTCCTGTTAAAGCCAAAGTTAGCTCCTTATGGGCTGGCGCTGAGACTTGTTGCCACACCCGGGGTCTGCCAGCGGCCACCTGATCACCTGAGAATCACCACACTCTTCAGCACATTTGGTGTTGACTTGCAAACCAACTTTGAAGATGTGAGGTCGCATAATGTGGCCCTCATTTGAAACCACATCAAAGACCATAACCATAGCCGGAAACTTTGTTTTCATCACCCTGGACACGTCCCTGTTATTCATGGCAATCCAGTGATGCATTTTGAGGGTGCTGGCAATGATCCTGTTCTCATAACTTGGATGACTGTAGAGAGCATGAGTTGTACAGCGGCACATCTCCAATCTCGCTCATTGAACATTGTGTTACTTTCCAACGAAACAGAAGGCTCCTATTGCTCTTGCAATTTGTACACAATTGGCGAACTAGTAGATCGTCTGCAATAAAAAAGAAAACGGTTTTCAACAAACGGAAATGGAATCATGTTGTCTTTTCTTTGGCGACAATTTTATTGCTCCAGCCTGTATATAAATCTTATAGGATATTAGAAATATCCCCCTCTCTCTCTCTCTCTCTCTCTCTCTTATTTTATTTTTTTTTTTTTTGTGAGAAGATTAAAATCCCGAGTCGATCAGCCATTCACATCGAATCAAACTTCCGTGTCTATTAGTTGTGCAATAATATCTTATAGACGAGTGAGATGTTTTAAAAAACAAAAAGAATGTCTGAGTATCAAAAAGTGCACAAACATCTTTTCGATACAAAAATATGACAAACTTAATCCTAATAACGATAGTAGTAGTAGTAGTAGTAGTAGTAGTAGCAGTAGTAGTAGTAGCAGTAGTAGTAGTAGCAGTAGTAGCAGCAGTAGCAGTAGTAGTAGTAGTAGTAGTAGTAGCAGCAGCAGCAGTAGTAGTTATAGTAGTAGCAGTAGTAGTAGGAAAACATCCACAGAATTCATGCACTTACTCTCGTTGCTTTAATTTCCTTATCATTCTGTTTTTTCTGTAGACGGGGCATTCTACCAGATGACATTCTCGTCAGTCACTCCAACCGAGAGATCTTTTTCAGATTCGCACCGTTTCTTTGAGTGCAATTGCTTGTATTTCTCTTGCACTTGTTTCACCGGGTATATTCACCAGGTAGTTTTTTTCTTAAATTATTCTTCAGTTGTTCTTATAGTTGCTGGAATTATGGAGATCGTCTTGTGATTCCAGTTTCTTTTCATATCGTACAAAAACTCTTTAGTATTTTGTTATCTTTTCCCTCTCAGCTCTGTTAAGGCCAGCAACATTAGGAACACTTACTTCAACTAGGGTTGCTACTTTCTTCCTCTTGTCTCATGTCACTATGTCAGGCTTAACAGCTCTTTTTTTTTTAGGTACACAGCTGTAGGAATTTCAGAGTCATAATGGATGGTGTACGATTTATTTCCAATGTTCTTTCTGGTATATGTTCCCAGGACTTGCTGTCACACTGGATATTCAGTTTTTCTCGGGCAACCATTAACATTCTCTCCTGATCATAGTGGAGCGATCTTCTTTTCCGCCACTTTATAGAGTTTTCTTTATCTATATATTCCTTTGATAGTTCCTCCAAGAAATACTTGACATACTGTTGCTTGGCACATTCTTCTAGTTTTCTGTAATGGAAGGTCTTTGTATATTTTTGCGGATTCTTCTGGGCTATTTTTGTTGCAGGCTTGTTTTCTGTTTCTGCCTTATTTGTAGAACAGGTTTCTCCAAAAATGTTTAAGGATTTATTTTATTTATTTATTTATTTTTTTTGATGGAGGTAGTCTTACTGGCTCTTGTTTCTTGCTGCTTATATATCATATTAAAGTTTGGATTCTGGGAACATATCAGATATTGCCTGGTGTTCGCAGTAGTGTCAATTTACGAGCAACCTATACCACTTGCTCCTCTGGGCAGATACAGTCTTGGTAGACATTGGTTTCTCTACTTTCTTTACAGTGTCAGTATTTTTATTTATTTATTTTTTTTTAGTGTCTCACCTGTTAATGTCCTTTTGTGACCGGTCAAGCAGCACTGCATTCTAATACACATCATGGTCGTATTACAAGGTGCATCGTAGTGGTTTTATTTTCGTCTTCACTGCATGTTAAGTTGGACCTCGAAAACCAAACAGATATATGACTGCAATGTAAAGTGACTAATTAGGTTTCTGAATTGTTCGGATGAGGATTGAATCGTTCTTATTATTTTGATTCTCCGAACTATTATTTTCAGCTCAAAACCTTGTGAAAGCTAAGAACAGTCGGCTGTAGCATCTATATACGAGGGTCGTTCCAAAAGTAAAGCCTCCTATTTTTTAATTCAAAAACTTGAAAAGCTACACATACAGAGTTTTATCATAAAACGAGCGACCTTTTATGTTCAAACATTTATTTTCTACATAGTCACCACCATTCTCTAAACTATAGCTGTGCATGGTTATTCAATAACGCATCTCTACTTCTGATGCATATCCATGACATGGGTTGCCTTCATAGAGTCTCACACCGTCAATAGTTGCAACTGAGAGATGAAAGTTACAGATCATAAATTCATAAGTTCAGTCAACATAAAAACGAAATCCCCTCAAATCCATTCGGGAGAAATAAATATGAGACATTACTTTTGGAACTACCCAGGTACATAAGAATAAGGAATTAATGTTCAGGAAAGAAAAAAATGCTTGAAGGCTGGTTATGACAAAGGCGCCAATACGATATAAACAAGAAAAAAATATTTAAGCTACCTGAAAAATAGATCGTAGGAATGTTTGTCACGTGAATGCATTCTGGCAGGCTGATACTTTTTTTTTCTTTTAATTTTTATGTTTTTCCAGTGAGAAAAAGAGTGTGTGAACTCAAACGGAAAGGGATACATTTTAAATTACTTAATGATGATAATACTGCCTGACTTTTAATAAACAATCGCTATTGTTAACTGTGAGTTTTTAATTTTATAAATGGCCAAGTAATAACTTCAATACAGTTAATACATAACATTACCCAATATTGTACCATGAGTTCACGCCATTCATTTGGCATTCTGCGGCAATTAGTGTTGCACACAAGTCAGGTCAGGCTCAGGCAAATGTTCTGGGTAGCCCTAGGAGGATTGACCTCCTAGGCCTTGCCTTCCGCCTTTCGGATGGAATACTGTTGCCATATCTGGGCAGGAGCTGCTAAAAACAGCCTATCCTGCCTTGACAGAGTACAAAATAGACTTTGTGGCTTAGTGAGGGATGCCCTTTTCTCTACCCTGCAACCTCTCTCCCACAGAAGAGACGTTGCGAGCCTATCCTTGTTTTATGGTTATTTCCATGGCAGGTGCTCATCTGAACTCCAATCTCTGGTCCCCCCTAGCCAATCTTTCCCGAAAAACACCCGTCTAGCTGAATCCACTGGGAAAAATTTCCCCCACTCTATATCTGTGCCTAAATCAAAACGCGGATTCCATGAACAAAGCTTCTTTCTTAGAACTGCACGCCTGTGGAACTCTGTTCCGTCTGCCTGCTTCCCACCTGACTACAACTTGGATGTCTTCAAGTCCAATGTTAACAAATTCCTAATGAACCGCCCCCTTAAGTAAACATTTCATCAAATCTCCACACTAACGTACTGTACTTGCAATAACCCTTATCCCTGAGTGGCTTCCGGGCCTTGATAAGTGGTGATCACTGTGTAAAAAAAAAAAAAAAAGAAAAAAGTTTATCACTTATTGTCTGAGGCGCCTTCACCGAGGAATACAGACGAGGCTACTCAGACTTACTTTGCAGGGCCAGAGTACTCCTTGTTTAGGAGCACTGACTCATTTTCCCACTTTCCGACCTTGCGTCACATCCTCTCCGCGGTGTAAGGGGGTAAATACATAGATAAAATTGCTTAGTATTGCACAGAAGTCTGAGCTCATACATGCGACTCGTTTTGATGGTTGACTCAAGACAAATTTGAATTTCCCATTCTTCGTGATTTGCTAGAAAGCAGCAAAGATGTAGAATAGCTATGATATGATTTTATTCATTTCAAAAGAATAACAGTGGATGGTCCTCTGAACGCATACATGATACATAACTGTAGAGTAGAAACGCTTGATATAAAGCCAAGTACGTCCAAGGATGGAATACTGTTGCCACATCTGGGCAGGAGCTGCTAAAAACAGCCTATCCTGCCTTGACAGAGTACAAAATAGACTTTGTGGCTTGGTGGGGGATGCCCTTTTCTCTTCCCTGCAACCTCTCTCGCACAGAAGAGATGTTGCAAGCCTATCTTTGTTTTATCGTTATTTCCATGGCAGGTGCTCGTCTGAACTCCAATCTCTGGTTCCCCCTCTCCAATCTTTTACAAAAACACCTGTCTAGCTGAATCCACTGTCAATAATTTTCCCCACTCTTTATCTATGCCTAAATCAAAACGTAGATTCCATGAACAAAGCTTCTTTTTAGAACTGCACGCCTGTGGAACTCTGTTCCGTCTGCCTGCTTCCCTCCTAACTACAACTTGGATGTCTTCAAGTCCAACGTAAATAAATTCCTGTAGTAGACACTTTAAATATCCACACTAACGTACTGTACTTACAATAACCCTTATCCCTGAGTGGCTTCCGAGCCTTGATAAGTGGTGACCACCGTGTAAAAAAAAAAAAAATATCCAAAGCCTTTGACAATATATGGCACGAAGGTCTTTTCATGAAAATTTATTTATATTCAATGTAAACAAGGAAAAAAACGTTTAATATAATCGTATCCTTTTTAGCTAAAAGAAAGATCCTGGTCGTCATCGATGACAGAACATAAAAACAGAATCACATTAATGCGGGTGTGCTCCAGGATCGATTTTTGGATATTTATTAGCCCAACTCTTCATAAATGACCTTCCTGAAACAATCGAGTCTGAGATAGGTATATTTTCTGATGACGCTATTCTCTATTTTTTACATGGAGGCAAATTAAAAGCTGAATCCTTAAAAAATGGCCGCCAGTATATAGTAGAATTGTGTTATGAATCAGTGGTTGCCAAGATAAATCTTCTTTTTTTTAATTATAAGAAACCTATTGTAAGATGTTGATGCGTTCATTTTATTATTATTATTATTATTATTATAACCATCGTTTATCTGTGCCTAAATCAAAACGCGGATTCCATGAACAAAGCTTCTTTCTTAGAACTGCACGCCTGTGGAACTCTGTTCAATCTGTCTGCTTTCCACCTGACTACAACTTGGATGTCTTCAAGTCCAACGTTAACAAATTCCTAATAAACCGCCCCCTTAAGTAAACACTTCATCAAATCTCCACACTAACGTAATGTACTTGCAATAACCCTTATCCCTAAGTGGCTTCCAGGCCTTGAAAAGTGGTGACCACCGTGTAAAAAAAAAATATATATATATATCTATTATTATGATTATCTTGGTGTTTAGTGGAATTGGTACAAATGTGATGAATATATATCTCTGTATTAAAATGTAGTAGCAGGAAGACCAAATATTGTCCGGAATTGAATGAGGATCAACAATTGTTCAACCTCCCATACTTTTATTGTCATCGAAATTGGTGAAATCACCCATTTTTTAATCAAATCGATTGATTGTCTACTTTAGTTAGGACCCCCACCTCCACAGTGTACCAGGAGGAAATTTTACATGCCTCCTCTCAGTGACTTAGTCCAAAATACATCGTAGTCTACATTGCACTGTAGAGAATCTACAGTTGATATTATAAAATTATCTTTAAATAATGGCTTTACTTAAAGTTTAAAAATCAACTATAATGGTTTAATTGTGCTCTAAACAGAAACATTCATTTTGGACGCGCCCCTGTCATATCAAAGAATAACTGTTGATTTTATGAAATTATTTTTACATAATCATTTGAATTAAAGTTAGATGTTCAAAATTCAATATCATGGTCCAATTGTAGGTGATAAAACTTCTCAAATGCAGTTGTGATCTTCTTGGGTTGTAAACTTTGGTCAAAATCGAACTTCCTTCTTTAATCGGATTTTTTTTTTTTTTTTGATTATCGATTTTCGATGCTTATCAGACCCATTCCAATATAAAACTGTGTAAGAACACTCCCAAACATATCAAGTACAATCGTGAGAAATTTCAAACAAATCGGCCCGACCGTTTCCACGTTCAAGAGGAACAAATTCACACACACACACACACACACACACACACACACACACACACACACACACACACACACACAGAGTTCCCTTTGGATACTAAGTAAGTAAATACATCTGAAACGATTATAAAAAAGTGTAAGATAGATGATCACATTTAATATTAACAGCTATAAGAAGCCTTTCCAACCACCAATTTCTATGTTTGATAGCACCCTTCCTGAAAGTCCAACATTCAAACTCCTCAACCTAACATTCATAGGTAACATGAATTGGACTAAATACATAGAAGATAATGCCAAGTTTGCTGCAAAGAAATTAGATTCTTTCTACTGTGCTAGAAAACGTCTCACAGCTGCCAGTGTTCTATATGTCTAAAAAGCCACCATTGGCCCATGCATGGAGTATCGTTGCCAAATCTGGGCGGGTGAACCAATCTCTAGCCCCTCCTAGGAGACAAAAAAGTGTATGTAGTCTAATAGATCCCCCACTGTCCACTAAACTTCAGCCTCTGTCCCATCGCTCACAATGTTGCATCCCTGCTTTTTTTACAAGTAATTTAATGGAATACGCTACTATGAGCTTACGACACTTTTATCCTTTGACCCAACTAGCAGAAAAATCTCACGCCTTCATTCTAGAGCTAGATGCGGAAAAGCTTCCTACTCTACTGCCCGTAAAGGCCTAAGGTGCAGTGGTTAAAGTATTTGGAAAAGTTCACATCAAAAAGTGACCTTCTTCTGAAGGTTGAAGGTTCAATCCTCAGTAAGGGAAACCGAAAATACAATTGCAAATTACTTGGGGTCTCTATCCAGTCCTGGCTTATGGAACGAGAGAATACTAGTCCTGCAAATTAGATAAAAAGTTCCGTTCGAAATTCCGTGCAGATTCCTAAGTTCGACAGAAAAATTCCCCAGTTCGACAGAAATATTCCTAAGTTTGGCAAAAAGATTCCTGAGTTTGACAAGCTACCCCTCCAGAAGGTTGGCTGTTGAATCGACTGAAACGTTGTTAAAATAACACTCAAAATGAGAACAGTAATCTGAAGAATCCAAATAAGGTGCAGAAATTGTAATGTGAAGGAGCACCTTGCTACACGACGCTGCACTTAAGATACCCGTATAAATATATTACCCCCTTACATCTCAGTGGCAATGTGCCATGTTTGGGATGACGTAAAGTACAAAAAAGAACTATTTTTTATAATCAAAATCATGTAATGGATTTTAATAAATATTGGTACAGAGATTCTAGATAAAAGGTTTAGTAACATTATATGTTGATTTTTGTATAAATAATACAAAATTGTTGTTTGGTATTTTTCATTTTCGTACATTTAGAGTTTAAAAACTCCTTAAGTCACACTTAAGAATGAATGAAGCGCTGAATCTTATATTTTCAATTATACATTTTTTTGTTGTAATTTGTATAATTTTTAAGTTATAAATCGAATGTTCTCAAGTTGTTGGAAACACAAGAGAGCGGTGGTCCTGGATATGACTTTAAACTATATCCGATGGTGAGGCCCCAGCTTGCGGGCTTTGGTGAGTATGTAGCCACCCTTTAATTGCCATTGCTCCCAGGTCCACTCTGACCCGGTGTGATAGTACCTGTTAGGGTCCCAACTATCGGTTAAATAGAAACCGGCTTGAGAAAAAAAATATATTCTATTAAAAAAATATTTTTTCAAAATCACCGGATTCTGTATTAAATTACCTGAAAAGGGTTGATATGCCGTAAAACAAAAAAGAACCAACCAAACAAGAGAGCGGGAAAAGACGCTTTCAAGGCATTGGCAAAGTGGGAAAGTATGTGTTTGAAACACAAGACAGTAAGAACAAACGTGTTCAAGACACGAGATAGGAGGAAAGGACGTGTTTGAGACACAAAAGGTGGGAAGAACGTATTTTGAGATACGAGAGAGTGGAAAAGGAGGCGTTCGAGGCATAATAGAGTAGGAAAACAAGTATTCTAGACACAGTTAAGTTGTAAAGGATGTGTTTAAGACGTGAGAGAGTGGGAAAGGACGTATTCTGAGACACGAGAGAACTGGAAATGATGTGTTCTGAGCTACGAGAGAGTGGGAAATTACGTGTTTGAGACACGAAAGAGTGAGTATTTATTATTAAAGAGTCAATTTTATATTGATCATTATATTGTACCCTATATATAGCAGTGATTTCTAAAGGTAAAAACAAAATATGACTTGACTGCCATACGTTTTTAGATTGAAACTATAGATTTATTGTTGAAACCAATCGTATTTTTGTTTACCTAAATTGAATAAAATAACATCCTGCTTTTTTCATTGAGCACTATCAATAAAATTCAATGGTTTTTACTTTTGAAAATTTTATATATATATATATATATATATATATATATATATATATATATATATATATATATATATATTTCTACATACAACGTGTGACTGCATATATATAGTATGTCTATGAAAGTGAGAATGTGTGAGGACACTTCTCACCTATATAATCAACGAATTCTGGATTTACAGTCTTGATATTTAGTATACAGGGTATTCAGGCATGGGGAAAACCTTTTAATCGGTTTTTATTCGGAAAAAGTGTTGTAAAAATTGAAAACTTGGTATGTGGGGATGGCCGAATTTTTATTTGATTGTCAACTGTTTCACGAATGTGCATCCGTGAATCGCTCACATAACAGATTATTTATGTTAAGAATAAGAAGTTTTGAAAACATTCTTTAAAGTTCGTATCAAGCTAGCCAAAAGGTTATCGTACTTACTGTTTTTAGGTTTTGCCTTCGATCTAAGCTCGATTATTTTTTTTACTTACAAGAAGTGAACTGTTTAGAAAAAACATAATACTCGCATGCACATCTCAGTTTATTTCGTTTTTTTTTTTACTTCATTTTTTTAAAGGAATTTAAAGTTACGTTTAATACATACGGTATTTCAGTTTATAATAAGTGTCTGGCGTTGCATGGCGTCGCCGGAGTGTTTGGAGATGTGTGTTGAGCAAAAAAAAAAACGAATGATAGTAGGCAGGCAGGTTCGAACCCGTACCGCGAATGAGGAAAAGAACATTAAAAAAAAAAACGTAACGTCTTTGCTGTTGCACCCATCGCAAAACCGGAAGTGACGTACGTCAAAATTAAGGCTAGACAATCGAAAGGAATGAATGACTTTCGAAAATATCGGCGAAAAGAGCGACCTCTCCTTATAGAAAAGTGTCCCGTTGAGGGTGAAGGAATTAATGTTTTGGGCTAATTTTTGGATATTTGTCGTCCGAATGTTCGAGGTTTAAAACGATACCGGTTTTGTTACGTTCCGACGCGTCTGTCGAAGGTTTTAGGCATACATACATACATACATACATACATTTAAACAGACAGGTGAGATTTATATTATAGATAACAATTCTGCATTAATTAATGCATGCATATTTTACGACCGGGCAACGCTTGGTGACCTGCTGGTATATATATATATATATATATATATATATATATATATATATATATATATATATATATATATATATATATATATATATCACTGTTAGGCGTATCATTTTCTCTTGATAAGGCTTTCCAAAATAAAATCCATTTCTCTTGTCTCAAATTCAACTTTTCCATTAATATGATGAAGCCTTCAAATCTTCGTTAGCACCTGATGTTTTTTTGTATTCATTACACACTCGTCTCAAATATCTCCCCCTCCCTACAACACACACACTTCAATGGCGCCGATAAATCATGGCAAGCCCCATTAATTGATTAACGTCGAAATCGATGACCTCGACCCGTGACCTACTTTGAAACAGATCCCAATATCTGAAATTGACCCGAACCAGGAAGTACAGACATTTCGTTTCGCATACTAATTAACACATTCTCCATTTAATACCGACTCTCCATTAACAGTACGCGAAAATACACGCGCTTTCCTCGTGCAAATATTTAATTTCCTGCAGATGATGCCAAAGGTGAAGTAACAAACATGATTACGAGAAACACGCGGGGAGTAGCAAATGTGACCATTTAATCTGGACTTGCAGAAAATATTTTAAACACTGTTAATAATGTTATTTATTTAAAATGTCATCTTAAAGTGGTGTGTGACAGACATTTTAAAAATTTATTGGAAATTGAAGTGATACAAACTGTGGATAGAGCTATTTTAAATTGACATGTGACAGACAATTAAAATGTTATTTGTAACTGACATGTGACATACTATTTAAAATACAGGGTGGCCCATTTAGAAGTAGCCCAGAAAAAATGTAGTAGAGAGGAGGAATATTCTTTTAATGTTTAAATTACCTGTAGCATTGTTTAAATTATCCGTAGCATTGCCCAGTTGAAAAATAGTGTTAAATATAATATTTGAGTTTATACAAATTTCGTATTTATTATTAGAGAGTCAATTTTTTATTGATTATTATATTGTACCCAATATATAGTAGTGATTTCAAAGGTAAAATCAAAATATGACTTGATTGCCATCAGCTACAATTGAATCTAAAGCGTTTAGCTTTCTAACAGTACTTGCAACAAAACTTAGTTAAATGTATAAATGTATATTTGTGTATGTATAGGGTATATACATTAAGTCGATTATCATACCTGGCACTTTTGCTAGGAGCAAAGTGTAGTATCTGTTCCGGCAGATATTGCACTTTGTGACCATTGCCCTTGTGGCAATTGGTTATTGGTACATGTAGGGGCAACCCTATATGTACCATCCCCTTCCCCTCTCTCCCCCTTCACCTCACATAAAACCGACCTTGTGTCACATTTTGCTTACGTGGGGAAGCAAATAAATACCTAAATACCTACATTAAGTCGATTTATGTTTGCCAAATGCTGATTTTGGAATTTTGACCCTGCTAAAAGCTAAATTTTTCCTGCTAAAAGCTAAATCGAATTTATTTTGCAGGTCTAAAATAGCCCATATATCTAGTTTCACGTCTACACAGACATGACAGAAAAGAATAAATTCATAGATAAATATTTTTCCTACATGCTTATTTATATTTACAGATAAGAATTAACTAACAACTAATAATAAGTATCTCATAAAAATTGCATCTAACAACGTGGAAGCATGCCACAAACAAAAGGAGCATCAGACCTATGTGAATTTCTGCGAGGACTAATCGTGAGTCTTATCATAAAAGTAGTCTTAATTAATGCAAATAACAGGAAATCATTCAATCTCCCTTTCTAATGTTAATAGAGTGATCGTACAATTCACGAGAAAAGACAAAAAGTGCACAAAGCCTCATCTAGGTCGCCCCGGGCCTTTTGAAAGAACTTTGTTTCTTGTGAAAAGAAATGTTGAAGAGAAGAAGCCTCTGGCATTGCAGCACAGGTTGGTGTCAGTCCCAGAACAAGCTGGGATACTATGGTAGAGATATGAGAAAGAAAACCTCTTCTTCGTCCTGTCAATATCAAGTACAGAAAAGATTGAGCTCGTGAGATGGTGGAGAGACCTCTGACTTTTTGAACCAATGTCATTTTCTCTAATATGTCACAATTTAGATTATTTCTTGACAGTGGAAGGGTATGAGTATGGCGGCTCCTTCAACAAGAGTTTGACTTAAAAAGACTGCAGCCAATGCTGAAACATGGGGACTTCTCAATTATAGCATCGAGTGCAATTTGTCGTTCACACCTGGTAGAGTGCAACGGAAACATCAGTTCTGCTAAATATGTTTCAATATCACATAAAGGACTCCTACCAATATTTTCAAATGGTAAAATGAACCAAGTTAACTCCCTATTTATGGAAGACGGAGGTCTTTATCACTCTTCAAGGGTGACACAACATTGGTTGAACCAAAATGGACTTAATAAATTTCCATGGCCAAATCAGTCCCTGGATATGAACCCAATTGAAAACCTATAGGAAACCTATGGAACCTTTGCAAAAAGAAAAGGAAGCCATCTTCTAAGCCTTGACTTTTAAGATTATTGCGTCAGACATGGCCAGGAATTCCTTAAGATGATATTCGTCAGCGTATCAATGCCGTGCCTAGAAGGGTCCTAGCATTAAAAACAGCAAAAGGAATGTCAGCCAAATATTAGCTATTAAATTTGTAAGTATTCATTTTTAATTTTGTTCTATAAATTATGTTTATTGAAATGAACTGTTTCTATGGGTGCCTATTCTTTTCTGTTATGTCTGTTTAGAGACCAAACATTATCAGAATAATTTGCTAGAGACAATTCCACAGACATATAAGGTCACTTTTATAATATACGAGTAAGCTAGTTATAAAACAGGTCACTAATATATATATATATATATATATATATATATATATATATATATATATATATATATATAGTAATTTATAAAATATATATGGCGATTAAGCTACACTGAATATTCTGCGTTTCATCCAACTATAGGATTCGTCAGGCTTATGCGCATAAGCCTGACGAATCCTATAGTTGGATGAAACGCAGAATATTCAGTGTAGCTTAATCGCCATATATATTTTATAAATTACTAACTAGCTCTCCCTACGTATTGAGCACTTTTGAAGTAAATACTTAAAGTTTACGCATAAATCTATACTTTCGTATAGTAAATTTATGTGAGTAAATGAAATAGTTATATATATATATATATATATATATATATATATATATATATATATATATATATATATATATGTATATATATACTGTATTAACAAAACCAAGACTTCAAAAAAGGAATTGATAGCAACAGAAAGTGTATTTCATTGTAAGTTACAATTGTTTCAATACCAGACTTCTTGAATAAAAAACACTTTGACTATAGAACATTGTTTAAAGAAAATTCCCTTAACGGAAATGAAGCATGAAATGAAGAAATGCTGGTTATGTGAAAATTTTCAAACGCCATAATATTAATGCTCAATTATGAAATATGATAATTTAATAGCTTACTTTTTAAGTCATCTCTCTTTGGCTTAAAACTTATTGGTATATGAAAATGTACGGAATCATACGAACCCAGTAAAACTCAGTATATTAACAAGTCTATATATATATACATATATATACATATATATATATATATATATATATATATATATATATATATAATTATCGGATTTTTAATCATGTCCAAACGCATTTTATTTCTTTGTGGTGGATTGAGTGTTGCTATTTCTTCTGAGGAGTTAAGAGCAAAATAGATTCACTGATTGATTTAATAATTAAGTGAATGATTTTGTGCTACAAAACAGAGAATTGTAAATGTCAACTGACTTAAAGGAATAAATTATAAGATGGTCAACATCATGAAATTTGGAAGAATATAGACTTTTGTTATTTATTCATTATATACCCTGTAATTACATTGAGCTTCTTAAATAAGAATTAGTATATATATATAAATGCGAAATATAAGCGAATAAAGAATATTTCCACAATATTTCATGATGTTGACCATCTTATAATTTATTCCTTTAAGTCAGTTGACATTTACAATTCTCTGTTTTGTAGCACAAAATCATTCACTTAATTATTAAATCAATCAGTGAATCTATTTTATATATATACAGTTGTGCCCGATATTATTCATACCCCCCTTGAAAATTGAGTTTATTAGGTGTAACTTTGTTAGAATTTATTGTTTACGTCCATATTGATACATATTCTTAATAAACCTCTTCTGATCATTTTCGTCATTTTAAAATCTCGGGATACTTGTAATAAAAGAAATATACAGCTATTTATAAAATCTGCAATGTTCAAAAATAATCATACCCCCTTATTTTTTCAGTATTAATCGAGTTTCTGACTGTTTGTTTCCTGTTTGATTCTTATTTTGAATGCTTTTATACAACCTTTGATTAATTTCATTTCGTTTTTTGCATTTTTCAGAAATTAAAATGATATCAACTGAAAACCAATAAAAGAATAAAAATTATTAGAATGGGGAAGAAAAAAGAGCTTAGTAATGATCTTAGGGCTAAAATTGCGAATTCACATAAGGATGGTTTAGGTTAAAAGTCAATTTCCAAGAAATTTGAGGTCCCTACAGCAACAGTACAGAGCATCATCAAAAAATTCCAGAGCCACCACACAACAAACAACTTGATTGGTAGAGGAAGGAAAAGGAAACTGTCTGCTAGAGCCACCAGGAATATTGTAAGAAGTGTTAATGCAAATCCAACCACCACTACTAAGGACATTTTAGAAAATCTGGAGTCTTCTGGCATAAAAATATCAAGGCAAACATTGCAAAGGACTCTGCATGAAAATGGTCTGAAAGGAAGAAGACCAAGAAGGACTCCATTGCACACCGGAAAACACCTTGCAGCACGTCTAAAGTTTACTAGGAACCATGTGAATTCTCCAGAGTCCGTTTTCTCAAGTATTTTGTGGACTCACGAAACAAAAATTGAATTGTTTGGCCATATGGATGCTTCTTACGTTTGGAGGAAGAAAGGAGAAGCTTACAACCCAAAGAACACCATACCCACGGTGAAACATGGTGGTGGTAGCCTAATGTTTTGGGGCTCCTTTTCGGCTAGTGGTCCAGGTAGTTTGGTCAAGATAGATGGAACCATGAAGAAGGAGCAATATTTGGAGATACTCCAGAAAAACATTAGACAGGATGCGGAGAAGCTCCATTTAGGACCAAACTGGGTCCTTCAACAGGATAATGATCCAAAACATACTGCCAAAATAGTCAAGAAATGGTTTGAGGATAATCAAATTAATGTTTTGGAATGGCCTAGCCAGAGTCCCGACCTGAACCCTATCGAAAACCTCTGGCACATATTGAAAACTGAGGTTAAAAAGCGGAAACCTAGAAATTTGAGGGATTTGGAGAACTACTGCATTGAAGAATGGTCAAAAATCAGTGTTGATGCTTGTAAAAACCTTGTTGATAAATATCCAAAACGGTTACAGGCAGTTATTAAGAATAAAGGGCATGCTATTGACTATTAGTAAGAGGGGTATGAATAATTTTGAACTAGTGCCATTATTGTTTTTCTTTGTATAATGTTTCAAACTTGCATAATTTATTTATTTGTTGAGTTTAAATTAAATGCTTATGCTTGATTTATTGTTTGAAATCCCTTTAATATTGTCTACCTTCTGGTTTGAGCAATAATCTTATAGAAATCTCAAAGATCCGAGGGGTATGAATAATATCGGGCACAAGTGTATATATTTGGGTTTTTTTATATTCAAAAGTAATGGACTAATGAATTCAACGAGGTTGTTAGATAGTGCTCAATAAAAAGAGCTTATAATACTTGTTTATTGTTATATAAACATGCTCACATCCCGCTGCTACAAATAGCCACTTGTTTCAATCAAACAACAGATATCATCAGGCAGCGACTTGACTATTCAAATGTTCAATGAATAATGGATTTTTATTTTAGGTAGGAACTCTTTAAATATGTTATATTAAAAAGATAATAAATATTAATTTTATTCTGTTTTTATTATTATTATTATTATTATTATTATTATTATTATTATTATCATTACTATTATGTTTATTATTATTATTATTATTAATAATAATAATTTTAATATTGTTTTATCATTATTTTTTTCTTTTATTTATATATTTATCTAATAAAAACGCGAAAACTTTAAACTTATATCATTAAGCATAAAGGGCTTAATTAATTGCAGACGTATGTTTGAACTGCGTTGATATTACTCGTGGACGTATGTGAGATGATAAATATGTTGGCTGGATACATTCGCTGTCTTTTTTGACATGTTCATTTCTGACGCTTGGATTGTATCTTCTGTTTGTATTTGTAATAACATGTTTCATTACTGAATTGTATAATTGTTCATAAATTGGTTGACACGCAGATCTTTTTCTTTTTCTTTTTCTATATACTGTCAAATTCTTACTTTCTCTCTTTCTCTCTTTAACTAGATCTCATCATTCTTTCCTTTCCCTTCTAGTCCTTATTCTCTTTATAATAACCATTTATATCTTTTTTCTTTTCTTCTCCATATATATATATATATATATATATATATATATATATATATATATATATATATATTCTCTCTATTTTCTTTCTCTATTTCTTTCTCTATTCCTTTTTTTCTCTTCTCAATCACTCTCTCTCCATTGTAATCTTTTAACTTTATTTAAATTGCCCCTCCCTCTTTGCATCTTTGCATTAAAGTTCTGTGTTTTAAGTTTTTTAACTCCAACTTTTAAAGAGTTCCTACCTAAAATAAAAATCCATTATTCATTGAACTTTTGAAGTGTCAAGTCGCTGCCTGATGATATCTGTTGTTTGATTGAAACAAGTGGCTATTTGTAGCAGCGGGATGTGAGCATGTTTATATAACAATAAACAAGTATATATATATATATATATATATATATATATATATATATATATGAAAGTTACCTATGTAGATGCATAACATTTTATGTAGATACATAGAATTATATATATATATATATATATATATATATATATATATATATATATATATATATATATATATGCCACAGACCGAAAATCATCGATTCTGCAATTTTTTAAAGTAAGACTTACGGTCCCTGGCTTTCATGGTTTGTGTGAGCTGCAGCGTTGTTCGATTATTGAAATAATTATTTATAATCTCACATTCCAAAAAAATCTATCATATATATATATATATATATATATATATATATATATATATATATATATATATAATAAAATTAGATTTTTACATACTACATATAATATTTGAATTATGCTCCATGTAAAAATGTTATTATACTTTGTGTATATGTGTGTATATGTGTGTATATATGTGTGTTTATGGTGTGTGTATTATATGTCTATATGTTTGTCATATAGTTTAATCTTCGGAATCGTCTCCCTCAGTGTATTGTATTCAATTAAGCAATGTTTGTCATCTAATAGAGCCGACACAACCTCTTGCCTTTCGATTACAAATTGGCTTCCTGACCGATTTTATATTCATAAGACAATTTTAGGATTCCAACGCGGACTAACCAATTCTTGGTGCAATCGTGAGTTTCTTATGGGTAAAGAAAAAGAAATTTATGCAGGAGTTTTAATTTGCCGACCCCATAAGAAAAGCACACCTGAGGCAATGTAAATTCTGCTGGGGTGACCCTTGGCAAGAACGATAAAAAATGTATATATAGAAATGAATTTATAAATGAATAGAAACGAAAAAATATTAGAATATAGAATTTAGGAAATAAATCAAATATTAGAAAAAGAAAAAAAATCCATGGTACTTTGATAGATAAATAGATAGATAGATAAATATCAGACGTTTTAGCTCGTTAAATGCGGGAAAACGTTATAGCCTGTTGACTGGGAATGGGTGCGTTACCATAATAATTAGTTCGTTGCACCTTATCAAAGTAAAGGTCCATACAAAATTGCAATCAGATCAGGGATACCATAATACTTAAAAAAAAAATTTTTTTTATTACATTTTCACCCCAAACAAGGCACATTGCCACTTTGGTGTAGGGGGCTACTATCAGGGGCAACAACTACTGGGGCACTATGTTGGGATTTGGGCAGCAAGATGTCTGTTCACGTTGCACTTGAACTTCTGCACGTCAGTACAGTTGGGGAAGCAGGGACCTGGAATGGAATTCCAAAGTCTAGCGGTTCTGGGGAAGAAACTACTGGAGTAGAAATATCTTTTACATCTAGGGATCTCTACAGTGTGGGGGTGGGATTTTGCAGCCTGTCAGGTCTGTCGAGGGTGTTCACGTCATGGGGGCACAAGTGCTTGCAGTTCGTTAGAGCATTCACCATTAAAATACTTGTAGAACAGGCAGAGGATTGCAAGGTTTCGTCGATGGGACAGAGGCTGAAGTTTAGATGCCAGTTCAGGGCCTATCAGATTAGCGACTCTCTTTTGAACCTTGTCAAGGAGCGAGAGACTAGTAGCCGATGCACCAGCCCAAATATGACAGCAATACTCCATACATGGGCGAATGGTGGCCTTATAGAGGTATAGGATACTTTCGGGTGTTAGTAGTTTTCTAGCACGGTAGAGAGAGCCAACCTTCCTCACAGTGGCCCTGGCAATGCCCTCAATGTAATTGTTCCAACTCATGTTTCCTGTGAACGTTAGGCCAAGGAGCTTGAAAGACGTACTCTCAGATAAAGAGTCATTGGCCATTGCTATAAGTGGTAGAGAAGGTTTCTTGTAATTATTGAAGGAAACTAGTTTAGTCTTGGCAGCATTGAACTTAGTACTTAATACTTAGTACATAATACTTAATACTTAATATAATACTTTAAGAGTCACACTTCTTAGGCACTAACCCATCTGCATACGTTATAAAGTAAAGTATATTTTAATTTTTATTCACGAATTCTTTATCTATAACTATATATAAATAGTTGATTTATTTGCATAGTGCAAAGAATTTCGCCACATGCTTGAAAACAAAATCCTGCTACTTATAAGTCTTGGATCTTTCAATTGTAAGAAATGACCGCCTCAATCCTTATCTAATTAGCCCATCTCTTTGGTGCTCGTCTTCTTGAATGAAATCTTATTGACATAATTTAGCTACATATGAAAATGTTGGATTGCATTACATTTAAACTTCCTGCATATCAGTACAGCCAGGGAAGTATGTAGCAGGAAGGGAATTCCAAAGTCTAATAGTCAGAGGAAAGAAATTATTAGAATAGAAAGCTTTCTGGCATTTAAGGACCGCAACAGTGAAGGGGTGTGATTTTATTGCTAAGCGGGTTTGTTGGGGATATATACGTCGAGGGGGCACAAGTGCAATCAGCTCATCAGACCACATTCGATTCAAGTATTTATGAAACAGGAACAGAGATGTAACATTGTGGCGATGGGACAGGGTTTGGAGCTTAGTTGACAAAGTGGACCTATTAGATTGACAACTCTTTATCGAACCCTTAAGAAAATCAAAGAACAGCAAAAGCAAGTTGGTGTGGAATACATGCTCCAAGTTTTTGTGTGAATCCCATCGACTGAAGGTGGTGTGAAATGGCCGCAAAATCACACTTCATTTTTTCACCCAATTCTCTACATGTCTGATGGCCATCGTCCTTTTTTTTTTTTTTTTTTTACATAGGCATCACCACATTATCAAGGCCAAGAGGCCACTCAAGGATAAGGGTTAAAGAGTGTACAGTAGAAATTGGACATTATAGTAATCATTAGTAATGAAAATTTGGTAAAGTTGATAACTTATATGGAACGGCTCATCAAAAACTTATGTACGTTAGACTTTAAGACAACCATATTGTAGTCAGCCGGAAAGCAGGAAAACGGAAGACAATTCCACAGGCGTGCAGTTCTAAGAAAGAAGCTTTGTTCATGGAATCTACGTTTAGGTTTAGGCACAGATAAAGAGTGGGGGGAATTATTGATAGTGTTTACAGCTAGACGAGTGTTTCTTGTGAAAGTTTGGCGAGGGGGGAACCATAGATTGAAGCTCATTCGAACACTTTCCATGAAAATAACGATACATCAGAGACAAACTCGCAACATCTCTTCTGTGAGATAAAGGTTGCAAGGAAGAGAAAAGGACATCTCCTACGAGGCTACGAAGTCTATTTTGAACTCTATCAAGGCAGGCCAAGTCCTTTCTAGCAGCTCCTGCCCAGATGTGGCAACAGTATTCCATCCTTGGACGTACCTGGCTCTTATATAGATAGAGAATAGCATCAGCAGTGAGATATCTACTGGATAGATAGAAAGATCCCACCATTTTTCCAGCGGCCTTGGCAACAGATTTGATGTACGTGTTCCATTTAAGATCAGGAGTAATGGTCAAGCCAAAAGAATCTTGAGTTGGTCTTCGTCTATCTTGATTGGTCTTGCAGAATGAGGAGCATCATTTAGGTCAAAGTTACCGTGTTTGAATCTGGTAAATTAATCTCAAACAGTTCTCTCAGCTATAGCGTTTTCTCCATATACGGCACAAATATCCTTGGTCACTTCACTCGCTTTTTTTACCTCGATTAAAGGCGAAAAGAAGGAGGTGTCGAAAATGTTATTTTTTTTATCTACTTGACAATCCATTTGACGGTTCTAAAAAGCGAGAAAAAATATATAGACAAAAACCGATGACCATTATCTTGTAGAACAGAATACGTGCTTTCTTATGATATATAACACTTTGCCAAATATCAAAACATGTTTTAGAACAATTTTTTTTATGAAACAGCGGGAACTTATCCAACAACCTGATATTTAAAACTTATTAAAACAAACGTCTTAATACATTCAGTTATGGATATGTGAGCGATTTCATAAAGGTTAACTAATTTGCATATTCCTTTGAAAAACGACCGTTCATTAATTAAACATACATTTTATTATGCTTAATTCTTTTTATTCCATAGTTTTTACATTCTGCATAATTGTGTAGAATTTAGGATGAAAATGTTCTAGCACATGAACATACTTATATACATAAGTGACCTTGGCTGTGTGTGTGCGAAACGTTCCTACCAAACTCCTCTCTTATTATTTGGTCTACAGAGTTGAAACTTGATTCATGGGGTATGTGGACCTCAGGAACAATTTCGATTTTTATAAGCCTGCTAAAGCGGGTTAAATAAAAAATAAATATACATCGATATTGACAGGAATGAATCAATTAACTTCTCAATATGTGTAGGTATACATTTTTAGCGCGAAGTCACTTAATTTTTTATCTGTTTATATCTATTGGGCGATAGCTGAAACGGTAATGGTGAAGCCTTAAGCACAAAATGATGACTAAGGCTGAAGTGCTGAATGTTTTGATTTCGATTCCAGCTGATGGCACCAAAGTCATTTTTTAACTTTTGAAATCATTATCATATGGGTACAATATAATAATCAATAGAGAATTTACTCTATAATAATAAATATGAAATCTGTGTTAATTAAAATATAATATTTAATTATATTTAAGTGTATTTTCCGACCGGGCAACACCAGGTGGCATACTATATATATTCTTTTTTTTTTATTATTTCAATTTTCACCCCAAACAAGGCACAGTGCCACTTTGAAGCAGGGGGCTACTATTAGGGAATTAATTAGTGGGGTCATTATGAGGGTAGAAGAGTAGAAAGATGTTTGTTAACATTACACTTGAACTTCTGCATATCATTGCAGTTGGGAAAGCAGAATCCCGGAAGGGAGTTCCAAAGACCCGCAGTTCTGGGGAAGAAACTATTGGAGTAAAAGGCTTTCTTGCACCTAGGGATCTCTACTGTAAAGGGATGAGACTTACTAGCTTGTCGGGTTTGTCGGGGGTAGTTACGTCGTGGAGGTACAAGTGTTTGCAGTTCATCAGAGCATTCACCATTAAAGTATTTGTAGAACAGGCAGAGGGATGCAACATCTCGTCGATGGGACAGAGGTTGAAGCCTAGATGACAGTTCAGGACCTATCAGGTTTGCGACTCTTTTTTTAACCCTGTCCAGGAGCGAGAGACAAGCAGCAGATGCACTAGCCCAGATGTGACAACAGTACTCCATACATGGGCGAATGGTATATTCAAAAAACTTTTAAAAAATAATACTTTCTTATATTAATTTTATGGCAAATTTTCTCTCCTCAAAATTTGGAAAGGACTGGAACCTTTTTAATATTTGTACCTTAATTTTTCTTGCCTGATGATATCTAATATGATTGAAACGATCTGCACATCGTAGCAAGATATGACTGTATTTACATAAAAAATAGCAAAAAAATATATATATAATCTGTTCTCGTATGATTGAGAACTATAAACGACCCTTGTTGAAATTGAATTATTTTTAATTTTTAGATATCTTTCCACCAATATATATATATATATATATATATATATATATATATATATATATATATATATATATATATGACTACTTCATTTAATCACATAAATTAATATATGAAAGTATTATTTTATGCGTAAACTTTAAGTATTTACTTAAACACTGCTCACTACAGAGGTAGAGCTAGGTAGTAAGTTATAAAAATATGTATGGCAATTAAGCTACACAGAATATTCCGCGTTTTATCCACGCTAGGATTCATCAGGCTTAATTGCCATATATATTTTAATGCCTGACGAATCTTGGCGTGGATTAAATGCGGAATATTCTGTGTAGCTTAATTGCCATAGATATTTTTATAACTTACTATATATATATATATATTTTATAACTTACTATATATATATATATATTTTATAACTGACTATATATATATATATATATATATATATATATATATACACACACACACACACACACACATATATACATATACGCACATATACGCACATATACATCCACACTTATATATATAATGCGTGTATGTACGTATGTAAGCATAATATCATTAAACTAGTAAAATGGCATAATGGCATTTAATATACAAATAAGATTTGTGCAACATAGTTCCAGCTGAGGCAAAGACTCTTGGGATTAATAAGAATTCTTTACTCCGTGTGCCAGAAATCGACATAAGTGATTTTGTTTTTTAGTCTTGATAGACATTTGTCTAATAAACCACAAGAAATGTGTGCTTCTGAGTAAACCACTCCTGAACAACCACTTGGGAATTTCCCAGGAACAAAACTCAGAACTACTGCAAGCTATTCACAAAAGCAAGCATGAAGAACATCATCTTCAAACAACTGAGCCACTTCTTTGCTTTATACCTTTCATCATATCATATCTGTTAGAATTGGCAAACGAAAGATTGAATATATTTTCTGTGTCCCAGTCTTTCTCAATGGAGCTGAATTGTATCATGCGCAAAAATAATTTTTATCTAATTTCAATTTTCATTTTGTATTTCCTTTTAGATAAAAATTGATTATTCGTATTATTTGGATTATTTGGATTATTTGGATTGTTTGGATTATTTGGATTATTTGGATTGTTTGGATAATTTGGATCATTTGGATTATTTGGATTGTTTGGATTGTTTGGATTGTTTGGATTGTTTTGATTATTTGTATTGTTTGGATTATTTGGATTGTTTGGATTATGTGGATTATTTGCATTGTTTGAATTATTTGGATTGTTTAGATTGTTTGGATTGTTTGGATTATTTGGATTTTTGAATTATTTGGATTATTTGGATTGTTTGAATTGTTTAGATTATTTGGATTGTTTAGATTGTTTGAATTATTTGGATTGTTTGGATTATTTAGATTATTTGGATTGTTTGAATTGTTTGGATAATTTGGATTGTTTGGCTTATTCGGATTGTTTTAATTATTTTGATTATTTGGATTGTTTGAATTTTTTAGATTATTTGGATTATTTAGATTATTTGAATTATTTGAATTATTTGGATTGTTTGGATTGTTTAGATAATTTGGATTGTTTGGATTATTTTGATTATTTTGATTATTTGAATTGTTTGGATTGTTTGGATTATTTGGATTATTTGGATTGTTTGGATTGTTTTGATTATTTGGATTGTCTAGATTGTTTGGATTGTTGGGATTATTTTGATTATTTGGATTATTTGGATTGTTTGGCTTATTTGAATTGTTTGGATTATTTGGATTATTCTGAATGTTTGGATTGTTTGGATTGTTTGGATTATTTGGATTGTTTGGATTATTTGGATAGTTTGGATTGTTTAGACAATTCGGATTGTTTGGATTACTTGGATTATTTTGATTATTTGAATTGTTTGGATTGTTTTGATTATTTGGATTATTTAGATTATTTGGATTGTTTGGATTGTTTGGATTGTTTTGATTATTTGGATTGTCTGGATTGTTTGGATTGTTGGGATTATTTGGATTATTTAGATTATTTGGATTGTTTGGATTGTTTTGATCATTTGGATTGTCCGGATTGTTTGGATTGTTGGGATTATTTGGATTATTTAGATTATTTGGATTGTTTGGATTATTTGGATTATTTGGATTGTTTGGATTATTTGGATTATTGTGATTGTTTTGATTATTTTGATTGTTTGAATTAATCGGATTATTTGGATTGTGGTGATTGTTAAGGTTATTTGGATTATTTGGATTGTTTGGATTATTTTGATTGTTTGAATTATTTGGATTGTTTGGATTGTTTGGCGTATTTGGATTGTTTGGATTATTTGGATTATTTGAATTATTTGGATTATTGGATTGTTTGGCTTGTTTGGCTTATTTGGATTGTTTGGATTATTTGGATTGTTTGGATTCTTTGGATTATGTGGATTATTTGGATTATTTGGATCATTTGGATTATAGGATTATTTGGATTATTTAGATTATTTGAATTATTTGGATTATTTGGATTGTTTGGATTATTTGGCTCATTTGGATTATGTGGATTTTTTGGATTATGTTGATTGTTTGGATTATTTGGCTTATTCGGATTATTTGGATTGTTTTGATTATTTGCATTATTTGATTATTTGAATTGTTGGAATTATTTGAATTATTTGGATTATTTGGATTATTTGGATTGTTTGGATTGTTTGGATTGTTTGGATTATTTGGATTATTTGGATTATTTGGCTTATTTTGATTATTTGGATTATTTGGATTATTTTGATTGTTTGGATTATTTGGATTGTTTGGATTGTTTGGATTGTTTGGATTATTTGGCTTATTTGAATTATTCGGATTATTTGGATTGTTGTGATTATTTGGATTGTTTGGATTATTGGGATTATTTGGATTGTTTAGATTATTTGGATTGTTTAGATTATTTTGATTGTTTGGATTATTTAGCTTATTTGGCTTATTTGGATTGTTTAGATTATTTGGATTGTTTGGCTTATTTGGATTATTTGGATTCTTTTGATTGTTTGGATTGTAGTGATTATTTGGATTGTTTTGATTGTTTTAATTATTTGGATTGTTTGGATTGTTTGGCTTATTTGGATTGTTTGGATTATTTGGATTGTTTGGCTTATTTGTTTTTTTTGGATTATGTGGATTATTTGGATTATTTGGATAGTTTGGATTGTTTGAACTATTTTGATTATTTAGATTATTTGAATTATTTGGATTATTTGGATTGTTTGGATTATTTGGCTCATTTGGATTATGTGAATTATTTGGATTATGTGGATTGTTTGGATTGTTGGAATTATTTGGATTATTTGGATTATTTGAATTATTTCGATTATTTTGATTGTTTGGATTATTTGGCTTATTTGGATTATTTGGATTGTTTGGATTATTTGGCTCATTTGGATTATGTGGATTATTTGGATTATGTGGATTGTTTGGATTATTTTAATTATTTGGATTATTTGGATTATTTGAATTATTTCGATTATTTTGATTGTTTGGATTATTTGGCTTATTTGGATTATTTGGATTGTTTGGATTATTTGCATTATTTGATTATTTGAATTGTTGGAATTATTTGGATTATTTAGATTATTGGGATTATTTGGATTGTTTGGATTATTTGGATTATTTGGCTTATTTGGATTATTTGGATTATTTGGCTTATTTTGATTGTTTGGATTATTTGATTGTTTGGATTGTTTGGATTATTTGGATTGTTTGGATTATTTGGCTTATTTGAATTATTCGGATTATTTGGATTGTTGTGATTATTTGGATTGTTTGAATTATTTGGATTATTTGGATTGTTTAGATTATTTGGATTGTTTAGATTATTTGGATTGTTTAGATTATTTTGATTGTTTGGATTATTTGGATTTTTTGGATTATTTGGATTGTTTTGATTGTTTGGCTTATTTGGATTATTTGGATTATCTTGATTTTTTGGATTGTTTTGATTATTTGGATTTTTTGGATTATTTGGATTATTTGGATTTTTTGGATTATTTGGATTGTTTGGATTGTTTTAATTATTTGGATTATTTGGATTATTTCAACTAGGTTCTCATTTTGGATTTTATTTTTATAACGTTTAACCTTCGACCGTCTTGTCGAACTGGGTATTGGGTAAAATTGTGAATTTTTATTTTTAATTCAAAACAAGACACGGTGCCACTTTAATGTAGGAGGCTACTATCGGGGACATAAATTGCAGGGATATTATGAAGGGAGATGAGTAGCAAGATATTTGTTCACATTACACTTGAACTTCTGCATGTCAGTACAGTTGGGAAAGCAGAATCCTGGAAGGGAGTTCCAAAGTTTGGCAGTTCTGGGGAAGAAAATATTGGAGTAGAAGGCCTTCTTACACCTAGGGATCTCTACTGTGAAGTGGTGGGATTTAGCTGCTTTTCAGGTTTGTCAGGAAGTATTTACGTCGAGGGGTACAAGTGCTTGTAGTTCGTCAGAGCATTCACCATTAAAGTACTTGTAGAACAGGCAGAGGGATGCAACATTTCGTCGATGGAACAGAGGCTGAAGCCTAGATGACAGTTCAGGACTTATCAGGTTGACAACTCTCTTTTGAACCCTGTTCAGGAGCGAAAGACTAGTAGCAGATGCACTAGCCCAAATGTGACAACAATACTCCATACATGGGCGAATGGTGGCCTTATAGAGGTACAGGATATTTTCAGGTGAAAATAGTTTTCTAGCACGGTAGAGAGAGTCCAGCTTCTTTGCAGCAGCCTTGGCAATACTCTCAATGTATCTATTCCAGTTCATGTTCCTTGTGAACGTTAGGCCGAGGAGTTTAAAGAAGTCCTTTCAAGTAATATGTTCTTGGCCATTACTATTGGTTGGAGAGAAGGTTTCTTGTAATTATTGAAGGAAACAAGCTTAGTCTTGGCAGCATTGAATGTGACCGTACAAATACGAAGAAGTTCGGAGATTACATCAGTTGAAACGTTGTAAAAATAATATGAGAACAGATTTAGAATAATCTGAATTACATGAATATTTATATTTACTAAGATAAATCTGTTGTAATTTACTGGTTAACTTGAAATGACACATTTTGAAACGTTCTATACACAGTAGAATATAAGAACTTATATTCTGTGTAGAAAAAATTAAAAGTAAATTTGAATCTGAATAGGAGCAAGTACATCATTTGATAAAGCTGTTAACTTCTTCATTGGAATTACATTTTAAAAAGTTCTAAAAACAATAGAATATAAGAACTGTAGCTGATAGTTATACAGGGTGTTCCAAAATGGTTGACCACATTCTAAATGCCCATATCTCGGAAACTACTTGATGCATCTTAATGAAACTAAATACACTTTGTGTTGAAGGTCATAAGTTTTATTGGTTAAATTTACAAAGAAAAGTACAGATATTTGTTGGTTCTATGACAGGTTTTCATAAATGTTCAATATGAGCACCGCCTGTGACTCTGCAGATGTTAAGTCGGTATTCGATCTCGTGCCAAACTCGCTGTAGCATTTAGGTATGCATGAGCAGCCCTTTTCTTGAAATTTTTGGTGCCAAGTCCCACTTTGTTTTGTAGTTGGTGCCTTCTTTGCAAAATTTGTGAAGAAGGCAAGCTGCACTATCTTCAGTGACTGAGTCCGAGCATACTCTAACACACAAACTGCCTTTTCTGCTGAAGTGAACGGCATTTCTTAACCCGAAAAGATAGAAATGCCAAACGTTACACACAAAAACTTGATACGTTTCTACACAAGCTGTGAAAATTGTCAAACTTAATTGCCTACGAAATGGGGTAAAACATTTTGGAACACCCTATATTGTATAGAAACAAAATAAAAGCAAATTCGAACTTGAATACGAGTGTCACGTGGTTAGTGGGTAAATTTAAAATCATTTCGTAAGGCAAAAATGAAAATATTGGAAAACCGTACGATATAAGGCTTTCAAATGATTAAAAATTTACGTGACATCATCCAAAATTGACTTGAATACAAGGCCAAACTATTTGCAAAGAACTTTGCAGCTAATTCTACCCTATGCGACAAAGTCCATCAACTCCCCATATTTCCTCCTATAACACAGAACAAGCTAGGTAACATACAAATATCCGTGCATGAGGTCGCCAAGCTAATCAAGAACCTAGATTCCAGTAAAGCAACTGGCCCTGATGGCATCCCAATTATAGTGTTAAAAATCTTCAACCAGAACTTGCTCCCATACTTACGAAACTGTTTAAGCACTGCCTTAAGGAGAAGTGCATTCCGACTCCCTGGAAGACCTCATCAGTTTGCCCTGTATTTAAGAATTCAGGTGATAAGTCATCTCCCTCTACGTACAGACCAATAAGTCTCCTGTGTG
The DNA here is from genome assembly GCF_053919585.1 of Euprymna scolopes. NCBI lineage: Eukaryota > Metazoa > Mollusca > Cephalopoda > Sepiida > Sepiolidae > Euprymna > Euprymna scolopes. The sequence continues at coordinate 8,299,849 of NC_136502.1, read as the reverse complement.
TGATGAGTAAGTTGCTGGAATCCATATTAAATAGAGAAATAGTCAACCACCTCAGCAGGAATAACCTTCTTAGTGACACACAATATGGTTTCCGCTCTGCAAGATCTACCGCAGATGTGCTGACGGTTATATCTCACAGGATGAATCTCTTGACAAAGGCTTCCTTTCTAGGGCAATTGCTCTTGACATATCAAAGGCCTTCGACAAGGTATGGCATAAGGGTCTACTTCACAAGATTTCCAGCTACGGTATAACTGGAAATGTTTTCTCAATCATTAAATCATTTCTCTCCGATAGGCTCATAAGAGTAGTGGTAGATGGACAAAAATCGGAGGCCTGCAATATAAATGCTGGAGTCCCTCAGGGGTCAATCCTAGGCCCAACTCTCTTCCTGATCTACATCAATGACCTCCCTAAACACATACTTAAATCATTCATTGACATCTATGCTGATGACACGACCATCTACGGCAATACATCAAAGGCTGTAAATGACAAAGTTCTCTCTGATTCTCTCTCCTCTGATCTCGAGCGCGTGGTTCAGTGGGGGAAGATGTGGCTGGTTACCTTTAATGCATCCAAAACCAAACTCCTATCCTTACATCATCAACGCTCTGATCCCCATCTGGCATCAATTGTGATGGATGGCTCTCGTCTGGGTGAGGCCCCGTGTTTTGACAAGCTTCTCGGTTTGACCTTTACTCCTGATCTGAAATGGAACAAGTACATCAAGTCTGTTGTTAAGGTCGCTGGAAAGATGGTGGGATCCTTCTACTGCTCCAGAAGATATCTCACTACTGATGCAATTCTCTATCTATATAAAAGCCAAGTACGTCCAAGGATGGAATACTGTTGCCATATCTGGACAGGAGCTGCTAAAACAGCCTATCCTGCCATGACAGAGTACAAAATAGACTTCGTGGCTTAGTGGGGGATGCCCTTTTTTTTACCCTGCAACCTCTCTCCTACAGAAGAGACGTTGCGAGCCTATCCTTGTTTTATCGTTATTTCCATGGCAGGTGCTCGTCTGAACTCCAATCTCTCGTCCCCCCTCCCCAATCTTTTACGAAAAACACCCGTCTAGCTGAATCCACTGTGAAAAATTTCCCCCACTCTATATCTGTGCCTAAATCAAAACGCAGATTCCATGAACAAAGCTTCTTTCTTAGAACTGCACGCCTGTGGAACTCTGTTCCGTCTGCCTGCTTCCCACCGGATTACAACTTGGATGTCTTCAAGTGCAATGTTAACAAATTCCTAATGAACCGCCCCCTTAAGTAAACACTTCGTCAAATCTCCACACTAACGTAATGTACTTGCAATAACTCTGAGTGGCTTCCGGGCCTAGATAAGTGGTGATCACTGTATAAAAAAAAAAAAAAAAGATCAGACGTTTAACTTGCTTTTCAAGTGCAACCGCTAATGGATTTAACATCACCAACAAAGGAAGAAGAAAAAATAAATTTTACAAAGTATTCTATGAGGTTAATTCAACCGAAAGTCTCAGGGAAATTTAAATAAAAATGGTTTTAATTTTTCTTTTACTAAAAATAAAAATACAGCATTACACAGTGTTTTCATTTTAACCTAAAAATAAACTATTCATTAATAACTTTATTGTTAATATATTTATTTACAACCGTATTTTTCAATATAGGAAAGAGTAAATTTAAGAAAGTATTTTTGATAGCTGATAGAACAAAAGATAAAAAGAAAGTTTGATGACAATTAAGTGATTATCTTTTTGATTTCTTCCAAATAAATCCAGAAGCAAAACTTAGGAAGACTTTACGTTCTTCAATCACTTTTCTTTTCCGTTCGCAGAGACACAAGTTACTACCACGCACCAATACCGCCCATCGTAAAGGGTGAAAAGAACGTCCTTTGAACAAAGTCTCAGTAAATATAATCAATACATCATATATTAACAGACTTTGGTCTCGGAGACTGATAATTCGAAAGACTTATTTGATCGAGCCAATCTTCCATTTTCTAAAAAAACAAATTCATTTTTATAGCAAAATATAAAGACGAACAGTTTACATAATGCTCTACCTGCATAAGAGCTAGGTACGTCCAAGGATAGAGTACTTTTGCCACATCTGGGCAGGAGCTGCTAGAAGCATCTTATCCTGCCTTTATAGAGTTCAAAATAGACTTCGTAGTCTGATGGGAGATACCCTTTTCTCTTCCCTGCAATTTCTTTCCCACTCTATCCACTCTATCTTTATTTTCATTGGTGAATTCTCGTCTGAGCTCCAATCTATGGTTCCTCCTTAACTGCCTTTCACGAAAACCAGGCGTCTAGCTGGAACTACTATCAGTAAATTTCCCTCACTCTTTATCTGTGTCTAAACCTAAACATAGATTCCATGAACAAAGTGGCTTTCTTAGAACTGCACGCCTGTAGAACTCTGTTCTGTTTTCCTGCTTTCCAACTGACTACAACATAGTTGTCTTCAAGTCCAACATAAACAAGTTCTTGATGAGCCGTTCCCCTTGAGTAATCCAATTTACCAAATTTCCACTACTAACGATTACTACGATATTGTCCCATTGACTTCCGTGCACTCATTAACCCTTATCCGCAAATGGCTTCCAGACTTTGATAAATAGTGACCTCTTTTGTAAAAAAAGAAACAAATCAAGCTATATTAAAAAAATATATATATTTTCATTTCACCCCAAACAAAGCACAGAGGTATGTAATCATGAGAGGCTACTATTTGGGACAAGATTTGCAGGGATGCTATTAGGTTGGTGCAAAATAATATTTTTAGCTGCATCCATGCATCTTTATAAAAGGCTTAGTCTGTCAGTCGGTCGCACACCTCTTTATACATTCCATTATTTGTCAGTCACACACATCATTTTCTCTATGCCATTTCTGAAATGGCTTTTTTCCTTTTGATTGCAATACGATGATGGTTTTGTGCCGTTCTAGGAGGACCACCCTCCCAGGCTTTGCCTTCCTCACATTGAGATCCTGGATATGACCTTAAACTATATCCGATAGTTAGGCCCCAGCTTGCAGGCTTTGGGGAGTATGGAGCCACCCTTTAATTGCCATTGCTCCCAGGTCCACTCTGACCCAGAGTAGTAGTACCTGCTAGGGTCCCAACTATGGGTTAAATAGAAACCGACTTGAAAAAGAAAAATATATCCTATTAAAAAATTTTTCTTCAAAATAACTGGATTCCTACCTGTTAGGGTCGCAACTATGGGTTAAATAGAAAATATATATATTCTATTAAAAAGTTATTCTTCAAAATCACTGGATTCGGCATTAAATAACCCGAAAAGTGTTGATATGCTGTAAAACGAAAATAACGAACCTCCCATTGAGAAAGGGGTTAGTTTATTTGTGATAGCCTGAGACGCCCCTACTGGGAAATGTCGCAAGAGTTGTCCAAGCAATTTTTTGGAGGACAGACTGCACCTCATCGGCGGGTGCTGGCTCTTCAATTCTTAGAGACCTATATTCTCCTTACAATATCATTCTAGATGAAATTAAAATTGTAACATTTTTAGATTCAGTTGAAATATGAACATGTTGAAACTAGGATTTCGTCAGCATATTATGCTTGCGTTTTTGATATCATTTTCTGTGACGCGGTTTTTAGATTCAATCTACATCTTTTAAAAAGTCTTTTAATCAAAGAATAAAAAAAAGAAAACGATTCCATGCTTGTTTGTTTAGAGGTCAAAGTTCAAGCGACCAAATTCTTTCTGAATATCAATGCAATACCATAAATAATTGCCACAGATATTTTAAGCTGTTTATAAATGCCAGAAATATTGCGACACTTAAAATGAATAAATTAGATAAAATGACGATTAAAAAATTCCAGTTTCAAAAAAAAAAAAAAGGGAGAATTATACGATTATCACAAAAAATAATGGTTGAAATGTAGATAGACTAGCTAAAATACCCGTTCTGAGTTGGGTAAGATGGGAAAAGAGTACCTGAGAATCTTTTAAAGGTTGGAGGTTACGTTAAGCAAAACATGGTGAAAATGGCACTAATGATCTAATGCCAAAGTCGCTGGAAAATGGTGGAATCCTTCTATCGCTCCATTTGGATGTTTCACTGCTGATGTGATTTTCTACCTATATAAAAGCTAAGCGCGTCCAAGTATGGAGTACTGTTGCCACATCTGGGTAGAAGCTGTTAGAAAGACCTTACCCTGCCTTGACAGAGTCCAAAATAGACTTTGTAGCCTAGTGAGGGGGGGGGTGCCCTTTTCTTTGCCCCGCAACCTGTTTCCAACAGAAGAGACGTTGTCTCTGCTTTATCGTTATTTTCATGGCAAGTGCTCGTCTGAGTTCCACTCTATGGTATCCTCTTGCCAAACTTTTACGAAAAACACTCGTCTAGCTGTAAACACTATCAATAATTTCCTTCACTCTTTATCTGTGCCTAAACCTAAATGTAGATTCCATGAACAAAGCTTCTTTCTTAGCACTGCCTGCCTGTGGAACTCTCTTCCGCTTGCGAGCTTTCCAACTGACTACAATTTGGTAGTCTTCAAATCCAAAATAAACAAATTTTTATTGAACCATCCCTTTAAATAATCCAATTTATCAAACTTACACTACTAATGATTACTACAATATTATTCCGTTGTATACTCATTAACCGTAATCATCGAATGGCCTCAAGGTTTTGATAAGTGGTGACTCTTTTGTAAAAACTGAGAAGAAAAAGGGAACTTCAAGGTAGAAACAAACCCATACAGCTGAAATCCAATTAAAAGAATAAAAACCTTGGCAGTATTGCTAATAAGATACTTTAAACCATTCATAGACTGGACTAAAAAAGAACTTAGGCATCTTGATCAGAAGACAAGGAAACTAATGACAATGCACAATTCATTACACTCGAGATGACACAGACCAAGTCTACATGAAAAGTAATGAAGAGGTAAAAGGACTGATAAATGTAGAAGACACAAAACGACTTGAAAAAATATGCAGCTGTAATATTAGTTCTGTATAACATGGCGGTTTATATATATGATATGTTTATTGACGTGTCGATATATTTGATCGTCGTAATATGAATGTGCTTATTGACTATCTAGTGATTATTGAAACAAGACACATAACAGTTATAACATTAAGGAACAAATAACAGTCTTTTACATCGGCCATTTGGCAAACATACCTGGTCCATATTGAGTTGATCTTGAAAAGTACCATACCTGGTCCATATTGCGTTAATCTTGAAAGAAAGCAATACACCTGGTCCATATTGAGTTGATCTTGAAAGAAAGCAATACACCTGGTCCATATTTGGTTGATCTTGAAAGAAAGCAATACACCTGGTCCATATTGGGTTGATCTTGAAAGAAAGCAACATACCTGCTCCATATTGGGTTGATCTTGAAAGAAAGCAACATACCTGGTCCATATTGGGTTGATTTTGAAAGAAAGCAATACACCTGGTCCATATTAGGTTAATCTTGAAAGAAAGCAATACACCTGGTCCATATTGGGTTGATCTTGAAAGAAAGCTACATACCTGGTCCATATTGGGTTAATCTTGAAAGAAAGCAACATACCTGGTCCATATTGGGTGGATCTTGAAAGAAAGCAACATACCTGGTCCATATTGGGTTGATCTTGAAAGAAAGCAATACACCTGGTCCATATTGGGTTGATCTTGAAAGAAAACAATACACCTGGTCCATATTGGGTTGATCTTGAAAGAAAGCAACATACCTGGTCCATATTGGGTTGATCTTGAAAGAAAGCAATACACTTGGTCCATATTGGGTTGATCTTGAGAGAAAGCAATACACCTGGTCCATATTGGGTTGATCTTGAAAGAAAGCAATACACCTGGTCCATATTGGGTTGATCTTGAAAGAAAGCAACATACCTGCTCCATATTGGGTTGATCTTGAAAGAAAGCAACATACCTGGTCCATATTGGGTTGATCTTGAAAGAAAGCAATACACCTGGTCCATATTGGGTTAATCTTGAAAGAAAGCAATACACCTGGTCCATATTGGGTTAATCTTGAAAGAAAGCAATACACCTGGTCCATATTGGGTTGATCTTGAAAGAAAGCAACATACCTGGTCCATATTGGGTTGATCTTGAGAGAAAGCAATACACCTAGTCCATATTGGGTTGATCTTGAAAGAAAGCAACATACCTGGTCCATATTGGGTTGATCTTGAAAGAAAGCAACATACCTGGTCCATATTGGGTTTATCTTGAAAGAAAGTAACATACCTGGTCCATATTGGGTTGATCTTGAAAGAAAGCAATACACCTGGTCCATATTGGGTTGATCTTGAAAGAAAGCAACATACCTGGTCCATATTGGGTTGATCTTGAAAGAAAGCAACATACCTGGTCCATATTGGGTTGATCTTGAAAGAAAGCAACACACCTGGTCCATATTGGGTTGATCTTGAAAGAAAGCAACATACCTGGTCCATATTGGGTTGATCTTGAAAGAAAGCAATACACCTGGTCCATATTGGGTTGATCTTGAAAGAAAGCAATACACCTGGTCCATATTGGGTTGATCTTGAAAGAAAGCAACACACCTTGTCCATATTGGGTTGATCTTGAAAGAAAGCAATACACCTGGTCCATATTGGGTTGATCTTGAAAGAAAGCAATACACCTGGTCCATATTGGGTTGATCTTGAAGGAAAGCAATACACCTGGTCCATATTGGGTTAATCTTGAAAGAAAGCAATACACCTGGTCCATATTGGGTTGATCTTGAAAGAAGGCAATACACCTGGTCCATATTGGGTTGATCTTGAAAGAAAGCAACATACCTGGTACATATTGGGTTAATCTTGAAAGAAAGCAATACACCTGGTCCATATTGGGTTGATCTTGAAAGAAAGCAATACACCTGGTCCATATTGGGTTGATTTTGAAAGAAAGCAATACACCTGGTCCATATTGGGTTGATCTTGAAAGAAAGCAATACACCTGGTCCATATTGGGTTGATCTTAGAAAAACTGCAAATGAAGATCATACAGAATCCTTGGTGGTATATTCATCAGCTTTATTTAGGACGTGTCCCCATTGGAAAGCTGTAATGCTAATCCTAGGTTTTTACTATGAACATTTTCTTTTATTTGGAGCAATTATTGTCCACTATTGTCTTTCTTCCTCTGACTACTCACTGCTAACTCTCTGACACTCAACTCTTGATTAACTTATCCATGTCTTTCAAACTTTCTAGTTACTCATTAACTTCACGTGACCAAAGACATAAATAAAATAATTTACCTTCATCACGTATTTTGTTTATGTTCTAACATTCTTTTCTATTAAAACATTTTTGTTTTTATTTATCTAAAACTCTTTTTGGTTATTGCTTATAGAATCTAGGAATAAATTATCTAAATCAAGAGCTTTACCGGTTTCATTCAGATCAATAAACGTCTTTAGAAAAAAAAATTCAATTTTTTTCTGACATTTGCTGATGGTATATTGCTGTGTTAAAATTTCTTTTTACTTGCCCCCCACACACACGTGTGTGTGCTTGTATATATGTACATGATGTAGGGGAAAATTAGCATATAAGCTAATTAAACAATTTTTATTACTGATTGTTTTATTGGTCTTTTTGGCTTAGTCGTGGCATTAAAACAATTCGCTGATGAAGTTGTTTAAAAATATTAAATAAATTTTCTTATCAAGAAAATATATGTTTCAAAATGGATAGAAACAACGGTTTTGATTAAAATATGCTTTTGATTTAAGAAATTCGGAACATTTCCTAAATTATTGTATTCTGAGCTCTATATACATATACTGCTGAGCTACTAACTCAACCTTTTTTGTGAATGCAAGAGACTTTTACATAAGATATTAGTTTGGTGCAAAAATAATGTCGTTTGTATATATGATTGTACGTCAAAAAACGACATTATTTTTGTATAAACCTAATATATGCACTAGCAGGACCCATGTTAATGTGTTGTTTGATGAAAATAGGACCCAAAGCCAGAATAGATTCAGTAAAAGACCACATAACCTTAAAACAAATTAACCTATGATTTTCTAGTGCATTATCGTATGTGATTTACATAAATTACTGACTATGGATTAACAGCTAAAAATATTAATAGAGAGATGGCAGTGGTTGTTAGTGATAGCTACCATCGAATTTGGAAAATTGTGGGCACTGGCGGCAGTGGACAAAATATATTCCACTGTCTTGCATTATATGGCATTGGCAGCTAATGGAATCTGTAATTGTTAGTTCTGGTGAGTACTGGCGATTAGTGTCTTCTTTTTTAGGGCAGTTGCTTGCCTTTACAACTGTCACTGTTGGTTACTGGTGACCGTGGCCAATATTGGCCTGAATTTGACTGCTCCCAAATGAAAAAGGGTGTCACTGAATGCCAATTGCGAGCAATGATGGCCACTGGCATACAGTGGTGTTTTGAGATATTGTGATGCGTTTGGTAGGCACAGGCAACAATCGGTCATTGTCGATCATGACCACTGTTAACATCAATTGGATTGCTCTGAAATAAAATTGGCTGCTTTCAATTGTCGGGCACAGTCATCCAGTGGCTGGAACTGTCATTCAGTTGCGGTTAACTGAGGTATAATGCTCTATTAAGGTTTTTTACTATTACATGATAGTACTTGGGGCACTTTCTAGCACTGATGACACTAGGGGCACTTGAAGCAGTGAGAGCACTGAGAGCACTGAGAGCACTGCTATTGCTATGTTGAGTTGGTTACTGCTGTATTTGTAAGGTGCTCATTACACTTGGACCATGTTGTTTCATTTAAACCACTCGGATCTGCAGGAATAAACAAAGAAGAACATCAAAATAAGATGCAGCATTTTTAGATGAATACAAATAGTATTTACTTTAGTAATTTGAGCCAAACACGTCTTCCCTCCACGTTTTTCTTTTTAACCATGAGGTCTCTTTTTTGCTTTCCTTTACTCTACTTTTTCTTGTGACGCTAGCGCGTGCACACTTGCCAACTGGCATACATGCTTTAAATGCTGCTGCTTTTCTCATTCATCGGCGCTCTGTTACAATTCAACTCCAAAAATTCTTTATAAGAATTTTAATAAGAATTTTAATAAAACCTGCATGAGGTAATAAAAGAAAACAAGAAAAGAAAACTCGAAAATAAAACATGAATAATTAAATCCAAATAAAAGTGATTTGTTTATACTTTTTCCCGTCATAAATTCCTTCTTTCATTTATTCTTTCTACTTGTTTGGTAAAAATAAACAATTCCAACATATTTTTCTAAACATCCAAATGCAAGATTTTAATACCTTGAAAGGGGGAAAATTAAGCTAATTGCTTAAATAGCGAGAATGTGTATCATTTTTTTGTATTTTCAGAAATTTCACTGAAGCAGTGTTGAAGTATTTAAGCTTGGTCGTGCAAGAATAGTTTTAAAAGTTAAAAATATTTTACAAAGCCAATTACATTTAGGCAACAACAAATCCGATTTCTGTTGAATAGTGAAACAGGATATTCTTTATTTTCGTAAGAAAGTCAGTTCATTCCTTATTGACAGTCTTTATATGTTATACTGTTAATTGTATTCGAAGATTCAGGTGATAAGTCATCTCCCTCTCAGTACAGACCAATAAGTCTCCTGTGTGTTAGGAGTAAGTTGCTGGAATCCATATTAAATATAGAAATAGTCAACCACCTCAGCAGGAATAACCTTTTTAGTAACACACAATATGGTTTCCGCTCTGCTAGATCTACCGCAGATGTGCTGACGGTTATATCCCACAGGATTAGTGAATCTCTTGACAAATGCTTCCTTTCTAGGGCAATTGCTCTTGACATATCAAAGGCCTTCGACAAGGTATGGCATAAGGGTCTACTTCACAAGATTTCCAGCTACAGTATAACTGGAAATGTTTTCTCAATCATTAAATCATTTCTCTCCGATAGGCTCATAAGAGTAGTGGTAGATGGACAAAAATCGGAGGCCTGCAATATAAATGCTGGAGTCCCTCAGGGGTCAATCCTAGGCCCAACTCTCTTCCTGATCTACATCAATGACCTCCCTAAACACATACTTAAATCATTCGTTGACATCTATGCTAATGACACGACCATCTATGGCAACACATCAAAGGCTGTAAATGACAAAGTTCTCTCTGATTCTCTCTCCTCTGATCTCGAGCACGTGGTTCAGTGGGGGAAGATGTGGCTGGTTACCTTTAATGCATCCAAAACCAAACTCCTATCCTTACATCATCAACGCTCTGATCCCCATCTGGCATCAATTGTGATGGATGGCTCTCGTCTGGGTGAGGCCCCATGTTTTGACCAACTTCTGGGTTTGACCTTTACTCCTGATCTGAAATGGAACACGTACATCAAGTCTGTTGCCAAGGTCGCTGGAAAGATGGTGGGATCCTTCTACCGCTCCAGAAGATATCTCACTACTGATGCAATTTTCTATCTATATAAAAGCCAAGTACGTCCAAGGATGGAATACTGCTGCCATATCTGGGCAGGAGCTGCAAAAAACAGCCTATCCTGCCTTGACAGAGTACAAAATAGACTTCGTGTCTTAGTGGGGGATGCCCTTTTCTCTACCCTGCAACTTCTCTCCCACAGAAGAGACGCTGCGAGCCTATCCTTGTTTTATCGTTATTTTCATGGAAGGTGCTCGTCTGAACTCCAATCTCTGGTCCCCCCTCGCCAATCTTTCACGAAAAACACCCGTCTAGCCGAATCCACTGTGAAAAATTTCCCCTACTCTTTATCTGTGCCTAAATGAAAACGTAGATTCCATGAACAAAGCTTCTTTCTTAGAACTGCATGCCTATGGAACTCTGTTCCGTCTGCCTGCTTCCCACCGGACTACAACTTGGATGTGTTCAAGTCCAATGTTAACAAATTCTTAATGAACCGCCCCCTTAAGTAAACACTTAATCAAATCTCCACACTAACGTAATGTACTTGCAATAACCCTTATCCCTGAGTGGCTTCCGGGCCTTGATAAGTGGTTATCACTGTATAAAAAAAAAAAGAAAAGATTGATTTATTTCTTTCCGGTCGTGTGAGTTTTCTAGGCAGCTTTTTCTTCTGATTATCTTACATCAACCATTGATTCCCTCTCACCACTCCACTAGTCATAACATCGATATCTCTCCTTTTTCGTTTGATAGATTTGTACGTCAACTGCCCAAATAGTTTTCTTCCCCTATTACAAACTAGTTAGCATAACCTTTTGCCAGTTCCTATGATTCATTTGCTGAGTTACTTTTAATGAAATTATTTGAGAGAAGATTAACCATTTGTAAAGCCAATTGCTCCTTTTTGTCTCTTAACGACTGAGCCCTTGTTTGGCGAGATTATTTAAGATAATTTCAATCTATTTTTGTATCTACAGTGCTTCGCTTCCTGGTTGTCGAGATTATTCAAAACAGTTACGGTTGAGACATTACGGGCCTGAGGCATTACTCCTATCCCCAACTTTACGGATATCAATATCTTATGCAACAATTATCACATATCCCTCTATTATCACAATAGAGTTTGACCTATCATTTAACATCGGCAGTTGTATATAACACGAGCACTGTTTATTCACTACTTCTCTAATGTCTGCTATTCACTAATTTACTTTGTTCCCAAACTTTTTATATCCCCATTATCTATTATAGCTAAGTAACGTTTCAACACTAAGCAATTTAATTCGATTTCCGCACTGTCCACAGAAAAATTCGTCGTTATTTACATTCTCCATCTCTATAACCAAGTGTTGTATAGTAGGGAGCTCATATTGAGGATGGCGAGGGGTTTCATATTGAGACAATATATAAAACGGATATAACGATGGTTGCTTGGGACTTCATATAGATACTGACTGTATACAAGTTTTAACACAGAGGAAGGGAGATACATAATCTTGTAAGGGTTACACAATGTTCATTACAAAATGATTAACACATGAGCTTTTGAGTGTTGAAAGATGACACATGACAACAGTTTTACAAAAACACAAAGATGATTCTTTATTCATTGGAACGGTCGAATGATGGTGACGTCAGGAATTCACTTGTATCTACATGGTTAATCTTCTACCCTTCGCTTCCAAAGAGTCAGCTGACCACTGACTGCCAACTGACTGACTCTCAACTCTCTCTCTCTCTCTCTCTCTCTCTCTCTCTGACTGACTCCCAGATTCTTTTCAGACTGGCTCTGAAATTCTAACCCATAGAACTATATGGAGAATCGTCCTTTGTCTATGACGTCAGATATGTGTTTTCCAAACGTGACTAATTCACGTGGCTATGCCTGTTTGTCCAAAACACACTTCTGTAAACAAAGAATCCTCTCCTAACCTATTTGTTAACCTAACCTATTTTTTAACAATATATTTTTAATTTTCATTGTTCATTCTTTTACTGACATATATAATATTCAGAATTAACAATAGCCTTATTTTCTAACATTCCAATTCTTAACCTTGCTTACAAGGTTCGAGTCTCGGCTATCCGAATCTCATTTTCACTTATCTATCGTTCTTCTTATTTACATGGAAAGGAGACAGCCCTTTTCCTGTAACACAAGGACTGTGAGCACCCAAATGTAAGGAGCACTTATTTATCTACCACGACACCAATGAAAGCTGTTCTGCCTTATCATCATAAAGAGTTTCTGTTTTAAAGAATAATTTCCTTCATGTCACCTTGACCACCATGCAGTTTTACTTGCCATTCATTTTAAAATTAAAACTATCTAAAATTTTAATAGTTCAGTGTTCCATATTTTTCTGAATCCATGTAACAAAATACCGATAAATAAAAGCACCAGACACGGTTAAATCCTCGCAAATTAAACAAAACTATTTATAAGTTGCTCAGTATGAATGAATGAGCTTCTTTTCTTTTTCAGTTACTGATTAAAAAAGTAAAAATAAAAAGAAACAATTTTTCATAGTTAATAATCCTTTTTTACAATTTCAGTCAATAATATACGACTAATAAGCTTAGAACAAAATCATAGATATAGACTTTTTTCTTGTAGATACTAAATACATTATACATTGCATTTCTTTTCACGGATTATAATTGTTTAAACATTATTCACTGTTTTGCAAAACCCGGCAGTTTTTGTTATAAATTTTAAAACTTTAGTAATCCGTAAAGAAGCATCCCTCTGCCAGTTCTACAAGTACTTAACGGAGAATGCTCTGACAAACTGCAAGCACTTGTGCCCCCACGACGTAAATACCCCCGACAAGCCCGACAAGCAGCTAAATCCCACCCCTTCACAGTAGGGATCCCTAGAGGCAAGAGAACGTTCTACTCCAGTAGTTTCTTCCCAAGAACAGCTAGACTTTGGAATTCCCTTCCGGGTCCCTGCATCCCCGACTGCACTGACATGCAGAAGTTCAAGTGGAACGTGAACCGACATCTTGCTGCCCAACTTCCTACACAGTACCCCTGATGCTTATGTCCCTGATAGTAGCCCCCTACAACAAAGTGGCAATGTGCCTTGTTTGGGGTGAAAATGTAATAAAAAAAAATTAATTAAAAAAAAACATGTAAAAGTCGGAAAACACTTAAATAATTCAAATAAAAATTTACAAAACTACGCTCAGGTCAAATGGTTCATTGCAAATTCTTATCTAAATGACAACAAATTATTTGCCACGGTAAAATGAATATGAAACAATATCTCTTATAAAAATTCATAATCAACCTGTATGAAAAGAATTTTCGTCTTTAACACTTAAAACAACATTGACAGTTAAAAAAAATATGATTGAAGAGGACGGGAGAAAATCCAAAAGTGAGCAGACAACAAATAAAAGAGCGAACAACTGACTCTCCGACTGGTGCAATATCCCTTTTTCAAGTTCTCTACTCTCACCTGTTTTTGTTTTTTTTAACCCTTCCTTTCTGACTTCCTTTTTCCGTGGTAACCTTTACTTTATTCCATTTTTTCTTCATTTGGATTCTTTTTTGGTAAAAGGTATGAACTTTGGAAATCAAAATAGATATAAGTGACATGGTAGTTACACTCCAACTGTGTCATTACATTTCAATCGCTCGGGCCTGCATGTTTTCTGGTACCGTCGGAGACAAACAAGAAAGCACATAACAATCCGACTCAGTATTTTTTAGGTGAATACAAGAAGCATTTATTCCAGTAATTTCCGATAACGTACTTAACTGAGTTTCAAAATATCACTCACGCGCCAATCCTGTCTGTCAAGACGCTCGTTCATACACGTCTTTCTTGTCGCTGGCTTTTCTGCTTTTTCGATCACTTGGCGCATTTTTTCTCTCACCATACACGGGTCAAAACACATCCGATTCTTTATAACGCGTCAAACACCTCTTCTCTCTCCACTTTTCGCTTTGACCACGTGGTCTCTTTTTTATTTTTCATTTTCTCTCCTTCATTTTCCTGTGACTTCATCGCGTTCATACTTGCCAATTTGCATACGTGCTTTAAATGCAGCTGCTGCTGCTTTTCCTGCTAGGCGCAGCGCTTCGTTACATATTGAGGCGGTTACTTGTGGTCATTCAATAAAAAATACGGTAGTTGTTAGGTGGAGCACACGTTTGTTCTGGGTTAATGATTAATATCTTACTACTTCAGCACGGTCCGTATTCTGCATTATGTTGAATTACTTGTATGAATGTAACTTTTATTACACATTAATTCCGCATTTTTTGTAAATTATACAATAGAAAAACTCATTTTCTTTTTTAAATAAATGTTTATTTTGGCACAATCTTTAAATAAATTAGTATTACGTTTCTGTAATGAATGTTAAACCTGAGCAATCTATTGTTTTCAGTAAGCAATCTGAAAACCTTGTCAGTATTACGCGATTGATACGTATAAAAAGCCATGTACGTAATCAGTTTTGATCAATTTCAATATTTTGATGTAATGTATTTAGGAAAAATAGAAAGAAATTTATACTTCAGGAAAACTATTTATTTACTTTGCAGAAGATCTGGGTCGCAGATAATATTTGCGTGTTGACAACTCCAACCTTAAAATGAGACAACAAATACTGAGTTAAAATATATACAAAGAATATATTCATTTACCAACATGTAATATGTAGAAACAACAAGAAAGCGTGTGTGCCGTGTGTACGTATAAGTATGCAAGTTCTTGAAATGTTCATTTTATGTTCGTTGTGTGTGCGCGAGCAGGTAAGTTATTGAATGCTTCATTGTGAATGCGTGTGTATCAACTGTTCAGATAAGTTCATTAGTGTTGTTATAGATATGTGTCGTCTTACCTTAAAACGAAGGGTACGCCTGTTGAGGCGAACGAAATGTGCATCTGATTACATTGTCGTTTCGAGCGAAAGAGAATGAGGGAGATAGCGGAAGTGGGAAGAAGAATGCGAAACAGAAAGTAGAGACGCCACCTGCTGGACAAATTGGAAACTACGACAAGAGCAAATACCGTTGCATTATTGATAAATGTGTGTGTGCATATGTGCGCGACATACCTATTCGCATATCAGTATGAAAAGCGTATACTCGACAACGCTATAAACAGCACGCATAAAAAAGAATGCGAAAAAGATGAGAACAAAAAGGGGCAGTTTGTTGGTAACTGCCTAAGAAACTGGTTCTCAGCTAGTTACAAAAATCTCTTTACTTAATGACAATAAAGACGGAGTAAAACTGACAATGTATAAATGTCTGTATTCATTGAAAACGAACAGTATTGTCATGTCTGTAAAGTAAACTAATGGATATTATTCGCAGTAAGCAGTCTGAAAAACTGTGATGCATTGGTAATTGTAGAAATCAGTGTCTATGTTTTTTGTTGAAGTGAGTCAGTAGGGACGCCATATTGGATTTTAACAAAGATATTCTTAAATTGTTCGGAAAATGAATCTGTTAATCCTGAAAACGAATCTGTGCAGCCAGTCACAATGATTGAATGTAATAAATCGAGAGCGTTCATTATTTGCAAATTGATTTAGTATGACTGTTAATGAAACGTAATGGCGAACTGAAATAATAACGGACGTGTTTAATAAGTAAACCCTAATAAATACTTGTTAACGGTGTAAACTGGGATATGAGGAGGACATAACAATGTGTGGGGAACAAATGTGCTACCACCTCATACTATGACTTGTTTGGCAGAGTGTATCTTTGTGTTTTGTAAGAGAGAGAGAGTGTTCGGGAGAGTGTTTCTTTGTGTTTTGTAGTATATTTAATGAAATCGATAGATAATAGCTGGAAAACATGCACCAGGTATAGAAAGGTAGTGTAGCCAATTTGGATTAATGTGTGGCCACAGTGTTGTTTTTCCTATAGTGTCATTTGATAGACGGGAATAACCGTGTCTAATTTATTATATATAGAGAAAATTGTGTTATGTGTGTGTATGAACAACTATTCTAGACTGTCATCTTATTAACGTAAATGCAAGGTAGTGCTAGCAATATTTCTGATTACCATTGTCTTCTTTCACCTAATCGTATTTTTGCTGACATTGATAATGTATTTTTGTGTTTCGCTCCAGGAAATTTGAAGTTGAATATATTTCTCCACTGTCTCAGCACTTTGATGATTTTTTACAACCCTCTCCTCCCAAAATGTCTGTTCCACGAAAGAAAGAATGCCATGAGTTTGTCGTATATTTTTCCATTGTTCTTTGACTTTGATAGGAATTTTATAGATGCAACTCTTTCACGCTTTAAATTTCAATATTTCTGTCACTAAACCGGCAGATTGAATGGACGTACAGTATAAAAGGATCTCTCCATTCTTTTGTCTGTCACACTTAAGTTTTAAATAGAACTGTTATTTGTCTGTCCTGTTTAAGAGAAAATACTATTTTCTTTTATTCGTCTTGTTTTAATTCGAAATAGCATTTTCTTAGGTCTGTCTTGCTTACATTTCAAATAGCATTTTCTTTGGTTTGTTACAATTAAATTTTATATGGTGTGTTACGATTACAACTTGAATAGCATCTTATATGGTTTGTTACAATTAAATTTTGAAGAGAATTTTCTTTGTTTTTTTTTACAATTAAATTTGAAATAGCATTTTATTTGGTTTGTTACAATCAAATTTGAAATAGCATTTTATATGGTTTGTTACAATTAAATTTTAAAGAGCATTTTATATGGTTTGTTACAATTAAATTTTAAAGAGCATTTTATTTGGTTTGTTGTGGTTAAATTAGTAATAGCATTTGAATATGTATTTGAAACATTATGTTTATTTGTTCGTCTCAAATTTGAAATAGCAATTTATTTCGTCCACTTGACTTAAATCAAATATAGTACTTTTTTTGTTGCTTAAATTTGAAATAGTGTTAACTTTGGTCTATTACAATTAAATTTGGAATATTATTTCTTTTTATCTGTTTCGTTTAAATTTGTATTTTTTTTGGTTCTCTTGCTTAAATCTTAAATAGCGTTTTCTTTCTTGTCTGTCGCACTTAAATATGAAAGCATGTTTTGCTTGTATTCGTTATTAAATTAGTAATTTAGGGTAGTAGTATTACGATTTTGACTGCGAATATCATGAGAATCTCTCCACCTTCCATAAAATCAAGAAAATATTGATCAGGATGAATTTCTGTGTTTGCAACCTGTGCGTTAAAAGCTATGCAGATCTGAATCTGGTCTAAAAAGCCACCTCTAATTGGCGCGGAATGGATTATAATGGATAAGCATGAAACAGAGCATCATCATTATAATCGTCATCATCATTATTATAATCATTGTTATCATTATTATTATCGTTATTATCATTATTATTATCATTTCATTATCATCGTCATTATTATCATAATTATAATTTCATATCATCGTCATTATTATCATAATTATTATTATCATTATCATATTATCATTATCATGACCATTGTTTTGATTATAATCATTGTAATCATTATTATTATCATTATTATTATTATCATCATCATCATTATTAATATCATTATTATTATCATTATTATTATTATCATCATCATCATTATTATTATCATTATTATCATCATCATCATTATTATTATCATTATTATTATCATTATTATTATCATTATTATCATCATCATCATCATTATTATTATCATCATTATTACCATTATCATCATCATCATTATAATAATTATTATTATTATCATTATTATTATCATTATTATTATTATCATCATCATTATTATTATCATTATTATTATTA
Organism: Euprymna scolopes; assembly: GCF_053919585.1. NCBI lineage: Eukaryota > Metazoa > Mollusca > Cephalopoda > Sepiida > Sepiolidae > Euprymna > Euprymna scolopes. The sequence continues at coordinate 8,281,665 of NC_136502.1, read as the reverse complement.
TCATCATTATTATTATTATTACCATTATTATTATCATCATAATTATTATTATCATCATTATTATTATAATCATTATAATTATTATCATCATTATTATCATCATTATTATTATCATCATTATTATCATTATCATCATCATCACTATCATCATTATAATAATTATTATTTTTATCATTATTATTATCATTATTATCATCATTACTATTATCATCATTATAATTATTATTATTATCATCATTATTATTATTATAATTATTATTATTATTATCATTATCATTATTATCATCATTACTATTATCATCATTATTATTATAATTATAATAATAATTATTATTATTATCATTATTATTATGATTGTCATCATTATTATTCTTATCATCATCATTATTATTATTATTATTATTATTATTATTATTATTATTATTTGTTAGATCAGTCTCAGCTGTATAAAGAATTAAATGGTAGTAAACAGGCGGGAAATAACAACACTCCAAATGCAAAAGATGTAAGGAAGTTCTGGAGTGGGATTTGGTCTGTCGAAGGGCGATATAATGAGAAGGCTAGCTGGTTGGGAGAGGTCAGAGAAAGGCTATCAGAAATGCAGCAGACGAAGAACGTTGAGATAACCATCGATGACGTTAAGGCTGGCATACGAACGATGACAAACTGGAAGGCACCTGGTCCAGATGGAGTGATGGCCTTCTGGGTTAAACAGTTTCGACGCCTTTATCCACCTATACCTGCTGCTCTGCAAAGGGTTGTAGAGTCGGGAGATGTCCCTGATTGGCTTCTGAAGGGAAGAACAACACTGATTAGGAAAGATCCTGCAAAAGGAACAGATGCCAATCGTTATAGACCAATTACATGTCTGCCATTGATGTGAAAACTATTGACTGGAATATTTGCAGAGAAAATTTATGAGCATCTAGAGAGTAATGGTGTTTTTCTTGATGAACAAAAAGAAGTGCCGGAAAGGCTCGAGAGGTACTAAAGAGCAACTACTAATTGATAAAGCAATAATGCAGGATGCGAAGAAGAAGAAGAAGAAGAAGAAGAAGAAGAAGAAGAAGAAGAAGAAGAAGAAGAAGAAGAGAAATCTGAGCGTAGCTTGGATCGATTACAGAAAGGCTTATGACATGGTTCCTCATTCATGAATATGTGAAATACTATTGATGATGAAGGTTGCTGAGAATGTGGTAGGGCTTTTGAAGACAAGTATGGCTCAATGGAAAACGGTGCTGACAGCAAACAGAGAGGAGATGGGGCAGGTTGACATTAAACGTGGGATATTTCAAGGAGATTCGTTATCGCCACTTCTTTTTGTAATGATAATGATGCCACTGAGCATTCTCTTGAAGAGAGAAAAACTGGGGTATAACTTTGGATATGGTGACAGACGCCTCAAACATCTACTGTTTATGGATGATTTGAAAATATTCGGTAGAAATGAAAAGGAAAGAGAGAAACTGGTAGAACTTGTGGGGACATACTCAGAAGACATTGGGATGGAGTTTGGGATTAGTAAATGTGCGGTGCTGGTGATGAAAAGAGGAGTAAAGGTTCATTCGAATGGATGAATGCTGCCAAATGGAGAAATCATGAAAGAAATAGAAGATACAGGATATAAGTATTTAGGAGTGCTGGAGGGTGTAGGCATCATGAACAGAGAAATGAAAGAAAAAGTCAGGAGGGAGTATCTAGAAGAGTGAAACTAATTGCAAATTCGAAACTGTATGGAGGAAATCTAATGAAAGCAGTAAATGCATGGGCAGTCAGCGTTTTGAGATACAGTGCAAGAATTTTAGAATTGTCTGACAAGGATTTGCATGCCATGGATATCAAAACAAGAAAAGTTTTAGCAATGTTTGGTATATTTCACATTCGAAGTAGCATAGCAAGGCTGTATCAAAAGAGGAAAGATGGTGGGAGAGGATTGAAAATTGTAAAAGATTGTGTTAGATCCGAGGAGATGTCTTTGAAGGAGCATGTGGTTAAAAGTGGGGAGTGGATGCTTAAGGTTATGGTCAATGAAGTGGAGGTATGTGAGTAAGGCTGATTATATGAAACGTATGGATAAAGAAAGGGCAGAGGAACTGGCTAGGAAGAAAATGCATGGAAGGTTCTTCCAGGATATAGCAGAAGTGGCTGATGAAAGATCATGGCAATGGCTTAGAGCTGGGTATCTGGCTAAGAGTACTGAAGCTTTTGTTTGTGCAGCACAAGAGAAGGCATTAGGAACACGATTGTTAAAAAAAGTGGTTCTAGGAGAGGAAGTTGCTGCAGAATGCCGGATTTGTGGTAAGAACTCAGGTCAATTGTACACCTTGCAACAGAGTGTAGTGGACTGGCCCAGAAAGAGTACCACAAAAGACATGATCGCTTGGGACTCCGGATATATTGGGAGGTGTGTAAGAGGGTTGGGGTGAAGTGTGCTGGAAAATGGTTTGAGGAGGTGCCTAATGAAGTGAGAACAAGTGAGGATGGCAAGGTAGCGGTATGGTGGGACAAAAGTGTCATAACAACCAAGCAATTGGAACATAATCGTCCAGATTTGGTCGTCATTGACAAGGTTTCAAAAAACTAGCAGATTGTAGACTTCTCAGTACCCTGGGACAGGAATGTGAGAGAGAAAGAGAATGAGAAGTGGAGCAATTATGCTCCATTGGCCATGGAGATAAAGCGTATACACGGGGTTAAAACACAAATAATCCCGGTCATAGTTGGTACACTAGGAGTAGTATCAAGTCGTCTGGAAGGACAATTGAAAAAACTACAAATCCTCGATGTTTTCGGCGGCCTTCAAACCTCTGCAATTATAGGTACCACCAAAATCCTTTGGAAAATCCTTGATCTTTGAAGCTCCTGGTTTGAAGCCGGGATTAAGGAAAATCCTCTGGAAATGAATCCCATCCCTTTCCAGAGAGACGTTGATAAACGAAATCAGAATTATTATTATTATTATTATGATTATGATTATTATTATTATTATTATTATTATTATTATTATTATTATTATTTATATCATCATTATTATTATTATTATGATCATCATTCTTCTTCTTATTATTATCATCATTATTATTATCATTATTATCATTATGATTATTGTTATTATTATCATCATCATTATTATTATCATTATTATTATCATTATTATTATTATCATTAATATTATCATTACCATCATTATTATTATGATTATCATCATCCTCATCATTATTATTAATATCATTATTATTATTATCAATTTTGTCATCATTATTATAATTATTATCATTATTATTAATGTTATTATCATCATTATTATCATTATCATTATTTTATTACTATTATCATTATCATAATTTTCATCCTCATTATAATCATCACAATTAACATTATAATCATCATCATCATCATTATTTTTATCATTATCATAATAATAATTGTCAAAATTATTATTCTTATTTGTAGTAGTAGTAGTAGTAGTAGTAGGTTATCAACAATATAAAAAAATCATCTATGCATATATATTTATATATTCAATTTGTCTTCAATAGATGAAGCTAGGATTCTTCTGTCATTTTTCCCTTGTTACCAATTCCTCACAGAGCAATTCCCTATATTCTTTTTATTTTCCTTTCTGATTTAACTTGTAATTTTTTGCGTCAGTCCATCAGTTGTGAGTTGCCAAAATAATTCCCCCGTGTCAAATCGGAATCGAAACAAAGGGAAGCTGCTTTGACAGCGGACGAGAAGATAACAATCGAAAGGGACCTGACCTGAATTTTGCTGGCCAGATTTCACACAAAGAAGCAAAGGGGCAAGATGATTTCCATAGTCAGTCGAACTAAGTTGGAATTAACAGAACTCTCGCAAAGAACGACACCAAAATTGTTTATTTTCTGCAAAATGGTCTCATGCAAAGATTATCAAATGCCGAGTACGAAAAATAAAATTTAATAAATAATTGTGTCTATTTAAAAGTTTCGTTTTAATTCAGATTAACTGCATATCATATAATATATAAAAGGCTGTCTGTCTATCTGTCTGTCTCCATATTTTCGAACTCTGTTTCCTTCGAAACTAAAAGCAAGAGAACGGTGATAGGGGCCTCAAATGATTGGAATTTTACAGATAGTTTTAAGGGGTCAGAAAAGGGGTCAAAATTGAAAAAGAAATCATTGTACATTTTGTACATTTATCTTAGTTTATTTTTTGTTTTTAATTTTTAATCAGTTCATATGCGTTTCCCGTTGGTACAGTGGTAACGTCACCAGCTTTGAATACTTCGGTTTCGATTCTAGCTGATGGCCCGCAAATACTATTTTTTACTTTTGAAATTACGACTCTATGATAATATATATAAACCCTGGACGAATTAAAATATCATATTTACGCGTATTTTACGACCGAGCAAAGCCGCCCCCCTAATAATATATACGAAATATGGAAAAATTTAAGTATCATATTTAAGCGTATTTTACAACCGGGCAAAACTGACCCCCGCTAAGAATATATACGAAATCTGGACAAATTAAGATATCATATTTTAACGTATTTTACGGTTGGGCAAAGCCTACCCCACCTGCTAGTAATAACTATTTAGTTTCATTTTCAACTAAATGCTTATATAACTTTTATGCGGAATCACTTATTCGCTCGTAATATTTAATATTCATCGTGATCCAATGAGAAACTACAGTCTGACTTACTTAACAGTCGGAAAACACCAACAACCTTTGCTTTATATTCATTTTTTGCACAATGTATTCTTTTCTATGTAAACCCATTGGTCGAGTCTTTTTATGACTTTTCTCTGGGTTCATACCAACTAGCGACGAGGTTTTCAAACTAACAACGTCATATTCAAAACTTTTCCTCAACAACATCGACTTGCGGCGAAGTACTCGACCAGGCACGATACTGATACAAAAATACTACCAAAAAATCATTCAGAAAATCAATACCGTAGAACCCGGACAACTAAACGTTTTAAGGATCAGGCAGAAACTCTGTAAGCTGTACTGAACCATACAGAATTCTGAAGGATTGTTTTTCTAAGAACCTCTATAAAACAAACATAATATTGTTCAGCGGTTAAAACATTATAAATGAAAAATACGCAAATTGATTTTTTTTTGTTGGACTAAAAAGTGACTTCTCGGTTTTAATTTTTCGTCCTTTGTCTTTTCTTTCAAAGAGACAATTTAATGTTATGATAAAAAGAACTTTATTTTAACGTATTTTTTGCTAAGTAAAAAAGTGAATTGAGAGAGAGATATATATTATTATTTCAGACTCGACATTATGCCGACAGATAAACGAAAAAAAGATTACATGGAAAATTGTAAATTATGCCTTGCACTTCAAGGCCAAATTTATTTTCTTCTGTTCTTTAAAGATAAAAATAAGAAACCACGGAGAACTGCAAATCAATTATGGCACAACTGTGGAAATAATAAAATGGAGTAACAGTAACAAAAAATGAAGAAAAGCAGTGTAAATTGGTTGAATATCAAATAGAGCAACAACAGAGGGAAGAAAGATTTCAAAATCTGCTAATGGAACAACAAGAGAAAAGATACATATTACTATTATATTAATATATATTAATAATATTTAATAAATAAAAATCAAGTCACGGAAAGTAACATAGCATTCTCACAAAACAAAATCTAAGACGCTATTGACAATTTCATTTACACCCCGGACGAAGACAAGACTTTCGTCTCGTATTTTAGAAGTTATGAAGACCTGCACACTATTAATTGTGCCGATTAGGTGGACTATAAAACGGTTCAATAATTACTTCGAAAACTCGGGTCCATAGACCACAACAAATTAGTAAATTACATTTTACCGAAAAATAATTGCGACTTAAATTTTTCTGGAACCATAAAACTCTTAACAGAACTGTTCAGCCTAAAGACGTTGTTATTCCATAAAAGCTGGAAATGCCAGAATTTAACCAAGAAAGATGACGAGGATTATCTAATATTTTCATCAATAGTTAACAAATATTGCGAGGCCTGATATTTGCATCAAAAATCCTTCTCAGCCATCAATAGCTATAGCTAAAGATACATTACCTGAAAGTAATTCTTTTAAACTCCTCGGTTTAATGTTCACAGTGAACATGAGTTGGAACAGATACGTTGAGAGCATTGCCAAGATCGCTGCAAGGAAAGTGGTCTCTCTCTACCGTGTTAGAAAGTTACTTCCACCTGAAAGTATCCTGTACGTCTACAAGGCCACCATTTGCCCGTGTATGGAGTAGTGTTGTCACCTGCTACTAGTCTCTCGTTCCTGGACATGGTTCAAAAGAAAGTCGCCGACTTGACAGGTCCTGTACTGTCATCCAAGATTCAACCACTATCTCATCGACGAAATGTTGCAACCTTCTGCCAGTTTTACAAGTATTTTAATGGTGGATGTTCTGACGAACTACCAGCCCTTGTACCCCCGCGACTTAAACACTCCAGACAAACTCGACAAGCAGCCAAGTCCCACCCCTAGACAGTAGAGATACCTAGATGTAAGAAGGCCTTCTAGTCTAATAGTTTCTTCTCGACTTCCTACATAGTACCCCTGCAACTACTAGTATCTATTATCTGATTAAATTAGGGGTTGAGTTAAATGTTGCCCCCAAATCCTAGCCAAAAATTTGAAAACTTTATAAAGATGACCACATTAAGGAGATACAAATTTGTATATTGATGACATTCTGGTCAATGAAACAACAGTGCCAGCAGTAGAATTTGTATGTTAACATAAGTTTGGTATAACGGCAAAACCATTAGGATCGTTGAAGATAGGAACCGCGTCGAGTCTCTGGCTCAATACGGACAGTGCAGGAAGTTTGTGGAGGAAAATACCTGCCAAAGATACATGATAAAATGAGTAGGCGTGAACTATTTTCTGCCTGTGGAAAACTTGCAGTCCACTACATGATATCTGGATGACTTAGAACCACCTGCACCTATTTAAAAAACAGAAGGAATTGATTGAAAAAATATGGTGGATAGCGAGACGGTCAGCATTTTACGAGAAGTTGTGCACGAGGTTCTATAAAAAGACCCAATTGAAGGGAGGTTCTATAAAAAGACCCAATTAAAGGGAGGTTCTATAAAAAGACCCAATTAAAGAGAGGTAGCATGTTCTCAAATATGAAAGCAAGCAGCATGTTTAAATTTATGGTGTGAATAGTTGATGATGCAGAATGATTAGGAAATGTGTTTATAATCATGTCATTAAGCTGGAAGCTATGATAACAGGTTGTGAAGCTTGCATTGAAATAGAGTCCGAGAGAAATCAAGGTCTGAGGATTAATTTTACGAGAAAGGAGCAGTGGAATTAATTATCCTACAACGTTTAAGGGTTCTAAGAGAAGTGATTGTACGTGTAAAGTTTGTGCCCTCTGGCAAAAATAAATCTGGACTAAAACAAAAAGCATGATTATGGCAGCATGCTGTATCGAACAAAATAAAGTGAAGGAATTGCATTAGCTATACCATTGTAGAAGTAGCAAGAACACTTTATCTAGGGCAGAAGATATTCTAGGAGGTGACGAGGGATAGTGTGTAAAAAACTGTGATCAATGTCAATCAATCGACCCACCACCAACCATTCATGAACCAGGAAAGATTCAAGTGACCACCTATTGGATGCAGTTGTCGACTGACATCACACAGTAAAGAAGGATTGTACCTATCTATGGTAGATTGTAGACCAGAGAGATTTGCCATTTAGAGGGAAATTCGAGCAGAAATAGTGGTCATCATTGCAAGAGAATTGGACAAGCTTTTTTTGAGCATGGACCAACCAAAGAAGTCCTGATGGACAATAGGGTAATGTTCTGTTTGGAGATATTTTGGAGATGTTGAATAAGTGGAATCTCAGACAGCATTATAGAGCAACTTATCAGCCAAGCCAAAATGGTATTGTAGAACGGAACCAGAGAAGAGGAATATCAGTTGTAGAAGCATTCTTTTGGTTCAATATGAACCCTAAATCTTGGCAGCTTGAGGAAACAGTACTGCATAGGGTGATCCTTAAGTACCAATGACAACATCCTAGAATTAGAGAATTTGCAGAAAATTCTGATAAGCCAGAATCTAGACGAGTTGAAGGGGCCCGCTGCACAACAAATTGTGCAAAAGGTAGAGTTACCGGGGCAAAGTTACATAACAATATTTGAGGTTGGCAGTCTACCAAGACATTTTCTTGATAGTAGGTTGATTTGGGGAGATCCAGAGAATGATTTGGATAATGAGCAACAGAAATCTAACAAGAAACATTGCAAAGATCCTTAAGACAGCGACGTCCGTCGAAATGGTTGAATGATTACTTAATGCAAGTGATCCAAGAGATCAAAGGGACGTGTTAAAGAGTGAAAAGGAAAGAAAGCCAGAGATATGAAAAGCAGACTTATCGACAGGAAGGTGAAAAATATACATGACAACAGATAGAGCATCAAAATATACAATGAAAAAGATCACGTGAGATATACCAATGTGTCAAAATAGAAAGAGTATGAAAAGACGAACGATAAAGGAGTTCGAGGACGGAATTTCTGTGAAGACAACTGACAGAAGTTTGCTGTTATTACTGAGAGACAGAAAGATGACACCTCAAAAAGAAAAGAAAGCTATGCCAAATTTATTCCTCACTCTCTCACCCAAAACTAGATATCATAGTCGCTAGTAATTGTATCTAGTATGGAAAAGGGGCCTGTATTTTATGTAGAACTAACGGGGGTAATCGGCGTTGCCCGGGTGTTTCAAGGTGTAAAAGAAAAAAAATGTTAGTAGGGAGGGAGGCTTGAACCTGTGGCGCAATGACGCAAAGGCAGAAAAGAAAGTGAAAGGAAACCGGGACATCTTAACGCTACGAGGCCATAGGAACTGGAAAGCGTTCAAATTTACTGATGTCAATCAAAAATTTGACTTGCTAACAGGTGTAGAAACGAACGTTGGCTGAAGTCACGTGAGGAGTCATTGGATGTTATATCTGTTTGTCAACTGTGTCACGAATGCACATGCCTGACTCGTTCACGTGACATTTTCCTTGTGTTAAGAATGAAAACACGTTCTAAAAATCATTTCAAGTTGGCTTAATGGTTATCGTACTTGACTCATTGCCTGTAGAAATTTAATTTCGTCCAAATGCAGTTTAGTTCTATCTTAACTGCATTTGGACGCCCCTAATCACAAAATCACAGAAAAAGAAAACATGACATATGCCCAGCCCAAGGGAGGTAATTTCACAAAACAAAAAAACAACTCTTTTTTCCTTAGTTTTGTGTTTAAAAAAAATACGCGTGGGTATCGATCCTCTGTTTCTGAAAACATTTTTTCACTAATATTAACAATTAATGTAGATATCTCGAAAAATGGAGTCATAGGAAAGCCTTTAAAAAATATCTTAGTGACCCCTGAAGACTGAACATTCTTTATGATCTACAGACCCGCCCTCAAATCCACGGTTCGAATTCTTATAATACAGAGCCAACCCTCTTTTCCTTAGTAAAGAAAAAGAAGCATGTTATCAACACCCGAAGAAGGTCGCAGGTTGCAGCGACTCAAATGTTGTGTTAATAACACCCGCGATGAGAATAATAGTCTGATTAATCAACATAACGCAAGTATTTAGAATTGCATCTTTTCATATTTTTCGAACTTTTCTTTCATATATATATATATATATATATATATATATATATATATATATATATGTTAATTATACTATTTCTCTTAGTTGCTTGGCAGAGGTTGAAGGATAACGAAGGGATGCGGTTGATGCTATTACACACATGTTTTTAGGGAATTTGATAAAAAATAATCGTTTAATATATTTACAAAACATATATTCTCATGTATATATTTATTTATTATATATATAACCGTCATATATCTGTGTACACACACGCACACACACACACACATACACACACACACACACACACACACACACACACACACACACACACACACACACACACACACACACACACACATATATATATATATATATATATAATTGGATAAAAATAACCTTTAATGGATTTGCAAAACACAGTTGTTGACAATCTAGTCATAAGACCTTCTCAAAATGTCGTAGCAGCCATAAAAAAAAACTCGCCAAAAAATATACAACTATTTGATTCTTTTGCAAATTTTCAGCGTAAAAAAATAAAAAGCATAAACACGTTCTACTTCAATCGCGTGGGTTTTAACATCTTGTGTAATTAAATAAGAATTTATGAAATCTATAAATTATTGCTCTTGATTGTTAGGCTATTTAAGAGTATCTTCCATTATCATTTCCTTGCCGAAGAGGTCATATTGAAGATCGATATGACCACTTATATAACTACAATTAATATCATCCTGCATACAATGACTGATATTCTAAAATGAACCCCCATCTGATACTGACCATGCTCAATATTGCTTAACTTTAGTGATCTAACAAGAACCAGTGTGTTAACGGGATTATATACAGATAAATGTCAGTTTAAGGCTGACTTGTCCACTATGCTCAAAGCAAGCAATAAGTAGGGATTTTTTTAAAATTCAATTTTCACCCCAAACAAGGCACAGTGCCACTTTGAAGTAGGAGGCTACTATTGGAGACATAAGTTGCAGGAGCATTATGAAGGGAGATGAGTAGCAAGATGTTTGTTAACATTACACTTGAACTTCTACATGCCAGTATAGTTGGGAAAGCAGAATCCTGGAAGGGAGTTCCAAAGTTTGGCAGTTCTGGGGAAGAAACTATTGAAGTAGAAGGCCTTCTTACACCTAGGGATCTCTACTGTGAAGGGGTGGGATTTAGCTCTTGTCAGGTTTGTTGGGGGTATTCAGTCGAGGGGATACAAGTGCTTGTAGTTCGTCAGTGCATTCACCATTGTACTTGAGGACAGGCAGAGAGAAGCAAAATTTTGTCGATGGGACAGAGGCTGAAGCCTAGATTACAGTTCAGGACCTATCAGGTTGGCGACTCTCTTTTGAACTCTGTCAAGGAGTGAGAGACAAGCAGCAGATGCACCAGCCCAAATGTGACAACAGTACTCCATACATAAGCAAATGGTGGCCTTATAGAGGTACAGGATACTTTCAGCCGTAAATAGTTTTCTAGCACAGTAGAGAGAGCCCAGCTTCTCTGCAGCAGCCTTGGCAATGTTCTCAATGTATCTATTCCAGTTCATGTTCCCTGTAAACGTTAGGCTGAGGAGTTTTAAGGAAGTACTTTCGGGTAATCTGTTCTTGGTCATTGGTATTGGTGGGAGAGAAGGTTTCTTGTAATTATTGAAGGAAACAAGCTTAGTCTTGGCAGCATTGAATGTGACCATCCATTTTTGTCCGCATTCCACTACAGGGAATTCGAAAGTCTAGCAGTTCAACGAAAGAAACTATTAGAGTAGAAGGCTTACCAGCATTTAAGGACATCAACAGTGAAGGGGTGGGATTTTACTGCTTGTCGGGTTGGTCAGGAATATGTATGTCGAGGAGGCGCAAGTGCTATACGTTCATCAACATTCTATCTAAGTACTTGTAAAACATGGGTAATGGGAAAAGGTTGGAGTTTTGTTTATCAACAAAGTGGGACCTATTGAATATGGGATTTTCTGGACCCTGTCCAAGGGTTAGACACTAGTAATTGATGCACTGGCTTTAATGTGCGTTCATTCTAGCCGATTGGCAAGATGGCTGCCAATGAATCAAATGTATTGTCTTGTGTTCCTTGCAAGTTCTCCTATTTCTTTTTTGTAATGAGGTAGAAATATATCCTCTTGTTTGCTTAGAAAACACATTTGTTGCTAATTTGAACTGTTGAACCCTGATGACAGCTTATATCAAAGTCATAAATTGAAAAAAAAACGTTGCTAAAACGACACACAAGAAGAAAAATATCCTTAATGCGTTTCCTTCCTATGTTGTCTCTTCAGAAAATATCTTGTTGCGATATTAGTTTTGGTAACTCATCGGATTTCTAGCAAAATTAAAAAAAAAATACCCTAATTGCAAAATACTGGTTGGTGATTCATCATATATATATTTTTTAATTAATTCTTTGTTTGGTTTTATTTATTCATTTATTTGTTTCTTCTCGTTCATTTTTTTCTTTCTTCTCGTTCATTTTTTTCGTTTCTTTTTCAAGAACGTTTTCTTCTTTCATTTCTTTTGTTTTCGTTTTTACAAACCTTTGTTCTTTCTTTTTTTTAAATAGATTTTCTATTTCTATCATTTTTATTTTTCTCTTGTTTCCTCTTCATATCTGCTTTTTTTATATTATTTCTTCCTCCCTTTCATCCTTCGTTATTTTCTTTTTTTTTCATATTTTTTCTCCTTTTCTTTCATTCTTCTTTATGCTTTCTCTTTCGATTTATTATTTTTCATATTCCAACTTTATTTACTCCTTCTTTATCTTTACATATTTTTACATCAGGTAGGCCCACAGGCCACTCAAGGATAAGGGTTAATGGGTACAGAAATGGAAATTTGATAATTTAATTTATTTTAGAGGACGGCTTTTCAAGATTCTGTAAATAATTTTTATATAGGAAACGTAGGCTTTTAATATCAATATTAGTGTCATAGCGAGAAAAATGCTAAGACATATAGAAAACAATAGTTTAAAACCAATAAATTTAATTTGAAAAATCCTAACTCATTTTTTTTTTTCAATAAAAAATACATTGTTTCTGTTATGACAAAGATAATCTAATGAAAAATTAATTGAAAAAAAAATATTGTTGTTGCTGTTATGGAGAAAATCTAATAAATAATTATTGGACAAATTTTAGAAAATTTTATGTGAATTTTTTTTTTTTTTTTTTACACAGTGATCACCACTTATCAAGGCACGGAAGCCATTCAGGGATAAGGGTTATTGCAAGTACATTACGTTAGTGTGGAGATTTGACGAAGTGTTTACTTAAGGGGGCGGTTCATTAGGAATTTGTTAACGTTGGACTTGAAGACATCCAAGTTGTAGCCAGGTGGGAAGCAGGCAGACGGAACAGAGTTCCACAGGCGTGCACTTCTAAAAAAGAAGCTTTGTTCATGGAATCCATGTTTTGATTTAGGCACAGATAAAGAGTGGGGGAAACTTTTGAAAGTGGATTCAGCGAGACAGGTGTTTTTCGTGAAAGATTGGCGAGGGGGGACCAGAGATTGGAGTTCAGACGAGCACCTGCTATAGAAATAACGATAAAACAAGGATAGGCTCGCAACGTCTCTTCTTTGGGAGAGAGGTTGCAGGGTAGAGAAAAGGGCATCCCCCACTAAGCCACGAAGTCTATTTTGTACTCTGTCAATGCAGGATAGGTTGTTTTTAGCAGCTCCTGTCCAGATATGGCAACAGTATTTCATCAGACTAAAATCAAGAAGAAAAAAAGATAAGTTTCATAAATAAATATTCATTTTTGAATAGCAAACAACTGATAAATTTTTTATGATTTTATTTCATTTTTTTTATTCTTATTATTTTAAAAGTCAGATCATGATAAATATTTAGATTATATAAATAAAACAGTGACTGTATGTATATGTGTGCCTGTGCAAAAATATTTAATCGATAAATTCTTAAAGTATTGATCACATAACACTGAAATTAACAGGAAATAGAAATCATACTCCAAAAATGATTTATAACGAGTAAAATCTTTGTTTGGATGGATGAATAACGCATAATAGAAATTTGTTTGCAAGTATAAATGCAAAATATTCATTTCAACTTGTTGACATATTTTATTACTTCTGCGCATGCGCAAATTCATTCGAAGCTTGAAGTGATTTAATTTTAAATCTTTCTTATCCCTCTGTCGATAGCTCAAACGGTAGGGAACGTTAAATATTTTGGTTTCGATTCCAGCTGATGGCATCCAAGTCATTTTGTTTAACTTTTGAAATCAGTACTATATATTAGGTATAATATAATATCCAATAGGAAATTTGTTCTGTAATAATAAATACAAAATATGCATGAATTAAAATATATTTAAGCGTATTTTACAGCCGGGCAAGGGATACCTCACGCCGCTAATTAGATTATAAAACAATGGGTACTTCTGCAGTTTAAAGCCCGTATGCTCCATGACTGTAACTCGACAACGGCCGGCGAACAACGGAGATCGCCGGATTGAGCGAACGTAGGTCAATAAAAGACGAACAAAAAAGAAAGAAAATAAAACAAACAACCTAACGTAATAATTTTATAAATTTTACTGTTTTATTTATTTTTTGTGGCAACAGTGTTTTTTTTCTGTTTTGTTTCATTTTTTTCTTTAGGGTAGTAATAAAAGTTTTGTTTCTTTGAATTAGTGAACAAATATATATATTTTTTTAATTTGTGTATGGGAAGGTATTTGGTATTTTTTACGACCTTTACCCATAACCTCCCCATGTTCAGAACTGTTTTCCAGGTTGAGGGGTGTTTATTCCGAAAACGGGTCTTAACATGAGGAGGTTAGGAGTGTTTAGTCTGCGCTGGGGCAGGCCGTAAAAATATACCGATATTTTTTTTTCTTTTAAACTCTTTGTTTTCCTTTTTTTCTTCCAATTTTTACCATCTGCTCGCTCGCGTCTGTTTTTGTTCACTCAGCATAATCCGACCGTTTCCGTCGTTCATCGGGTGTTGCCGAGCGAGACTCTCGGAAAAACGGGCTTTAAACCGCAGAAGTACTAATCAATGTTAGTAAATAAATGTTTTTTGAAATTACGTCAGCTGTTGTGACTTCATTGGCTGCGTGTTACAGTACCTTTTGGCGTTTTATGTGAACTGGCCAGACAATTTCGACAATAGCACGGTCCTTATTCTGCCTAAGTACCATTTTTCTTTATACTTTAAGTGTTTCTCTTTTTTATTTTGTCTTTCTTCTATTCTTTCATTATTTCTTGTCAATCCTATTCGTACAGCTGCCCACCCCTACGATATCCTTTTTAATTTTTTACTTTCTGTTTTAGTTCCTTTCATTTCTTCTTTCTTTCTCTCATTCTGTTATTCTTTTCTGTTAACTTTATCCGTACAGCTCCTGACATGTCCACTTATCTCCTTTCGTTCATTCTCTCTTTTTATCTCTCCTCATCCCACTTTTCTTGTTATTAGTCCGATTCTTACCACTGCCGACCCCTCAACGTATTTTCTTTCCTAATCTTGCAACGAGAAGGGAACATAATTCCTTGTTCAATTAAAAACAACGTCGGACCCCTTGAACTCATTTCTTTTGACCTGCACATTACATTTATTGCAGAACTCATTTGTCTATATTTCTCTTTCCTGTTAGATATTCTTAGATTTCCACACGCAAAGGGGTGGGGCTATCGGTTATCGTGCGGCACCCCTACAGGTGAATGCTATTCCGTCTAATGATAATGTTACACAAAAATTCGGGGATACAATTCAGTGCGTTCGTTTTTAAGAACAGAAGAAATCCTTCTAGACTGAAGTAGTTTTCACTTTTGTTCCCCAATCCCGAGTGTCGCTTTATTAACAGCTGGATTTCCCCCATATTAAAGACTGACTCAGTGTTTAAACCTCCCCACGTGTGGGGAGGTAAGTAAATAGGAATTCGGGTTATTTCTAGTCTAAACAATTCATTGTAGATAATTAAACACAGGTTGTTATTTTAGCTACAGCTGGAGAGGGTGTAATTACGGGTTCATACCTTTCTAAACAATACAGGGTGACCCCAAAAATACAAAACAAAAGCTAAATGGAGGCCATCTAGAACATATGTTGTAGAACGGAGAAAAAAAGCCAAAGACCCTAGTGTTTGATGTGATTTTTTTTTAATATAATAAACTATAAACTAGTTATGACCAAAGTTTCATTTCAATCAGACGAAACACTAAGAAACGGGGCCTAATTAGAGTTGAGGCCCGTTTTTTTTTTTTTTTTGGTCACCCTGTATTAATATATACATGGTTACGTTGGAATCCATTGCCACATCTGGGGAGGTGTCACACAAAAGAACACTTTCTTAACTCATCAATTATGCAATACAGTGAGAAATATTCTCTTTGTTTCTCTACTGTCCATTTCGCAGAGAAGAGATGTTATTAGTCTTTCTCTGCTCTATCGTTATTTTAACGGAAAGTGCACGACTGATACTTTTTTTTTTACGATAGAGGGACCACTTATTAAGGCCAGAAGAACTCTCGAAGATATGGGTTAATGAATGTTTAGGTGGTAGTTTAGTAATTGTTAATGGTGTAAGTTGGGAAGAATTCGATTATTTAAGGAGATGGTTCAACAAGGACTTGTTTACATTGGACTCGAAACTATCATACTGTAGTCGGCCGGGAAGCAGGCCAGCAGAACAGTGTTCCACAAGCCGGTAATTCTAGGAAAGACGCTTTGTTTGTGGAATCTGCATTTAGATTAAGGCAAAGATAGAGAGTGGGGGAAATCGTTATAGTGGTTGTAATTAATCGACTGAGAGTTTGGCAAGGGGACCATAGATTGGAGCTCAGTCGAGCACTTGCTATTAAAATAAGGATAGAACAGAGACAGGCTAGCAATGTCTCTTCTGTGGGAAAGCATTTCATTTTATGCAAAACTATTCATGAAATTTGTATAAAGTTTGGAACTAAGAAGACAAAAATGATTCGATTCAGTTTATATGAAGAGCGAATAAGACAGGATCACTTTCGCTCTTTAAAAATAAATGTTACTCTTTAGCTTTTATTTTGCTGTTAAATCTGATATTATGCTCCTAACCCAGACAAGGCTGGGTAAACATGTTAGTACAATTTATTGACCCATAACATTTGTTTTTATGTCTGAATATTCCCCGCTCTTTTCTTTTCTTTTCTTAGCCATTTTTCTTCCCATCATGCTTTGCTCTCATTCATTTTATGCTTTTGTGGATAATTTGTAGAATTAATTTAGATAATTATTCTCATCTTCAGTGGTATTTTCGCGGCGTTTCGGTAGATGTAACCTCCAACCTTCGTCAAATTTATCTTGTCTAAATTTATGAATCTTTCTGTCAAACTCGGGAATCTTTCTGTTGAACTCGGGAATTTTTCTGTCGAACTTAAGTATCTTTTTTTTCGAGTTCAGAAATCTTTCTGTTGAACTTGGGAATCTTACTGTCTAAATGGGGAATCTTTCTGTTCTGTTTTTTTGAAATCTGCACGGAATTTCTAACGGAACTCTTTATTTAATCCATTGAGGATGACATGCGCTCATTCTGTCTGTTTGGATGGAATCTTATTTAAACTGAAATTGCATTTGGATTGCTGCTTGCAATGAGGATCGAGCCTTCTACCCCCAGAAGAGTGTAACTTCCTCATCTTCGGTGTTTTTTCCACTACGTTTCGGCCGTATCATCCTTTGGCCTTCTTCAGGTGTATCTTGAACTCGGGAACTGTTTTTTTGGAATTTCGAACCCAACCCTTTATTGTTACGGGGGTACCATGTTCTCGTTCCATTCAGGCCGTCCATGCTGCTACCGCTTAATGTTGTTGCTGCTGCGTCTATCGCTCTCGCTGCCATTGTGTTGTCACTGCTTTCGCTCAGGATTTAACTCAGCACCTCGGAGACTTGCAATGTCTGTTCCAACGTTTTAGTCGCCTCGGCCATGTGTCACTAGGACTAAAACGTTGGAACAGACACAGCAAATCTTCAAGGTGCTGAGTTCAATCCTGAGCGAAAGCAGTGGCAGTGACAATACAATGGCAGCGAGAGCAATAGACGCAGCAGCAACAGCATTAAGCGGTAGCAGCAGGGACGGCCTGAATGGAACGAGAACATGGTACCCCCGTAACAATAAAGAGTTGGGTTCGAAATTCCAAAAAAACAGTTCCCGAGTTCGAGATACACCTGAAGAAGGCCAAAGGATGATACGGCCGAAACGTAGTGGAAAAAACACCGAAGATAAGGAAGTGAGTCCGTAAACGAAATCCATAATGAAATCACCTCATCCCAGAACTATAGACAATTAATATGAATTTTACCACTACGCCAGATTCCCAAGTTCGACAGAAAGGTTCCCGGATTTGACAGAAAGGTTCGCGAGTTCGACAAGATACACTTGAAGAAGATCGGAGATTACATCGGCCGACACGTTTAAAAATAATACTTAAGATGAGAACAGTAGTCCGAAGGATCATCATCATCATCATCATCATCATCCTCATCATCATCATCTTCTTCTTCTTCTTCTTCTTCTTCTTTCATGTAACCATTTAAAGATATTTCTTCTACTCTTTTTCCGTGACTCCTTCGTTGCCTTCCTTCCTAACCTTTGTTTTTGTTTTCATTTTTCTACTTCTAAAATCCGTAGCGCCAAATCCTGAGAATTTCCTATCGCCCACCAATTTACAGACGTTTTAGAAGAAATACCTAAACCTTTCCAGAGTTTCAAACAATTTTTATGCCAACCTTTTCTGAAGACGCTTCCTTACACACTCCCAACGCAATTCCTCGTTTGTATTCGAACGCAAAGCGAAAATTCATTTCCACAGCAAATCAAATAAACACATTGCAGAAATACCAAAGGAGGATTCCCAGGAATCGTTAACCACCCAAAGTTAAATAATTTCATCATCTTTGATTACAGAAAATAAATTAGTCACCAACATTGCATTGATTAAAACAAAACAGGTATCCAGGGACGATTTGAACAGCAGTTAAACAAGAATAAAAACACGTCCATTCAAAGCGAAAAAATGTAATTAATAAAATTGTATTTGGTTTTCGTTTTTAATTGTTAATTTTGTAGAAGATGAAAAAATGCCGAACACAAACTCCGCCATTTGCATTACAACATCCACGTCTAAAAATGCAAACACCTTTTTAAATATGTGCTAACCTAAGTTTGACCCCGAAGACGATAAATTAGGTTCATTGATGCAGTGATTTTCACAGCACATTTATAAACATGATTTTTCACGCATGAAGTTGAGGCCCTTCTATCAAAATGGTTTTATTAGTTTTAATAGTTTTAGAAGGAGCACTGATGCAGAATTACGAGGGAGTTATCTTTTGTGAACCATATCTAAATTATCTCCCCTAAATTATACCGAGTAACGATAGAATGCACTTTCCTATTTTCGAGGAGGTCAAGAAAGACTAGTTTTTTTCTTTTACACGGTGGTCACCACTTATCAAGGCCCGGAAGCCACTCAGGGATAAGGGTTATTGCAAGTACAGTACGTAAGTGTGAAGATTTAATGAAGTGTTTACTTAAGAGGGCGGTTCATTAGGAATTTGTTAACGTTGGATTTGAAGACATCCAAGTTGTAGTCAGGTGGGAAGCAGGCAGACGGAACAGAGTTCCACAGGCATGCAGTTCTAAGAAAGAAGCTTTGTTCATGGAATCTACGTTTTGATTTAAGCACAGATAACGAATGGGGGAAATTTTTCACAGTGGATTCAGCTTGACAGGTGTTTTACATGAAATATTAGCGAGGGGGGAGCAGAACAGAGTTTTTCCTATAATTGGAATTCATTGGGATGAGTATTATTTATTAACTTTTATTTTATTGCGGACTATTATCCTCATCTTTTTTTTCAGTTGCTGTTCCACGACGTTGCGGCCAACTATTCCTCTGGCCTTCGTCAGGTGATAAACGCGACAGGATAGGAACTCCGAATCTCCTAACTGCGTCCTCAGCAATTATTGCCTTCCATAGTTGTTATTGCCTCACCACGTTTTGACCAAGTAAGCCTCTGGCCGGCTTTGGGTAGGATTGAAACCGCTATCTTCAGACAATGCTCAACTGGAACCGTAGAGATTCAACGTCTCTATCCAAAGGGGCCCACGGCGCAGTGGATAGAGACGTTGACGAAAGCCAGAGGAATAGTTGGCCGAAACGTCGGGAAACAATAACAATTAAAAAAAAAAAACGATGAGGATAATAGTCCACAATAGAATTAAAAAAAAAAATTAAGGTTTTTTTTTCTGTATTAGCCGTGCTGTAAGAAAAGCGAACATGGTCTATTTTGCTCTCTTCCCCCCTCTCTCTCTTTCTCTGTATATATATATATATATATATATATATATATATATATATATATATATATATATATATATATATATATATATATATACCCGTTCACATACACCTTTCACGATAAAGCTAGAACCCAGAATTAGATAGAATCGAGCAATTGCATCGATAACGGACAACGCCAGACCCAAAGTGTAGAATGTAGAACTGGATAAAAAATATAAGAATTTAAAAATCGGGGAATAGCCAATAGATTGCGCCGTAGCCCATATGGTTAGGTCGTCAGTATTGCACATTTCATGCGTGCGACGACCTGGGTTCGCGTCTATGTCGGAGCACGTCACTGATGAGATGCAACACATCGAAACCCACTTTGGGTCTGGCGTTGTCCGTTGTCGATGCAATTGCTCGATTCTATCTAATTCTGGGTTCTAGCTTTATCGTGGAAGGTGTATGTGAACGGGTATTTATATATCTAGAATCTCATCTTAATGTCTAATATATATATGTGTGTGTTTTCAATTTTGACAACCCTTTCACTAATCCGTTCTAAAGACGTTTCCGGAAATCCAGCATTAAATAACTCTAAACTGATTGATATGCTGTTCGTGATCGCGGCATCACAGTTCCAAAACATCACCAATAAGATATGGCATATGTTTTGTGCGTTATTTATTGTATAGTTCTCTCTCTATTTATTTACCCTGATAATACATGCTCTTTATCAATTGTGTTGGGACAACGTAGCCATTAATTTAGAAACTCCGTTTGTAATTTCCTTCCACCCATCTTTTTTAGTAACATATCACCACTTATCAAAATCAAAAGGCACTCGGGGATAAAGATGACTAAGATGGAATGATTGTCAATTAAGAGATGAGTATGGATTGATCATATTTCGTATATCTCTTCCAACCATCTATGTGAGAATGTATATTGCAGAAGATCAGAAAAACATTGGTACTGTCGGTTTCAAATTAAAATTAAAGAAGCCTATGTTACCTCCTTCACCAGACTATCTACAGTGTCACTTTCGTTTGGATTTGAAACGAATGCTACCAACATTGTTCCGATTTTCTGAAGCATATATATATAACTAATTATTACGCTCCGTTTTGAAATTTCAATAAAAATCGAGCACTCTCTCACACTATATATATATATATATATATATATATATATATATATATATATAGTCATCTACATACAGTACTATTTCGCTGTTTCACAGCTCATCAGTGTGGCTAGACAAGCAACTACCTCAGCCAGGATCGAAACCCGATCGTCCAAACGACAGTCGGAGTTTCTAACCGTTGTACTATATGGCTGCTGCTATGCGAGCAGTGAATTAACAACGTTTTGACATTGTCCAAATACCTAAGCTCAATTTGTTTTCACAAATAGCATCGCTTCATACGCTAATGGTAATTTGTATATCATTTCCCAATATGCTCAACCTAAGATAAGGAGCATTATATATATATATATATATATATATATATATATATATATATATATATATATATATATATATGTGTGTGTGTTTGGAGGTACATTTATAAACACATTTAAACATTAGCATAAATCTCTCTAGAGCTCTTTCGGCTATCATCTCATCAGGAAAAATCAATAGCAATGAAAAATAATATAAATGGTGTCCATCTATGCAAAAACATCCCTGCAAAACATTCAAAACAATCACTCGTCTAGCTACAACAACTATCAACAATTTTCCCTATTGTGTCTAAAACTAAATACAAATGTAGTTTTAACAAAAGGGCTACAATAATATCGTGGGATCTCTATTCACGCTGGACGTCCATAGAATGTCCAGTACTAATATATTACATATGAAAGAGGCTCCTGTGGAATATCCACGGTTCCAGTAATTTAAGTGAGTACATTATTATAGCAAATGAATTAAAAGGTATTGTAGTATGGCTTCGGCTTCAGAAAAAAAGACTTAATTTCCACTAAGTAATAACTAATAATTAAGAAGAAAATTGATCTTGGGTTAACTTCCGGCAATCTTGTTTCTCTTATTTCTCTTATTTTGCCTTTCACTCCTAGCGTTCCATGAACAATGTTTCTGACAAAGGTGGAAGAATTGCTGTTTCTTGGGTCAAAATCTGTTCAGCTAACATTTTATCATTGGTTAGTTTTTGAACTTGAAATACTAGTTTAATTAATTTTTAGTTCCATGTGACCTCATGCCTTGTCTGGAGCAATTTCCATTAAAAAAAATAAAAGCACAATAATGCAGGGTGAAATGATAAAATTGTCACCCTAAAGAAAACAACACAACAGCTTTATTTTAAAACTTTTATTGAAAAAATCAATTCAGGTAAATTGATTATATAGTTGAGCTGACATTTAATGTAGCCGCCTTCAGCCTCAATCAGCGCCTCGGTATGGGTCTGGAACTAAGAGCATGCCTTTTCAACAAGGGACCTTGGCGAATAATTGGCAGGTGGCAGCGGTCAGGCTGGCTTTGATGTTGTGGGAGGTCATGTTGGTGATGTTCTCGATGTGTAACAAAACAACGTAGTCCAGTAGGTTCAGGTCGGGAGTGGAGGGAGTCAGTGAGAGAATGGTGCAAAGTCGTAGCACTCCTTCTGAAACCAGGCCTGGGTCTCTTTGGATTTGTGGGATGGCGTTGAGTCCAGCTGACACACCCAGGGTCTGCCAGTGGCCATCTGATTGCACCAGGGGATCACCACACACTTCAGCACATTCAGGTACACTTTGGTGTTGATTTTCAAGCTGACTTCGAAGATGCGAGGTGGCATGATGTGGCCCTCACTTGAGACCACACCGAAGACCATAACCGCGGCCGGAAATTTCATTGAATGGCCGTGATTTGCATTTTGAGTGTGCTGGCAATGACCCTATGGTCATAATTTGGATAGGTAGAGAGCATGAGTTGTACAGAGGCGCATCTCCGATTTCATTTCTTGAAAATCGTGACACTTTCAGACATGATAGAAGGCTCCTATTGCTCTTGGAATTTGTGCACAACTGGCAAACTAGCAGACGGTCTGAAAAAAAAATCGGTTTTCATCAAACAGAAATGGAATCGTGTCGTCTTTTCTAGGGCGACAATTTTGTCATTCTACCCTGTACATTAATAAGAGTAACAGCATAGTTTTGTCTTAAGACAGGCAGATACCAAATCTCCATAAGTATAAGGTATATGTATAATAGTACATTAATCCATGTAATAATATAGTTTAATAGCTGTTTTCTAGGTTGGCAGTATTTTTGCGCGAACAGTTGGCAGAGTTGGTGGAAATTTTCTGTTTCTATGTCTATCCTTGTAGCCATGTCACTAGTAAGGGTGCTGGAGGTAAACGTTTTGTCTGGGCTGACGTTATCCGCCTGATAGTCAGGGACCCGAACCTTGGATTAACCACTAAGGAGGCTGTCCTATCAGCAGGTGCAAAGTACTGGGGCTGCTGTATTGCCATTTGGTGAATGGAATCTGGACCATGCAGTAGCTTCTGGTGGGGCCTCTCGATGCCATACTAGTGGGTAATTGTTACGGCTTTACCTTATCATGTGGTACAAAAAAAAAAAAAAAAATTCTTCGTTTCTTTTTCTCTCTTAGTTTCCCCTCTCTGTCCTGCTCTAAGTAAATCTGTCGACCTAGTCCACAAATTCCAAAATTTCATCATGACAAGTTTCAAGAAAAAATACACGATTAAACCCGGTTCTCCAACTTCCAATGTAGACCCCTACTACCATGTCTCCTTCTCCAACATCAGGGGTCTACGTTCTAACCTTCCAGAGGTTGAAACCCAATTACAGGAGACTAAACCAGACCTTTTATTTTTAAGTGAAACTGGCATTGGACAGGCTATTTCCCTTGATGAGTTTGCAATTACAGGATACTCTAACTTAACTTCTAAATCTGACCCCCAAGATCGCCATGGGCATGGAATATGTGCCTATATTAAAGATAGCTTTCCATGTGGGAGGGACATCTCCAGGGAAGATCCTAACTTACCTTATATGTGCTTCCGGGTTGCTTTAGCTCACACTACTGCATTTATATTTACTCTCTATCGCCCCCACAACAGCGGAGTTACTATCTTTCAAAGCATATCTGAGAAAATTGACCAAGTCCTTTCTACTTATCCTTCAGCTAACATTCACGTATGTGGAGACTTCAATGTTCACAACGTCGAATGGTTGACCCACTCAAACAAGACCGATGATGAGGGGAGGTTCTGTCATGATTTCTCCATTGCCTATGACCTCACTCAGATTGTTCAGGAACCTACCCGTGTGCCCGATAATGACGGCCAGTATGCGAGCCTACTAGACCTTTTTCTCACAACTTGCCCTGAACTATGTTCAGTTTCTGTTCTGTCGCCTCTTGGATCTTCCGTCCACTCTGTTGTATCAATTAAGATAAAAATGAAATGTAATAAGTCCCCAGACGTACCTCTTCATCGTACAGTATATCGATACACTAAGGCTGACTGGGATAGCTTCCGTACATTTATATCTGATCTACCTCTGCATTCCATGTTTAAAAAGGATGTGTCCTCTATAGTATTAGACCTAACTGAATGGTTAATTGTAGGTATTGACCATTTCATACCCTCTAAAAAGTTTCAGCAAAAACCTAACAGCCAGCCATGGTTCTCTCCAGAATGTGCTGCTGCCATTGCGCACAGAAATCACTTTTTCCACTGCTTCAAACGTAATAGATGTATGGAAACTAAAGCCGTTTTCAGGACTGCCAGCAACCATTGTAAGAAAGTAATAAGGAACGCAAGAGAGTTGTATGCTCAATCTGTTAAGTCCAAAGTAGCTGAGCAGCGGCTTGGTTCCCACCAGTTTTGGCAAATAGCAAACAGAATCCTGAACAGAAGCGTGTGCTCCATCCCAACTATTATCAATGGATCTGAGGTAATCTCGTCAGCATCAGACAAAGCCAAACTCTTTGTCAAGAACTTTGCAGCTAATTCTACCCTTTGCGACCAAGACCGCCAACCCCCAATATTTCCTCTTGTATCAGAAAACACGCTATGTGATATACGTATATCTGTACGTGATGTTGCCAAACTAATCAAAAACCTTGATTCCAGTAAAGCAACTGGCCCTGATGGTATTCCAATTATAGTACTCAAAAAACTTCAACCTGAACTAGCGCCCATACTTACAAAACTGTTTAAACGTTGTCTTAAGGAGAATAGTTTCCCATCTCCCTGGAAAATCTCATCAGTATGCCCTGTATTTAAGAATTCAGGTGATCGCTCATCCCCCTCTCAGTACAGGCCAATAAGTCTCCTGTGCGTCATGAGTAAGTTGCTAGAATCTGTATTAAATACAGAAGTAATCAAACATCTCAACAAAAATAACCTTCTTAGTGACACTCAATATGGTTTCCGTTCTGCTAGATCTACAGCAGATGTCCTTACAGTTATATCGCATAGGATTAGCAAATCTCTCGACGGTGGCAATCTTTCTAGGGCAATTGCTCTTGACATATCTAAAGCCTTTGATAGGGTATGGCATAAAGGTTTACTTCATAAGATCGCTAGCTATGGTATAGCTGGAAAAGTCTTCTCAATTATTAAATCATTTCTTTCTGATAGATTCATAAAAGTAGTAGTTGAGGGGCAAAAATCAGAAGCTCACAATATTAATGCCGGTGTCCCTCAGGGATCCATCCTGGGCCCAACTCTTTTCCTGATCTACATTAATGATCTTCCAAATCATATCCTTACATCATTTGTAGACATTTATGCTGACGACACTACCATTTATGGTACCACATCTAAGACAGTAAACGAGCAAGTTCTCTCCAATTCTCTCTCCTCTGATCTTGAGCACGTAGTACAATGGGGAAAGGAGTGGCTGGTTACTTTTAATGCATCTAAAACCAAGCTTCTCTCTTTACATCATCAACATTCTAATCCACATTTGTCATCAATTGAAATGAATGGCTCTCGTCTTCAGGAGGCCTCAAGTTTTGACAAGCTTCTGGGCTTGACCATTACTCCTGATCTTAAATGGAACACGTATATCAAATCTGTTGCCAAGGCCGCTGGAAAAATGGTGGGATCTTTCTATCGATCCAGTAGATATCTCACTGCTGATGCTATTCTCTATCTATATAAGAGCCAGGTACGTCCAAGGATGGAATACTGTTGCCACATCTGGGCAGGAGCTGCTAGAAAGAACTTGTCCTGCCTTGATAGAGTTCAAAATAGACTTCGTAGCCTCGTAGGAGATGTCCTTTTCTCCTCCTTGCAACCTCTATCTCACAGAAGAGATGTTGCGAGTTTGTCTCTGATGTATCGTTATTTTCATGGAAAGTGTTCAACTGAGCTTCAATCTATGGTCCCCCCTCGCCAAACTTTCACAAGAAACACTCGTCTAGCTGTAAACACTATCAATAATTTCCCCCACTCTTTATCTGTGCCTAAACCTAAACGTAGATTCCATGAACAAAGCTTCTTTCTTAGAACTGCACGCCTGTGGAATTGTCTTCCGTTTTCCTGCTTTCCGGCTGACTACAATATGGTTTTGTTCAAGTCTAAAGTAAATAAGTTCTTGATGAGCCGTTCCATATAAGTTATTAAATTTACCAAATTTTCATTACTAATGATTACTAAATTGACCAACTTCTACTGTACACTCTTTAACCCTTATCCTTGAGTGGCCTCTGGGCCTTGATAATGTGGTGATGCCTTTGTAAAAAAAAAAAAAAAAAAAAAAAAAAAAAAATAATATAGTTTCAGCTTCAGAGAGACACCCTGGTGCTACCAGATCAGACTGTCTGAAGATATTGGTCTCTTAACATAGAATGCACCAAATGTTGATTTTATTGTTTTCCCGTTCTCTTTGCAAAATTCAATCATGTTCTGCAAAGTCAGAAACAAAAACAATATCCTTTCTACAAAACAACCAAACCAAACCAAACCACATAAATAAATATTTGAAGATATAAAGAACTTCAAGCACTGAAAACTTTTAACAAAATGATTGGATTCGGCATTAAATAACTCGAAACTGATTGATATGCCGTTAAACAAAATAATCAAACCAAATCAGACAGACAGATATCAAATGTCCATTATTAATAAAGAAGTAATGCCATCGTTTCAGTTTGGATTTTAGAATGTTTTATTTGCTTTTTGCATTTTTCAAAATTTCATAGAGGCTTGAGAAACGGTAAGGATTGCATGATTGCTTTCCCCGAATCCCCCGCCCCAGGCTGGAACAACAGAACTGAAAATGCAAATGGGTTAAGGCAGAAACAGCATTTCGAGAACTAAGGAAATAGAAAGAAGACTACAGCCTCGTAAAACAAATGCAAAACCTGACTAGGTTTGGTCAAGGGAAAAACTTCTTTCACTCATCAACTCGATTACCGTCTTTTGTATGCAATTCACGATTGCTACGGTTGCCTTGCGGCTGAGAAATAAAAAAAAATGCATTTTTTTTATTTAGATTTAACAATTTTTTCGCCTTGTGTTTTCCTTTTCTTTCTTAAAGGATTTAATTATTACAATTTGCTCCGATAGAAAAGAAATGATTAATTATGCCCTAAAGTAAATTTTAATTTTGCCGCAATTAACAGAATTTATTTTTTTTTATTGAATTATTCTTCATATGATTTCATGTTTTTACGATTCGTTTTATGATTTTTTTGTTGTTTACATTTTAAAATCAAATATTAACATTTTTTTTTGAATTATTTATATTTTCGAATAACTCATCTTTATAAAATTTTATATTTCAAACAGTCTTTAACTCTACACATTTTCACCGCCTTGTTTTAGTCATACGTTTTAAATAGGTATTGAATCTGTCTCTCTCTCATATATATATATATATATATATATATATATATATATATATATATATATATATATATATACATATATATATTCGAATCCTAACAACAGTCAAGCTACACTGAAGAGGGGTGGGACCCCGAAACACGCGGGTACGTAGATTACTGTTTTAAAAAAATAATAAATAAATAAAAAATACGTCCAAATAAAAAAATGGGCGACTTTCTAAGAAAAACACTGGATCTCCAAGGTGGAGACGGTAACCTTAATATCGTTTAATAATCAACAACAAAAACTCTCTCTCTCTCTCTCTCTCTCTCTCTCTCTCTCTCTATATATATATATATATATATATATATATATATATATATATATATTTAAATATATAGGAAGGTTTGAAAATGTATGGCAATTAAGCTGCATAGAATTTTCCACGTTTCATCACCGTGAGGATTTGTCAGGTTATTGTATGAAATCGATATTTCTTTGTGTTTTTATATATCCTCGTTGTACTGGGTTTGCTAGTCAGATTCTTTGTTAGTCACATAAATTTATTTTTCGTAGCTAATATATATTTTCAAACTTACTATCTACCTCTACTTACCTATCGAGCAGTGTCGAAGTAAAAACTGAAAATAGATACATACAATTTCATGTAGATACATAAAATAGTTATAATAATATGTATATATATCATATATATATATATATATATATATAGTGGAAATGGTAATTAATAAAAACTGAAGAAAGTGCTCAATACTGTTGTAGAGCAAATATGCGTTTTATTTTTTTTGCGTTTTATTTTTTTTTATTTTTTTATTTTTTATTACCGTAACTTTCTGTTAAATTACATTATTGTTTCAGCTATCCGGCCGTTTTTTTTGGTCGCCTGTAGCTTCCTCAGACTTTTACAGAACCCTTTTTGCTTTTTTTGTTTTTTTACATGGTAGTCACCACTTATCAAGGCATAAATATTTCTGTAAAAGTCTGAGGAAGCTACAGACGGCCAAAAAAAACGGCCGGGTAGCTGAAACAATAATGTAACTTAACAGAAAGATACGGTAATAAAAAATAAAACGTATATATATATATATATATATATATATATATATATATATATATATGTGTGTGTGTGTGTGTGTGTGTGTGTGTGTGTGTGTATGTGTGTGAACATTAAAATACCTCCATTTGGATTATAGCTTTCTTTATTGACTTGTGTCTTACAAATATGCCTCTATATTGTTTCATTTAATCTGTGGGATATCCTTTTATAATAGTGTTTTTAGGGTTTTTATCCAAGTTTTTTTTTCACTTTATGTGCTAAAAGCAAAATTTATGACTGCCTATGAACCTTATTTTGCTCAAGTCTAACATAAACAAATTCCTGATAAACCGCCCCCTTAAGTAAGATACTTTATCAAATCTCCATTACAAACGATTACTACGATATTATCCCATTGATTACTGTACACCCAATTACTCTTATCCCTAAGTGGTTCCCGGGCCTTGATAGGTGGTGACTATCATGTAAAAAAAAACAAAAAACAGTTCCTCTGATGCGATGAACCATTTATTGAAAATCGATGGATTTAAGAAAACACTTTACATTTTTGTATTCCTTGTCATATAATAAATTTGTCGTAAATGTTTTAATTTATTGAATTTACTTCGACATATATATATATATATATATATATATATATATATATATATATATATATATATTACTGTTAATTATTATTCCAAATAAAAACATGTATTTAATTAACCAATTCACACTCATAATATTTTATTCATATTTTTACTCGTGTTTC
Source organism: Euprymna scolopes (assembly GCF_053919585.1). Taxonomy (NCBI): domain Eukaryota; kingdom Metazoa; phylum Mollusca; class Cephalopoda; order Sepiida; family Sepiolidae; genus Euprymna; species Euprymna scolopes. Next base: position 8,252,088 of record NC_136502.1, on the reverse strand, counting down.
GTTATGTAGTAGAAGCTCACCAAACAATTAATCAGAAACAAATATATGTTCCTTGGAAATATTGATAATTAAAGTTTATAAAACATAAGAATTAAGAAAAAACTTACTTATTGCAGTTTTCATAGTCCCCTCCCCCATCAAAAAAAAGTAAAACAATTTCACTCAAGCACACTTAAATATGTCGCCATATTTGATTTTTAAACGTACATTGTGATTTTGCAATGAATATGGCAATAAAACTTTAGAGAATTTTCTGTGGTTCACCCTTGCAAGCGTTCATCTGGCTAATACATGGACTTGATATTACAGCATGTTTTTTTTGTAATTAATACACGTGGTATTAAGTTTGCTTACTAACCATTAGATTCTTTGTTACTTTTGCCCGTGTTTTCACTAGTCAATAGCCGGGTGTTATAAGATAAATATCGACAAAATTTTATTTCGCCTTTCCTAGTCCGTTTTTGGAGAGAACGAGTCATCCTTCTTTTTGTATTAAAAGGTGACATTGTTTTAATCTGAAACAAAATCTTCAATAAAAGTAACTTTAAAATTGTCTTATATTTGCTGTGAAAATTAGAGATGATTAACATTCTTTCTTTCTCTACCTCTCTATATAAATATCAACATTGATAATATACTGCAAGCAAAAATTAATATATATATATATATATATATATATATATATATATATATATATATATATATATATATATATATATATACACTCTAACATTTATGACTGCTAACAATACAGAAGCATTCCATATCTTCCACTAATATGCAGCTTCGAAGGATCTTGAGTCCTTGGGATAATAATTAAATCTATATATTGCAAACCCGCAAACTTAGAACTATACTGAAGTGCCCAGATCCAAGCAGATGAAACCACACTGATGAGACTTCAAAAGATTAAACACGACTGTGCTATATATATATATATATATATATATATATATATATATATATATATATATATATATATATAAAGTCTAAAGAAGCTTTGAATAAAAAATGCAAAAATAAAAATAAAGAATGCAGTTTAAATCCCGGAAGGAAAAAACATATTAACTTTAACCTATCGCAGACTTAGCACTTACATAATTCGACTTCTAAAATGTGTATAATGACAAAAGAGAATTCATTTATATAAGGATGAAAAAAAAAGCCTTTACTAAAATTGTTAAACAGAAACAGACTCAGCATCTGATTTCGCAAAAGTCTTCAATTTTAAAACAGAATTTAACTACAGGAGGACGAAAAGCGAAAAACTTAAGTAAAAGTTTGTAAATAGAAAACGGGGCTCATCAGCTGCTTATCATGTAGCTGTTTCGGAGATTTAAAAACTGGACAGCTGTTAAATACATGGCTCTCCATATATATATATATATATATATATATATATATATATATATATATATATATATATATATATATATCAGAGAAAGAAAATTAAAACTGTTGAACTTTACAATCAAAATTTATTGTTCGACTGAATGCTCCAAAAAACAATTTACAAAGTCCTTATTCCGTAGAGTTTCAAGGAATGCTATTTTTATTATTATTCTCATTAGAGGACCGAAAGAAATCAGCAAATTATATTTGCAGCAATGCTAGAATTTGCTAGTTAAGGCATTAAATGAACCCGCAATTTATTGTAGTTATAAATTGCCAAATAAAAAAGTGAAAATATGTTGGATATGTAAAAAACTAATATAAAAACAAACCGCGCATAATATTTCAGTTTGGATAAAACTTCTCTGGAGTTGATCCAAAATGCAAAATAGTTCTTTAGATAGAATGTATTCCAAAATAAGTCCAGCGTGACGATGCATATAATCCGACTGGAAAGTTTACAAAAATCACGACTTAAAGATTATTCTTTGTTTTAATTTTAATTCCTTGCCTATATGTTTGATGGAGTGAATAATATTATAATTTATTCTATTTTTATTTTAATCACCAATTTTTTAGTTGTTAATAGCTCAATTTTAGTTTTCTATTATTTTGATAGGTTCTGATATAAAAAAACATTTATCCTTATAATAATATATATATATATGTGTGTGTGTGTATGTGTGTGTGTGTGTGTCTGTGAGTGTGTGTGTGTGTGTGTGTGTGTGTGTGTGTGTGTGGATTTAGGCAGCATTTTCTCGTTTAGACAAATATTATTGAATAGCACGGAATTATTCTGTTTTACAATTTTCCTTTTTATCTTCTCCAATCTCCGAATAGTCCTTTTTGTGTTTTTCTCGAAATTGTATATGTTGGATCCATAATCGCGAGCGCTTTCGACAGAAGTACTTCTATCATCCTCAGGCATATTGTAGAAATAAATGTAGGGATTGTTTTTTAATTTACTTATATATATATATTATTTTTTTCCTAGTCACATGGTAATTTGTTACAAGTACAGTGGGCGGACATTTTTTTTTCTCTTTTTTTTCCCCCTTTTTTATACATATATTAAACGGATTTATATATACAAACACATATATACATTATTAAACATTTATCCCAAACATTTCAAAACGTTCCGGCTGCACTCATAATTAATATTATTTATTTGACACAAAAAGGACCATTCGGAGATTGAGAAGATAAAAAGGAAAATTGTAAAACAGAATAATTCCGTGCTATTCAATAATATTTGTCTCTCTCTCTCTCTCTCTCTCTCTCTCTCTCTCTCTCTCTCTCTCTCTCTCCAGCCCCTTTAAGAAATTCGTTTCTTATCGTTGAGCACTTTCAGTTGAATTAAAAGTCGGTCAATTTAGCTCTTATGCGTAGATCATCGTATAACGATTTGATCACTGTCTGTCTGACGTAATGAACATTTAAATTAAAAATATTTAAAATTCAACGCTATTTCACACGGTTAATGGTAGCCGAATGGATACGGCCTCCGCTAATCGAACCAGAGATGTCTCGTGTCGCGGGGTTCGAATCGTTCGACTGGTAGTAATCGTGACACCCTGCACTGAAGAATCCCGAAAGGATGAAACACTAGTGTCTGTAGGTATTTAATTATTATAATAAAAAAATAATTATATATATATATATATATATATATATATATATATATAAGTGTGTGTGTGTGTTAATTATTGCTGAAATTCATATGTGTAATAGACTTTTCTTAAAGTCGTCACCCATTTAGTACTGACCGGGTTCAGTGTTGCTTAACCTCGGTGATCCAACGAGAACCGGTGCATCAACGTGATTATGTCGTATATACAAGTTCGGATAGAGGATTGTAAAATTGATTGTCGAAAATGCCGTGAAATGCTTCAAGGAAAAGAAATTTCGATAAATGCTGTCGGCTTTAGATTTCAGCGTCTGATCTTTCTTATCAAAATACTGAGTCAGGGAAATCTGAATGTCGCAAAACTCAATGCCTTTTCGATAAGATAAATAGAATCATATTTTACTTATCATTAACACTTATCTAATTAGAAAGGATTTAAATTTATTACACACGCGTACACATCCACATAGATATGTGCGTGCATAAATGTGTAAGTATGCATAATTTTGTATAAATGTGTATGTATATGCGTACTCACATGCATGTGCATAGATATGAATATATGTAGTTACATACGTAGATATACGTATATGTAAAATGTGTATATATATATATATACATAAATTATATATATATATGTATGTATATACATTAATGTATATATATATATATATATACAAAATGCATATATATACATGTATATATAAATATATAAATAAATGCTATATATATATATATATATATATATATTGAGAGAGAGAGAGAGAGAGAGAGAGAGAGAGAGAGACATTCCATACACTTTCATGAATTTTTTATTAAGATGTCAATTTTCTTTAAATTATTTAATTTGTTATGCTTCAAATATTTTATTAAGATTTAATTATAAAAATTTTTTTCATTTCCACTTAAATTTTTCTAATCATACATATCAAGTAAAATATGGTTTCTCCCTATTTAATTGGCCGCCATAGCTTTATAAACGAAAGCTTCATAATAATAATTCTTATTATGTAAAACTGTTTTGTGTTTTGAATTTTTTGTTGTTGCTTTAATATTATTTCTTCTGTTTTAATTTAATCCAACTGAAATCTTTCGTTTTCATTAAAAAATATCACAATAAAGATTCTCTTATCGGCATTAGTTTCTCCGATACTTTTCTTATTTTTTTTAGAAGAACAAATGATTTGCTGAAATCATATTATCTCCCTTGACTGGTGTAACGTAAAATGTTTCCCTTAAAATATGTTTTTTTATCTATATTTTGGCTGGTGCATCTGCTGTTTGTCTCTCACTTCTGGACAGGGTCTGATAGGTCCCGAACTGTCATCTAGGCTTCAGCCTCTGTCCCATCGACGAAATGTTGCATCCCTCTGCCTATTCTACAAATACTTTAATGATGAATGCTCTGACGAACTGCAAGCACTTGTACCTCCACGACGTGACTACGTGACTACCCTCGACAAATCCGACAAGCAACTAAGTCCAACCCCTTTACAGTAGAGATCCCTAGGTGTAAAAAAGCCTTTTACTCCAATAGTTTCTTCCCCAGAACTGCAAATCTTTGGAACCTCTTTCTGGGATTCTGCTTTTCCAACTGTACTGATATGCAGAAGTTCAAATGTAATGTGAACAAACATCTTTCTACTCGTCTCCTTTCATAATGCCCCCGCAAATTATGTCCCCGATAGTAGCCTCCTACTTCAAAGTGGCACTGTGCCTTGTTTGGGGTGAAAGTTGAATAAAAAAAAGAGAGGAAAGCTATTTTTGAAATCGGATATTCTCGATTTGTGATATGTATCGGATTAATTTTTATTTTTTTTATTTTTTTTAATTCAATTTTCACCCCAAACAAGGCACAGTGCCACTTAAAAAACATATCTAAGAACACTACCAGACATATAAATTAGTTTTGTGTGAATTTTGCAAAGGTCGTTCACACACACAAAATTACTTTAATAAAATAATAATAATAATAATAATAATAATAATAATAATAATAATAATAATAATGATAATAATAATAATAATAATATGTATTAAGTAAGATGATTGATAATTTATAATTAAAATTAAAATTTAATAATCGATTTCATAAGGAAGAATAAACAAAACCAATAAATTGTACGCTCGTTTCGGAAACAATGTTTTTAATTGTGATAGACAATAAGTCTTGAACGATGATTTTATCATATAGTTTTTAAAAACAAGGTCTCCTCATCAGCAAAAATATTGGGTGGTGGGTTTTTAAATAAAGACACCAAAATAAACCTAGCATTTTTTAAGTAAGGCAGATGTATCTTGCAATGGTTAACCTTTCTAAAATTCGTACGTATCATCGTCAATTCATTCATAAACTACTTTTACCATCCCAATGAATGCAAGTGAGTAAACGCGTCACTACACATGGACGTCACGTACCCATCCGGTCTAAAAGAGAAAAATAATAAAAATTAATTAGCCAATGGGAGCGGGGCACGCTAAAAATGAGATGAACCAATGCGTATGTGGGAGCCGGCAAAGAGAAATATAAATCCAGAATTTTTATAAATGAAGAAAGAAAGAAATAAACCTTTGAACCCCCTCGACATAAATACCCTCGACAAACCCGACAAGCAGCAAAGTTCCAACCCTAGACAGTAGAGATCTCTAGATGTAAGAAAGCCTTTTACTCTAATAGTTTCTTGCCAGAACTGTTAGACTTTGGAATTCCCTTCCATGTTCCTGCTTCCCTAACTATACTGACATATTCAAGCTCAAGTGTAATGTGAACAAACATCTTGCCCTACATAGTATCCAACCAAATGGATGTTGACTCGTCGGCTGTCACAGACAAAGTGTGTAAACGCATCACTATGCATCGACTCCACATGTCCATCCGGTTAAAAAGAGAAAAATAATAAAAAATTAATTAGCCAATGGGAGCAGGGCTCACTAAAAATAAGATTTAACAACTAACATGTCTGTGGGAGCCAGCAAGGAGAAATATAAACCCAGAATTTTTGTAAACGAGGAGAGAATCAAACAAGCTCTTGTACCTTTTCGATAAAAATACCCCCGACAAATTCGACGGGCAGCAAAGTCCCACACCTTCACAGAAGAGATGTAAGAAAGCCTTCTACTCTAATAGTTTCTTCCCAGAACTGTTAGACTTTGGAATTCCCTTCCGGGTTTCTGCTTCCCCAACTGTACTGACATGCAGAAGTTCAAATGTAATATAAACAAACATCTTGCTGCTCAACTCCCTACATAGTATCGCTGCAACTTATGTCTTTGATAGAAGCCTTTTACATCAAAGTGGTACTGTGCCTTGTTTGGGGTGAAAATGTAATAAAAAAGGCGCCAAGGAAACAGGACGTATGTACAGTCAAGCGAGAAGTTACGAGCTTTCGCTTTAAAAGCTGAAAACGTACCTCTCTGTGATTGCTATTCAACCAACAAAAAGAAACAAGGAATAAGTACTCTTTATGAACATTCTCTCTTTTTTCCTCCGTTTATTCTAACATCTTACTTATAGAATAAAGACAAATTTTAGAAATCCAACTCCTTCCGTTCTCACCCTTTCTCCTGGTTTTCGTCCAATATTCAATCAATGGTTATACACACCTTCCGCATGGTACAAACGTACCGAAACTTTCTTTGTGTCGCCGTTATTTCTGAGCATGCGCGTATTTTTATGCCGGTTGATGCTATTAATTACTGTAATTAATAATGAATTCGTTTGTTTATTTGTTAGCAAATCAATACAGCATCGTTTAATGACGAGGTTCTTTGAAATAAAAATCGAATTTCTCTTTCAAATCATCGACACTTTTGCTTTATTTCTTCTTTTCCTCTTTTAATAATTGATTGAAAGAGGAATTTGAATTTTACGGGAGGAGACCGTATTGTCTTCAGATTCTATGGCAGAAATGGCAAGATTTGAAAAATCGGTTATTTTAGCGTTTTTTTTTTTGGTTTGTTTTGCTTTATTTTTTGTTTGTTTGTGTTGTATTTTCTTTAGATGCCTTCTTGTACGGTGAGAAGCCTTGTTCATTACGTGGTAGGTTGGTCGATGACTAATAATGTGCTACCTGGGAGTTTTTCATTCAAACTCCCCAGGCAACATTGCCAAGGTTGCTGCAAATAAGGTGGGCTCCCTATATAGTGCTAGAAAATTACTCACACCAGAGATTGTCCTATATTTTTACAAAGCAACCATTTACACATGCATGGAGTATTGTTGCCACATCTGGTCTGGTCCATCAAACATTAATCTTTGACTTTTAGATGGGTTCCTAAAAGGAGTTCCAAACCTATTAGGACCTGCATTATCAAACAAGCTCTACCTCCTGTTCCACTAGTGCAATACTGCATCCCTATGCTTGTTTTTACAAGTATTTTAATGGAATGTAACTCGTAGCATTATAAACCCCTCGACGTAAATATCCCAGACAAACTTAACAAGCAGCAATATCCCACCTCTTCACTGTAGAGATCCTTAGATACTGGAAAAACTTTTATTCTAATAGATTTTTCCTCAAATTGCTGAACTTTGGAATTCCCTCCGGATTTCCCACTTCCCTGACTACTGACATGCTCACGTTTAATATAGATATACATCTCGCTGCAAAACTCCCTATATAGTGTCCCTCTAGATAAGATCCTAGATAGTAACCCCTAATATGCAAGGGATAATATATCTTACTTGGGATGAATAAAAGTAAACAAATCACGCTCAGATATTAAATAACATTTAAATCGTTCATTAATTTAGACATGCCTCAAAGTTACTGTAGAAGGCTATGCCCATCAACCATGCTGGCATATTTAATTTGATATAGAATATTTGTCTGTCTCCCATGCTTACATTTAAATATATTTGCCTGTCTCCCATGATTAGATTTTAAAATATTTGTCTGTTTTCCCTGATGACAGTTTCAAATATTTGTTTGTCTCCCGTGATTATACTTTAAAATATGTCTGTCTTCCATGATTATATTTTAAAATATTTGTCTGTCTTCCATGATTATATTTTAAAATATCTGTCTGGCTGCCATGATTATATTTTAAAATATTTGTCTGTCTTCCATGATTATATTCAAAATATTTGTCTGTTTTCCATGATTATATTTTAAAATATTTGTCTGTCTTCCATGATTATATTAAAAAATTTTGTCGGTTTCCAATGATTATATTTTTAAATATTTGTCTGTGTTCCATGATTATATTTTAAAATATTGTTCTGACTTCCATGATTATATTTTAAAATATTTGTCTGTCTTCAATGATTATATTTGAAAATATTTGTCTGTCTCCCATGATTATATTTAAAATATTTGTCTGTCTTCCATGATTATATTCTGAAATATTTGGCTGTCTACCATCGTTATACTTCAAAATATTTGTCTGTCTACCATGATTATACTTTAAAATATTTGGCTGTCTTCCATGATTATATTTTAAAATATTTGTCTGTCTTCCATGATTATATTTTAAAATATTTGTCTGTCTTCCATGATTATACTTTAAAATATTTGTCTGTCTTCCATGATTATATTTTAAAATATTTGTCTGTCTTCCATGATTATATTTTAAAATATTTGTCTGTCTACCATGATTATATTTTAAAATATTTGTCTGTCTTCCATGATTATATTTTAAAATATTTGTCTGTCTTCCATGATTATATTTAAAATATTTGTCTGTCTTCCATGATTACATTTTAAAATATTTGTCTGTCTTCCATGATTATATTTTAAAATATTTGTCTGTCTTCTATGATTATATTTAAAATATTTGTCTGTCTTCCATGATTATATTAAAAATATTTGTCTGTCTTCCATGATTATATTTTAAAATATTATGCTGTCTTCCATGATTATACTTTAAAATATTTGTCTATCTTCCATGATTATATTTAAAATATTTGTCTGTCTTCCATGATTATATTTAAAATATTTGTCTGTCTTCCATGATTATATTTTAACATATTTGTCTGTCTTCCATGATTATATTTTAAAATATTTGTCTGTCTTCCATGATTATATTCTGAAATATTTGGCTGTCTACCATGATTATACTTCAAAATATTTGTCTGTCTTCCATGATTATATTTTAAAATATTTGTCTGTCTTCCATGATTATATTTTAAAATATTTGTCTGTCTTCCATGATTATATTTTAAAATATTTGTCTGTCTTCCATGATTATATTTAAAATATTTGTCTGTCTTCCATGATTATATTTTAAAATATTTGTCTGTCTTCCATGATTATATTTTAAAATATTTGTCTGTCTTCTATGATTATATTTTAAAATATTTGTCTGTCTTCCATGATTATATTTAAAATATTTGTCTGTTTTCCATGATTATATTTTAAAATATTTGTCTGTCTTCCATGATTATATTAAAAAATTTTGTCGGTTTCCAATGATTATATTTTAAAATATTTGTCTGTGTTCCATGATTATATTTTAAAATATTGTTCTGACTTCCATGATTATATTTTAAAATATTTGTCTGTCTTCAATGATTATATTTGAAAATATTTGTCTGTCTCCCATGATTATATTTAAAATATTTGTCTGTCTTCCATGATTATATTCTGAAATATTTGGCTGTCTACCATGATTATACTTCAAAATATTTGTCTGTCTACCATGATTATACTTTAAAATATTTGTCTGTCTTCCATGATTATATTTTAAAATATTTGTCTGTCTTCCATGATTATATTTTAAAATATTTGTCTGTCTACCATTATTATATTTTAAAATATTTGTCTGTCTTCCATGATTATATTTTAAAATATTTGTCTGTCTTCCATGATTATATTTAAAATATTTGTCTGTCTTCCATGATTATATTTTAAAATATTTGTCTGTCTTCCATGATTATATTTTAAAATATTTGTCTGTCTTCTATGATTATATATTAAAATATTTGTCTGTCTTCCATGATTATATTTAAAATATTTGTCTGTCTTCCATGATTATATTTTAAAATATTATGCTGTCTTCCATGATTATACTTTAAAATATTTGTCTATCTTCCATGATTATATTTAAAATATTTGTCTGTCTTCCATGATTATATTTAAAATATTTGTCTGTCTTCCATGATTATATTTTAAAATATTTGTCTGTCTTCCATGATTATATTTTAAAATATTTGTCTGTCTTCCATGATTATATTCTGAAATATTTGGCTGTCGACCATGATTATACTTCAAAATATTTGTCTGTCTTCCATGATTATATTTTAAAATATTTGTCTGTCTTCCATGATTATATTTTAAAATATTTGTCTGTCTTCCATGATTATATTTTAAAATATTTGTCTGTCTTCCATGATTATATTTAAAATATTTGTCTGTCTTCCATGATTATATTTTAAAATATTTGTCTGTCTTCCATGATTATATTTTAAAATATTTGTCTGTCTTCTATGATTATATTTTAAAATATTTGTCTGTCTTCCATGATTATATTTAAAATATTTGGCTGTCTTCCATGATTATACTTTAAAATATTATGCTGTCTTCCGTGATTATATTTTAAAATATTTGTCTGTCTTCTATAATTATACTTTAAAATATTTATCTATCTTCCATGATTATATTTTAATATATTTGCTGTCTTCAATGATTATACTTTAAAATATTTGTCTGTCTTCCATGATTATATTTTAAAATATTTGTCTGTCTTCCATGATTATATTTTAAAATATTTGTCTGTCTTCCATGATTATATTTTAAAATATTTGTCTGTCTTCCATGATTATATTTTAAAATATTTGGCTGTTTTCCATGATTATACTTTAAAATATCTGGCTATCTTCCAAGATTATATTTTAAAATATTTGTCTGTCTTCTATGATTATACTTTAAAATATTTGTCTATCTTCCATGATTATATTTTAAAATATTTGTCTGTCTTCCATGATTATACTTTAAAATATTTGTCTGTCTTCCATGATTATACTTTAAAATATTTGGCTGTCTTCCATGATTTTACTTTAAAATATTTGTCTGTCTTCCATGATTATACTTTAAAATATTTGTCTGTCTTCCATGATTATACTTTAAAATATTTGTCTGTCTTCCATGATTATACTTTAAAATATTTGTCTGTCTTCCATGATTATACTTTAAAATATTTGTCTGTCTACCATGATTATACTTTAAAATATTTGGCTGTCTTCCATGATTATACTTTAAAATATTTGTCCGTCTTCCATGATTATATTTTAAAATATTTGTCTGTCTTCCATGATTATATTTTAAAATATTTGTCTGTCTTCCATGATTATATTTTAAAATATTTGTCTGTCTTCCATGATTATACTTTACAATATTTGGCTGTCTTCCATGATTATATTTTAAAATATTTGGCTGTCTCCCAAGATTATATTTTAAAATATTTGTCTGTCTCCCATGATTATACTTTAAAATATTTGTCTGTCTCCCATGATTATATATTAAAATATTTGTCTGTCTTCCATGATTATACTTTAAATATGTGTCTGTCTTCCATGATTATATTTAAAATATCTGTCTGTCTCTTATTATTATATTTAAAATATTTGTCTGTCTCCCATGATTATATTTTAAAATATTTGTCTGTCTTTCATGATTATATTTTTAAATATTTGTCTGTCTTCCATCATTATACTTTAAAATATTTGTCTGTCTTCCATGATTATACTTTAAAATATTTGGCTGTCTTCCATGATCATATTTTAAAATATTTAGCTGTCTTCCATGATTATATCTTGAAATATTTGTCTGCCTTCCATGATTATATTTTAAAATTTTTGTCTGTCTTCCATGATTATATTTTTAAATATTTGTCTGTCTCCCATGATTATACTTTAAAATATTTGTCTGTCTTCCATGATTATATTTTAAAATATTTGTCTGTCTTCCATGATTATATTTTAAAATTTTTAGCTGTCTTCGATGATTATACTTTAAAATATTTGTCTGTCTCCCATGATTATATTTTAAAATATTTGTCTGTCTTCCATGACTATACTTTAAAATATTTGTCTGTCTTCCATGATTATATTTTAAAATTTTTGTCTGTCTCCCATGATTATATTTTAAATTATTTGTCTGTCTTCGATGTTTATACTTTAAAATATTTGTCTGTCTTCCATGATTATATTTTACAATATTTGGCTGTCTTCCATGAATATATTTTAAAATATTTAGCTGTCTTCGATGATTATACTTTAAAATATTTGTCTGTCTTCCATGATTATACTTATAAAAAATTTGTCTGTCTCCCATGATTATATTTTAAAATATTTGTCTGTCTTCCATGATTATACTTTAAAATATTAAGCGGTCTTCCATTATTATACTTTAAAATATTATGCTGTCTTCCATGATTATATTTTAAAAAATTTTTCTGTCTTCCATGATTATACTTTAAAATATTTGTCTGTCTACCATGATTATGCTTTAAAATATTTGTCTTCTACCATGATTATATTTTAAAATATTTGTCTGTCTTCCATTATTATACTTTAAAATATTTGTCCGTCTACCATGATTATGCTTTAAAATATTTGTCTTCTAATATGATGATATTTTAAAATATTTGTCTGTCTTCCATGATTATACTTTAAAATATTTGTCTGTCTGTCATGATGATATTTTAAAATATTTGTCTGTCTTCCATGATTATACTTTAAAATATTTGTCTGTCTACCATGATTACACTTTAAAATATTTGGCTGTCTTCCATGATTATACTTTAAAATATTTGTCCGTCTTCCATGATTATATTTTAAAATATTTGTCTGTCTCCCATGATTATATTTTACAATATTTGTCTGTCTGCCATGATTATACTTTAAATATTTGTCTGTCTACCATGATTATACTTTAAAATATTTTTCTGTCTACCATGATTATACTTGAAAATATTTGTCTGTCTTCCATGATTATATTTTAAAATATTTGTCTGTCTCCCATGATTATATTTTAAAATATTTGGCTGTCTACCATGATTATACTTTAAAATATTTGGCTGTCTTCCATGATTATATTTTAAAATATTTGTCTGTCTTCCATGATTATATTTTAAAATATTTGTCTGTCTACCATGATTATACTTTAAAATATTTGGCTGTCTTCCATGATTATACTTTAAAATATTTGGCTGTCTCCCAAGATTATATTTTAAAATATTTGTCTGTCTCCCATGATTATACTTTAAAATATTTGTCTGTCTCCCATGATTATATATAAAAATATTTGTCTGTCTTCCATGATTATACTTAAAATATGTGTCCGTCTCCCATGATTATATTTAAAATATCTGTCTGTCTCTTATTATTATGCTTTAAAATATTTGTCCGTCTACCATGATTATATTTTAACATATTTGTCTGTCTCCCATGTTTATTTTTAAAAATATTTGTCTGTCTTTCATGATTATATTTTTAAATATTTGTCTGTTTTCCATCATTATACTTTAAAATATTTGTCTGTCTTCCATGATTATATTTTAAAATATTTGGCTGTCTTCCATGATCATATTTTAAAATATTTAGCTGTCTTCCATGATTATATCTTAAAATATTTGTCTGTCTTCTATGATTATATTTTAAAATTTTTGTGTGTCTTCCATGATTATATTTTAAAATATTTATCTGTCTCCCATGATTATACTTTAAAATATTTGTCTGTCTTCCATGATTATATTTTAAAATATTTGTCTATCTTCCATGATTATATTTTAAAATTTTTAGCTGTCTTCGATGATTATACTTTAAAATATTTGTCTGTCTCCCATGATTATATTTTAAAATATTTGTCTGTCTTCCATGATTATACTTTAAAATATTTGTCTGTCTTCTATGATTATATCTTAAAATATTTGTCTGTCTTCCATGATTATATTTTAAAATATTATGCTGTCTTCCATGATTATACTTTAAAATATTTGTCTATCTTCCATGATTATATTTAAAATATTTGTCTGTCTTCCATGATTATATTTAAAATATTTGTCTGTCTTCCATGATTATATTTTAAAATATTTGTCTGTCTTCCATGATTATATTTTAAAATCTTTAGCTGTCTTCGATGATTATACTTTAAAATATTTGTCTGTCTCCCATGATTATATTTTAAAATATTTGTCTGTTTTCCATGATTATACTTTAAAATATTTGTCTGTCTTCCATGATTATATTTTAAAATTTTTGTCTGTCTCCCATGATTATATTTTTAAATATTTGTCTGTCTTCGATGATTATACTTTAAAATATTTGTCTGTATTCCATGATTATATTTTACAATATTTGGCTGTCTTCCATGATTATATTTTAAAATATTTAGCTCTCTTCGATGATTATACTTTAAAATATTTGTCTGTCTTCCATGATTATACTTATAAAAAATTTGTCTGTCTCCCATGATTATATTTTAAAATATTTGTCTGTCTTCCATGATTATACTTTAAAATATTAAGCGGTCTTCCATGATTATATTTTAAAATATTATGCTGTCTTCCATGATTATATTTTAAAATATTTTTCTGTCTTCCATGATTATACTTTAAAATATTTGTCTGTCTACCATGATTATGCTTTAAAATATTTGTCTTCTACCATGATTATATTTTAAAATATTTGTCTGTCTTCCATGATTATATTCTAAAATATTTGTCAGTCTACAATTATTATGCTTTAAAATATTTGTCTTCTTCCATGATTATATTTTAAAATATTTGTCTGTCTTCCATGATTATATTTACAAATATTTGTCCGTCTACCATGATTATGCTTTAAAATATTTGTCTTCTAATATGATGATATTTTAAAATATTTGTCTGTCTTCCATGATTATTCTTTAAAATATTTGTCTGTCTGTCATGATGATATTTTAAAATATTTGTCTGTCTTCCATGATTATACTTTAAAATATTTGTCTGTCTACCATGATTACACTTTAAAATATTTGGCTGTCTTCCATGATTATACTTTAAAATATTTGTCCGTCTTCCATGATTATATTTTAAAATATTTGTCTGTCTCCCATGATTATATTTTAAAATATTTGTCTGTCTGCCATGATTATACTTTAAATATTTGTCTGTCTGCCATGATTATACTTTAAATATTTGTCTGTCTACCATGATTATATTTAAAATATCTGTCTGTCTCCCATGTTTATTTTTTAAAATATTTGTCTGTTTTTCATGATTATATTTTTAAATATTTGTCTGTCTTCCATCATTATACTTTAAAATATTTGTCTGTCTTCCATGATTATATTTTAAAATATTTGGCTGTCTTCCATGATCATATTTTAAAATATTTAGCTGTCTTCCATGATTATATCTTAAAATATTTGTCTGTCTTCCATGATTATATTTTAAAATTTTTGTCTGTCTCTCATGATTATATTTTAAAATATTTGTCTGTCTTCGATGATTATACTTTAAAATATTTGTCTGTCTTCCATGATTATACTTTAAAATATTTGTCCGTCTTCCATGATTATATTTTAAAATATTTGTCTGTCTTCCATGATTATATTTTAAAATATTTGTCTGTCTCCCATGATTATACTTTAAAATATTTGTCTGTCTTCCATGATTATATTTTAAAATATTTGTCTATCTTCCATGATTATATTTTTAAATTTTTAGCTGTCTTCAATGATTATACTTTAAAATATTTGTCTGTCTCCCATGATTATATTTTAAAATATTTGTCCGTCTTCCATGATTATACTTTAAAATATTTGTCTGTCTTCCATGATTATATCTTAAAATATTTGTCTGTCTTCCATGATTATATTTTAAAATTTTTGTCTGTCTCCCATGATTATACTTTAAAATATTTGTCTGTCTTCCATGATTATATTTTAAAATATTATGCTGTCTTCCATGATTATACTTTAAAATATTTGTCTATCTTCCATGATTATATTTAAAATATTTGTCTGTCTTCCATGATTATATTTAAAATATTTGTCTGTCTTCCATGATTATATTTTAACATATTTGTCTGTCTTCCATGATTATATTTTAAAATATTTGTCTGTCTTCCATGATTATATTCTGAAATATTTGGCTGTCTACCATGATTATACTTTAAAATATTTGTCTGTCTTCCATGATTATATTTTAAAATATTTGTCTGTCTTCCATGATTATATTTTAAAATATTTGTCTGTCTTCCATGATTATACTTTAAAATATTTGTCTGTCTACCATGATTATGCTTTAAAATATTTGTCTTCTACCATGATTATATTTTAAAATATTTGTATGTCTTCCATGATTATATTTTAAAATATTTGTATGTCTACCATGATTATGCTTTAAAATATTTGTCTTCTACCATGATTATATTTTAAAATATTTGTCTGTCTTCCATGATTATATTTTAAAATATTTGTCAGTCTACAATTATTATGCTTTAAAATATTTGTCTTCTTCCATGATTATATTTTAAAATATTTGTCTGTCTTCCATGATTATATTTTAAAATATTTGGCTGTCTTCCATGATCATATTTTAAAATATTTAGCTGTCTTCCATGATTATATCTTAAAATATTTGTCTGTCTTCCATGATTATATTTTAAAATTTTTGTCTGTCATCCATGATTATATTTTTAAATATTTGTCTGTCTCCCATGATTATACTTTAAAATATTTGTCTGTCTTCCATGATTATATTTTAAAATATTTGTCTATCTTCCATGATTATATTTTAAAATTTTTAGCTGTCTTCGATGATTATACCTTAAAATATTTGTCTGTCTCCCATGATTATATTTTAAAATATTTGTCCGTCTTCCATGATTATACTTTAAAATATTTGTCTGTCTTCCATGATTATATCTTAAAATATTTGCCTGTCTTCCATGATTATATTTTAAAATTTTTGTCTGTCTCCCATGATTATACTTTAAAATATTTGTCTGTCTTCCATGATTATATTTTAAAATATTATGCTGTCTTCCATGATTATACTTTAAAATATTTGTCTATCTTCCATGATTATATTTTAAATATTTGTCTGTCTTCCAT
Organism: Euprymna scolopes; assembly: GCF_053919585.1. Lineage (NCBI taxonomy): Eukaryota > Metazoa > Mollusca > Cephalopoda > Sepiida > Sepiolidae > Euprymna > Euprymna scolopes. The sequence continues at coordinate 8,235,027 of NC_136502.1, read as the reverse complement.
GATTATATTTTAACATATTTGTCTGTCTTCCATGATTATATTTTAACATATTTGTCTGTCTTCCATGATTATATTTTAAAATATTTGTCTGTCTTCCATGATTATATTCTTAAATATTTGGCTGTCTACCATGATTATACTTCAAAATATTTGTCTGTCTTCCATGATTATACTTTAAAATATTTGGCTGTCTTCCACGATTATACTTTAAAATATTTGTCTGTCTACCATGATTATGCTTTAAAATATTTGTCTTCTACCATGATTATATTTTAAAATATTTGTCTGTCTTCCATGATTATATTTTAAAATATTTGTATGTCTACCATGATTATGCTTTAAAATATTTGTCTTCTACCATGATTATATCTTAAAATATTTGTCTGTCTTCCATGATTATATTTTAAAATATTTGTCAGTCTACAATTATTATGCTTTAAAATATTTGTCTTCTTCCATGATTATATTTTAAAATATTTGTCCGTCTACCATGATTATGCTTTAAAATATTTGTCTTCTAATATGATGATATTTTAAAATATTTGTCTGTCTTCCATGATTATACTTTTAAATATTTGTCTGTCTTCCATGATGATATTTTAAAATATTTGTCTGTCTTCCATGATTATACTTTAAAATATTTGTCCGTCTTCCATGATTATATTTTAAAATATTTGTCTGTCTTTCATGATTATATTTTAATATATTTTTCTGTCTACCATGATTATATTCTAAAATATTTGTCTGTCTTCCATGATTATATTTTAAAATATTTGTCTGTCTTCCATGATTGTATTTTTAAATTTTTGTCTGTCTCCCATGATCATATTTTAAAATATTTGGCTGTCTCCCAAGATTATATTTTAAAATATTTGGCTGTCTCCCAAGATTATATTTTAAAATATTTGTCTGTCTTCCATGATAATATTCTTAAATATTTGGCTGTCTCCCATGAATATATTCTGAAATATTTGGCTGTCTACCATGATTATATTCTTAAATATTTGGCTGTATACCATGATTATACTTTAAAATATTTGTCTGTCTTCCATGATTATATTTTAAAATATTTGGCTGTCTCCCAAGATTGTATTTTAAAATATTTGGCTGTCTCCCAAGATTATATTTTAAAATATTTGTCTGTCTCCCAAGATTATATTTTAAAATATTTGGCTGTCTCCCAAGATCATATTTTTCAATGTTTGTCTTCTACTATGATTATATCTTAAAATATTTGGCTGTCTCCCATGATTATATTTTAAAATATTTGTCTGTCTTCCATGATTATGTTCTGAAATATTTGGCTGTCTCCCATGATTATATTCTGAAATAGTTGGCTGTCTACCATGATTATACTTTAAAATATTTGTCTTCTACCATGATTATATTTTAAAATATTTGGCTGTCTCCCAAGATTATTTTTTAAAATATTTGGCTATCTCCGAAGATTATATTTTAAAATATTTGTCTGTCTCCCAAGATTATATTTTAAAATATTTGGCTGTCTCCCAAGATTATATTTTAAAATATTTGGCTGTCTCCCAAGATTATATTTGAAAATATTTGTCTGTCTTCCATGATTATGTACTGAAATATTTGTCTGTCTCCCATGATTATATTCTGAAATATTTGGCTGTCTACCATGATTACACTTTAAAATATTTGTCCGTCTACCATGATTATGCTTAAAAATATTTGTCTTCTAATATGATGATATTTTAAAATATTTGTCTGTCTTCCATGATTATATTTTAAAATATTTGTCAGTCTACAATTATTATGCTTTAAAATATTTGTCTTCTTCCATGATTATATTTTAAAATATTTGTCTGTCTTCCATGATTATATTTTAAAATATTTGTCCGTCTACCATGATTATGCTTTAAAATATTTGTCTTCTAATATGATGATATTTTAAAATATTTGTCTGTCTTCCATGATTATATTTAAAATATTTGTCTGTCTTCCATGATGATATTTTAAAATATTTGTCTGTCTTCCATGATTATACTTTAAAATATTTGTCCGTCTTCCATGATTATATTTTAAAATATTTGTCTGTCTTCCATGATTTGACTTTGAAATATTTGTCTGTCTTTCATGATTATATTTTAAAATATTTTTCTGTCTACCATGATTATATTCTAAAATATTTTTCTGTCTTCCATGATTATATTTTAAAATATTATGCTGTCTTCCATGATTATACTTTAAAATATTTGTCTATCTTCCATGATTATATTTAAAATATTTGTCTGTCTTCCATGATTATATTTAAAATATTTGTCTGTCTTCCATGATTATATTTTAACATATTTGTCTGTCTTCCATGATTATATTTTAAAATATTTGTCTGTCTTCCATGATTATATTCTGAAATATTTGGCTGTCTACCATGATTATACTTCAAAATATTTGTCTGTCTTCCATGATTATATTTTAAAATATTTGTCTGTCTTCCATGATTATATTTTAAAATATTTGTCTGTCTTCCATGATTATACTTTAAAATATTTGTCTGTCTACCATGATTATGCTTTAAAATATTTGTCTTCTACCATGATTATATTTTAAAATATTTGTCTGTCTTCCATGATTATATTTTAAAATATTTGAATGTCTACCATGATTATGCTTTAAAATATTTGTCTTCTAACATGATTATATTTTAAAATATTTGTCTGTCTTCCATGATTATATTTTAAAATATATGTCAGTCTACAATTATTATGCTTTAAAATATTTGTCTTCTTCCATGATTATATTTTAAAATATTTGTCTGTCTTCCATGATTATATTTTAAAATATTTGGCTGTCTTCCATGATCATATTTTAAAATATTTAGCTGTCTTCCATGATTATATCTTAAAATATTTGTCTGTCTTCCATGATTATATTTTAAAATTTTTGTCTGTCTTCCATGATTATATTGTTAAATATTTGTCTGTCTCCCATGATTATACTTTAAAATATTTGTCTGTCTTCCATGATTATATTTTAAAATATTTGTCTATCTTCCATGATTATATTTTAAAATTTTTAGCTGTCTTCGATGATTATACTTTAAAATATTTGTCTGTCTCCCATGATTATATTTTAAAATATTTGTCCGTCTTCCATGATTATACTTTAAAATATTTGTCTGTCTTCCATGATTATATCTTAAAATATTTGTCTGTCGTCCATGATTATATTTTAAAATTTTTGTCTGTCTCCCATGATTATACTTTAAAATATTTGTCTGTCTTCCATGATTATATTTTAAAATATTATGCTGTCTTCCATGATTCTACTTTAAAATATTTGTCTATCTTCCATGATTATATTTAAAATATTTGTCTGTCTTCCATGATTATATTTTAAATATTTGTCTGTCTTCCATGATTATATTTTAACATATTTGTCTGTCTTCCATGATTATATTTTAAAATATGTGTCTGTCTTCCATGATTATATTCTGAAATATTTGGCTGTCTACCATGATTATACTTCAAAATATTTGTCTGTCTTCCATGATTATACTTTAAAATATTTGGCTGTCTTCCACGATTATACTTTAAAATATTTGTCTGTCTACCATGATTATGCTTTAAAATATTTGTCTTCTACCATGATTATATTTTAAAATTTTTGTCTGTCATCCATGATTATATTTTTAAATATTTGTCTGTCTCCCATGATTATACTTTAAAATATTTGTCTGTCTTCCATGATTATATTTTAAAATATTTGTCTATCTTCCATGATTATATTTTAAAATTTTTAGCTGTCTTCGATGATTATACTTTAAAATATTTGTCTGTCTCCCATGATTATATTTTAAAATATTTGTCCGTCTTCCATGATTATACTTTAAAATATTTGTCTGTCTTCCATGATTATATCTTAAAATATTTGTCTGTCTTCCATGATTATATTTTAAAATTTTTGTCTGTCTCCCATGATTATACTTTAAAATATTTGTCTGTCTTCCATGATTATATTTTAAAATATTATGCTGTCTTCCATGATTATACTTTAAAATATTTGTCTATCTTCCATGATTATATTTTAAATATTTGTCTGTCTTCCATGATTATATTTTAACATATTTGTCTGTCTTCCATGATTATATTTTAACATATTTGTCTGTCTTCCATGATTATATTTTAAAATATTTGTCTGTCTTCCATGATTATATTCTTAAATATTTGGCTGTCTACCATGATTATACTTCAAAATATTTGTCTGTCTTCCATGATTATACTTTAAAATATTTGGCTGTCTTCCACGATTATACTTTAAAATATTTGTCTGTCTACCATGATTATGCTTTAAAATATTTGTCTTCTACCATGATTATATTTTAAAATATTTGTCTGTCTTCCATGATTATATTTTAAAATATTTGTATGTCTACCATGATTATGCTTTAAAATATTTGTCTTCTACCATGATTATATCTTAAAATATTTGTCTGTCTTCCATGATTATATTTTAAAATATTTGTCAGTCTACAATTATTATGCTTTAAAATATTTGTCTTCTTCCATGATTATATTTTAAAATATTTGTCCGTCTACCATGATTATGCTTTAAAATATTTGTCTTCTAATATGATGATATTTTAAAATATTTGTCTGTCTTCCATGATTATACTTTTAAATATTTGTCTGTCTTCCATGATGATATTTTAAAATATTTGTCTGTCTTCCATGATTATACTTTAAAATATTTGTCCGTCTTCCATGATTATATTTTAAAATATTTGTCTGTCTTTCATGATTATATTTTAATATATTTTTCTGTCTACCATGATTATATTCTAAAATATTTGTCTGTCTTCCATGATTATATTTTAAAATATTTGTCTGTCTTCCATGATTGTATTTTTAAATTTTTGTCTGTCTCCCATGATCATATTTTAAAATATTTGGCTGTCTCCCAAGATTATATTTTAAAATATTTGGCTGTCTCCCAAGATTATATTTTAAAATATTTGTCTGTCTTCCATGATAATATTCTTAAATATTTGGCTGTCTCCCATGAATATATTCTGAAATATTTGGCTGTCTACCATGATTATATTCTTAAATATTTGGCTGTATACCATGATTATACTTTAAAATATTTGTCTGTCTTCCATGATTATATTTTAAAATATTTGGCTGTCTCCCAAGATTGTATTTTAAAATATTTGGCTGTCTCCCAAGATTATATTTTAAAATATTTGTCTGTCTCCCAAGATTATATTTTAAAATATTTGGCTGTCTCCCAAGATCATATTTTTCAATGTTTGTCTTCTACTATGATTATATCTTAAAATATTTGGCTGTCTCCCATGATTATATTTTAAAATATTTGTCTGTCTTCCATGATTATGTTCTGAAATATTTGGCTGTCTCCCATGATTATATTCTGAAATAGTTGGCTGTCTACCATGATTATACTTTAAAATATTTGTCTTCTACCATGATTATATTTTAAAATATTTGGCTGTCTCCCAAGATTATTTTTTAAAATATTTGGCTATCTCCGAAGATTATATTTTAAAATATTTGTCTGTCTCCCAAGATTATATTTTAAAATATTTGGCTGTCTCCCAAGATTATATTTTAAAATATTTGGCTGTCTCCCAAGATTATATTTGAAAATATTTGTCTGTCTTCCATGATTATGTACTGAAATATTTGTCTGTCTCCCATGATTATATTCTGAAATATTTGGCTGTCTACCATGATTACACTTTAAAATATTTGTCCGTCTACCATGATTATGCTTAAAAATATTTGTCTTCTAATATGATGATATTTTAAAATATTTGTCTGTCTTCCATGATTATATTTTAAAATATTTGTCAGTCTACAATTATTATGCTTTAAAATATTTGTCTTCTTCCATGATTATATTTTAAAATATTTGTCTGTCTTCCATGATTATATTTTAAAATATTTGTCCGTCTACCATGATTATGCTTTAAAATATTTGTCTTCTAATATGATGATATTTTAAAATATTTGTCTGTCTTCCATGATTATACTTTAAAATATTTGTCTGTCTTCCATGATGATATTTTAAAATATTTGTCTGTCTTCCATGATTATACTTTAAAATATTTGTCCGTCTTCCATGATTATATTTTAAAATATTTGTCTGTCTTCCATGATTTGACTTTGAAATATTTGTCTGTCTTTCATGATTATATTTTAAAATATTTTTCTGTCTACCATGATTATATTCTAAAATATTTTTCTGTCTTCCATGATTATATTTTAAAATATTATGCTGTCTTCCATGATTATACTTTAAAATATTTGTCTATCTTCCATGATTATATTTAAAATATTTGTCTGTCTTCCATGATTATATTTAAAATATTTGTCTGTCTTCCATGATTATATTTTAACATATTTGTCTGTCTTCCATGATTATATTTTAAAATATTTGTCTGTCTTCCATGATTATATTCTAAAATATTTGGCTGTCTACCATGATTATACTTCAAAATATTTGTCTGTCTTCCATGATTATATTTTAAAATATTTGTCTGTCTTCCATGATTATATTTTAAAATATTTGTCTGTCTTCCATGATTATACTTTAAAATATTTGTCTGTCTACCATGATTATGCTTTAAAATATTTGTCTTCTACCATGATTATATTTTAAAATATTTGTCTGTCTTCCATGATTATATTTTTAAATATTTGAATGTCTAACATGATTATGCTTTAAAATATTTGTCTTCTACCATGATTATATTTTAAAATATTTGTCTGTCTTCCATGATTATATTTTAAAATATATGTCAGTCTACAATTATTATGCTTTAAAATATTTGTCTTCTTCCATGATTATATTTTAAAATATTTGTCTGTCTTCCATGATTATATTTTAAAATATTTGGCTGTCTTCCATGATCATATTTTAAAATATTTAGCTGTCTTCCATGATTATATCTTAAAATATTTGTCTGTCTTCCATGATTATATTTTAAAATTTTTGTCTGTCTTCCATGATTATATTGTTAAATATTTGTCTGTCTCCCATGATTATACTTTAAAATATTTGTCTGTCTTCCATGATTATATTTTAAAATATTTGTCTATCTTCCATGATTATATTTTAAAATTTTTAGCTGTCTTCGATGATTATACTTTAAAATATTTGTCTGTCTCCCATGATTATATTTTAAAATATTTGTCCGTCTTCCATGATTATACTTTAAAATATTTGTTTGTCTTCCATGATTATATCTTAAAATATTTGTCTGTCGTCCATGATTATATTTTAAAATTTTTGTCTGTCTCCCATGATTATACTTTAAAATATTTGTCTGTCTTCCATGATTATATTTTAAAATATTATGCTGTCTTCCATGATTCTACTTTAAAATATTTGTCTATCTTCCATGATTATATTTAAAATATTTGTCTGTCTTCCATGATTATATTTTAAATATTTGTCTGTCTTCCATGATTATATTTTAACATATTTGTCTGTCTTCCATGATTATATTTTAAAATATGTGTCTGTCTTCCATGATTATATTCTGAAATATTTGGCTGTCTACCATGATTATACTTCAAAATATTTGTTTGTCTTCCATGATTATACTTTAAAATATTTGGCTGTCTTCCATGATTATACTTTAAAATATTTGTCTGTCTACCATGATTATGCTTTAAAATATTTGTCTTCTACCATGATTATATTTTAAAATATTTGTCTGTCTTCCATGATTGTATTTTAAAATATTTGTATGTCTACCATGATTATGCTTTAAAATATTTGTCTTCTACCATGATTATATTTTAAAATATTTGTCTGTCTTCCATGATTATATTTTAAAATATTTGTCAGTCTACAATTATTATGCTTTAAAATATTTGTCTTCTTCCATGATTATATTTTAAAATATTTGTCTGTCTTCCATGATTATATTTTAAAATATTTGTCCGTCTACCATGATTATGCTTTAAAATATTTGTCTTCTAATATGATGATATTTTAAAATATTTGTCTGTCTTCCATGATTATACTTTTAAACATTTGTCTGTCTTCCATGATGATATTTTAAAATATTTGTCTGTCTTCCATGATTATACTTTAAAATATTTGTCCGTCTTCCATGATTATATTTTAAAATATTTGTCTGTCTTCCATGATTTTACTTTAAAATATTTGTCTGTCTTTCATGATTATATTTTAAAATATTTTTCTGTCTACCATGATTATATTCTAAAATATTTGTCTGTCTTCCATGATTATATTTTAAAATATTTGTCTGTCTTCCATGATTGTATTTTTAAATTTTTGTCTGTCTCCCATGATCATATTTTAAAATATTTGGCTGTCTCCCAAGATTATATTTTAAAATATTTGGCTGTCTCCCAAGATTATATTTTAAAATATTTGTCTGTCTTCCATGATAATATTCTTAAATATTTGGCTGTCTCCCATGAATATATTCTGAAATATTTGGCTGTCTACCATGATTATATTCTTAAATATTTGGCTGTATACCATGATTATACTTTAAAATATTTGTCTGTCTTCCATGATTATATTTTAAAATATTTGGCTGTCTCCCAAGATTGTATTTTAAAATATTTGGCTGTCTCCCAAGATTATATTTTAAAATATTTGTCTGTCTCCCAAGATTATATTTTAAAATATTTGGCTGTCTCCCAAGATTATATTTTTCAATGTTTGTCTTCTACTATGATTATATCTTAAAATATTTGGCTGTCTCCCATGATTATATTTTAAAATATTTGTCTGTCTTCCATGATTATGTTCTGAAATATTTGGCTGTCTCCCATGATTATATTCTGAAATAGTTGGCTGTCTACCATGATTATACTTTAAAATATTTGTCTTCTACCATGATTATATTTTAAAATATTTGGCTGTCTCCCAAGATTATGTTTTAAAATATTTGGCTATCTCCCAAGATTATATTTTAAAATATTTGTCTGTCTCCCAAGATTATATTTTAAAATATTTGTCTGTCTCCCAAGATTATATTTTAAAATATTTGGCTGTCTCCCAAGATTATATTTGAAAATATTTGTCTGTCTTCCATGATTATGTTCTGAAATATTTGTCTGTCTCCCATGATTATATTCTGAAATATTTGGCTGTCTACCATGATTACACTTTAAAATATTTGTCCGTCTACCATGATTATGCTTAAAAATATTTGTCTTCTAATATGATGATATTTTAAAATATTTGTCTGTCTTCCCAATTATATTTTAAAATATTTGTCAGTCTACAATTATTATGTCTGTCTCCCATGATTATATATTAAAATATTTTTCTGTCTTCCATGATTATATTTTAAAATATGTGTCTGTCTCCCATGATTATATTTAAAATATCTGTCTGTCTCTTATTATTATATTTAACATATTTGTCTGTCTTCCATGTTTATATGTTAACATATTTGTCTGTCTTTCATGATTATATTTTTAAATACTTGTCTGTCTCGCATGATTATACTTTAAAATATTTGTCTGTCTTCCATGATTATATTTTAAAATATTTGTCTGTCTTCCATGATTATATTTTAAAATATTAAGCTGTCTTCGATGATTATACTTTAAAATATTTGTCTGTCTCCCATGATTAAACTTTAAAATATTTGGCGGTCTTCCATGATTATATTTTAAAATATTATGCTGTCTTCAATGATTATATTTTAAAATATTTGTCTGTCTTCCATGATTATACTTTAATATATTTGTCTGTCTACCATGATTATGCTTTAAAATATTTGTCTTCTACCATGATTATATTTTAAAATATTTGTCTGTCTTCCATGATAATATTTTAAAATATTTGTATGTCTACCATTATTATGCTTTAAAATATTTGTCTTCTACCATGATTATATTTTAAAATATTTGTCTGTCTTCCATGATTATATTTTAAAATATTTGTCAGTCTACAATTATTATGCTTTAAAATATTTGTCTTCTTCCATGATTATATTTTAAAATATTTGTCTGTCTTCCATGATTATATTTAAAAATATTTGTCCGTCTACCATGATTATGCTTTAAAATATTTGTCTTCTAATATGATGATATTTTAAAATATTTGTCTGTCTTCCATGATTATACTTTAAAATATTTGTCTGTCTTGCATGATGATATGTTAAAATATTTGTCTGTCTTCCATGATTATATTTTAAAATATTTGTCTGTCTTCCATGATTATATTTTAAAATATTTGTCCGTCTTCCATGATTATACTTTAAAATATTTGTCCCTCTTCCATCATTATACTTTAAAATATTTGGCTGTCTTCCATGATTATATTTTAAAATATTTGTCTGCCTTCTATGATTGTATTTTAAAATATTTGTCTTTCTTCCATGATTATATTTTAAAATATTTGTCTGTCTGCCATGATTATATTTTAAAATATTTGTCTGTCTCCCATGATTATACTTTAAAATATTTGTCTGTCTCCCATGATTATATATTAAAATATTTGTCTGTCTTCCATGATTATACTTTAAATATGTGTCTGTCTCCCATGATTATATTTAAAATATCTGTCTGTCTCTTATTATTATATTTAACATATTTGTCTGTCTTCCATGTTTATATGTTAACATATTTGTCTGTCTTTCATGATTATATTTTTAAATACTTGTCTGTCTCGCATGATTATACTTTAAAATATTTGTCTGTCTTCCATGATTATATTTTAAAATATTTGTCTGTCTTCCATGATTATATTTTAAAATATTAAGCTGTCTTCGATGATTATACTTTAAAATATTTGTCTGTCTCCCATGATTAAACTTTAAAATATTTGGCGGTCTTCCATGATTATATTTTAAAATATTATGCTGTCTTCAATGATTATATTTTAAAATATTTGTCTGTCTTCCATGATTATACTTTAATATATTTGTCTGTCTACCATGATTATGCTTTAAAATATTTGTCTTCTACCATGATTATATTTTAAAATATTTGTCTGTCTTCCATGATAATATTTTAAAATATTTGTATGTCTACCATTATTATGCTTTAAAATATTTGTCTTCTACCATGATTATATTTTAAAATATTTGTCTGTCTTCCATGATTATATTTTAAAATATTTGTCAGTCTACAATTATTATGCTTTAAAATATTTGTCTTCTTCCATGATCATATTTTAAAATATTTGTCTGTCTTCCATGATTATATTTAAAAATATTTGTCCGTCTACCATGATTATGCTTTAAAATATTTGTCTTCTAATATGATGATATTTTAAAATATTTGTCTGTCTTCCATGATTATACTTTAAAATATTTGTCTGTCTTGCATGATGATATGTTAAAATATTTGTCTGTCTTCCATGATTATATTTTAAAATATTTGTCTGTCTTCCATGATTATATTTTAAAATATTTGTCCGTCTTCCATGATTATACTTTAAAATATTTGTCCCTCTTCCATCATTATACTTTAAAATATTTGGCTGTCTTCCATGATTATATTTTAAAATATTTGTCTGCCTTCTATGATTGTATTTTAAAATATTTGTCTTTCTTCCATGATTATATTTTAAAATATTTGTCTGTCTTCCATGATTATATTTTAAAATATTTGTCTGTCTCCCATGATTATACTTTAAAATATTTGTCTGTCTCCCATGATTATATATTAAAATATTTGTCTGTCTTCCATGATTATACTTTAAATATGTGTCTGTCTCCCATGATTATATTTAAAATATCTGTCTGTCTCTTATTATTATATTTAACATATTTGTCTGTCTTCCATGTTTATATTTTAACATATTTGTCTGTCTTTCATGATTATATTTTTAAATATTTGTCTGTCTCGCATGATTATACTTTAAAATATTTGTCTGTCTTCCATGATTATATTTTAAAATATTTGTCTGTCTTCCATGATTATATTTTAAAATATTAAGCTGTCTTATATGATTATACTTTAAAATATTTGTCTGTCTCCCATGATTAAACTTTAAAATATTTGGCGGTCTTCCATGATTATATTTGAAAATATTATGCTGTCTTCCATGATTATACTTTAAAATATTTGTCTGTCTACCATGATTATGCTTTAAAATATTTGTCTTCTACCATGATTATATTTTAAAATATTTGTCTGTCTTCCATGATAATATTTTAAAATATTTGTATGTCTACCATGATTATGCTTTAAAATATTTGTCTTCTACCATGATGATATTTTAAAATATTTGTCTGTCTTCCATGATTATATTTTAAAATATTTGTCAGTCCACAATTATTATGCTTTAAAATATTTGTCTTCTTCCATGATTATATTTTAAAATATTTGTCTGTCTTCCATGATTATATTTTAAAATATTTGTCCGTCTACCATGATTATGCTTTAAAATATTTGTTTTCTAATATGATGATATTTTAAAATATTTGTCTGTCTTCCATGATTATACTTTAAAATATTTGTCTGTCTTGCATGATGATATTTTAAAATATTTGTCTGTCTTCCATGATTATACTTTAAAATATTTGTCCGTCTTCCATGATTATATTTTAAAATATTTGTCTGTCTTCCATGATTTTACTTTAAAATATTTGTCTGTCTTTCATGATTATATTTTAAAATATTTTTCTGTCTACCATGATTATATTCTAAAATATTTGTCTGTCTTCCATGATTATATTTTAAAATATTTGTCTGTCTTCCATGATTGTATTTTTAAATTTTTGTCTGTCTCCCATGATTATATTTTAAAATATTTGGCTCTCTCCCAAGATTATATTTTAAAATATTTGGCTGTCTCCCAAGATTATATTTTAAAATATTTGTCTGTCTTCCATGATAATATTCTGAAATATTTGGCTGTCTCCCATGAATATATTCTGAAATCTTTGGCTGTCTACCATGATTATATTCTTAAATATTTGGCTGTATACCATGATTATACTTTAAAATATTTGTCTGTCTTCCATGATTATATTTTAAAATATTTGGCTGTCTCCCAAGATTGTATTTTAAAATATTTGGCTGTCTCTCAAGATTATATTTTAAAATATTTGTCTGTCTCCCAAGATTATATTTTAAAATATTTGGCTGTCTCCCAAGATTATATTTTTCAATGTTTGTCTTCTACTATGATTATATCTTAAAATATTTGGCTGTCTCCCATGATTATAGTTTAAAATATTTGTCTGTTTTCCATGATTATGTTCTGAAATATTAGGCTGTCTCCCATGATTATATTCTGAAATATTTGGCTGTCTACCATGATTATACTTTAAAATATTTGTCTTCTACCATGATTATATTTTAAAATATTTGTCTGTCTTCCATGATTATATTTTAAAATATTTGGCTGTCTCCCAAGATTATGTTTTAAAATATTTGGCTGTCTCCCAAGATTATATTTTAAAATATTTGTCTGTCTCCCAAGATTATATTTTAAAATATTTGGCTGTCTCCCAAGATTATATTTTAAAATATTTGGCTGTCTCCCAAGATTATATTTGAAAATATTTGTCTGTCTTCCATGATTATGTTCTGAAATATTTGTCTGTCTCCCATGATTATATTCTGAAATATTTGGCTGTCTACCATGATTACACTTTAAAATATTTGTCCGTCTACCATGATTATGCTTAAAAATATTTGTCTTCTAATATGATGATATTTTAAAATATTTGTCTGTCTCCCATGATTATACTTTAAAATATTTGTCTGTCTTCCATGATTATATCTTAAAATATTTGTCTTCTTCCATGATTATATCTTAAAATATTTGTCTGTCTTCCATGATTATATTTTAAATTTTTGTCTGTCTCTCATGATTATATTTTAAAATATTTGTCTGTCTTCGATGATTATACTTTAAAATATTTGTCTGTCTTCCATGATTATACTTTAAAATATTTGTCCGTCTTCCATGATTATATTTTAAAATATTTGTCTGTCTTCCATGATTATATTTTAAAATATTTGTCTGTCTCCCATGATTATACTTTAAAATATTTGTCTGTCTTCCATGATTATATTTTAAAATATTTGTCTATCTTCCATGATTATATTTTAAAATTTTTAGCTGTCTTCGATGATTATACTTTAAAATATTTGTCTGTCTCCCATGATTATATTTTAAAATATTTGTCCGTCTTCCATGATTATACTTTAAAATATTTGTCTGTCTTCCATGATTATATCTTAAAATATTTGTCTGTCTTCCATGATTATATTTTAAAATTTTTGTCTGTCTCCCATGATTATACTTTAAAATATTTGTCTGTCTTCCATGATTATATTTTAAAATATTATGCTGTCTTCCATGATTATACTTTAAAATATTTGTCTATCTTCCATGATTATATTTAAAATATTTGTCTGTCTTCCATGATTATATTTAAAATATTTGTCTGTCTTCCATGATTATATTTTAACATAATTGTCTGTCTTCCATGATTATATTTTAAAATATTTGTCTGTCTTTCGATGATTATATTCTGAAATATTTGGCTGTCTACCATGATTATACTTCAAAATATTTGTCTGTCTTCCATGATTATATATTAAAATATTTGTCTTCTACCATGATTATATTTTAAAATATTTGTCTGTCTTCCATGATTATATTTTAAAATATTTGTATGTCTACCATGATTATGCTTTAAAATATTTGTCTTCTACCATGATTATATTTTAAAATATTTGTCTGTCTTCCATGATTATATTTTAAAATATTTGTCAGTCTACAATTATTATGCTTTAAAATATTTGTCTTCTTCCATGATTATATTTTAAAATATTTTTCTGTCTTCCATGATTATATTTTAAAATATTTGGCTGTCTTCCATGATCATATTTTAAAATATTTAGCTGTCTTCCATGATTATATCTTAAAATATTTGTCTGTCTTCCATGATTATAATTTAAAATTTTTGTCTGTCTTCCATGATTATATTTTTAAATATTTGTCTGTCTCCCATGATTATACTTTAAAATATTTGTCTGTCTTCCATGATTATATTTTAAAATATTTGTCTATCTTCCATGATTATATTTTAAAATTTTTAGCTGTCTTCGATGATTATACTTTAAAATATTTGTCTGTCTCCCATGATTATATTTTAAAATATTTGTCCGTCTTCCATGATTATACTTTAAAATATTTGTCTGTCTTCCATGATTATATCTTAAAATATTTGTCTGTCTTCCATGATTATATTTTAAAATTTTTGTCTGTCTCCCATGATTATACTTTAAAATATTTGTCTGTCTTCCATGATTATATTTTAAAATATTATGCTGTCTTCCATGATTATACTTTAAAATATTTGTCTATCTTCCATGATTATATTTAAAATATTTGTCTGTCTTCCATGATTATATTTTAACATATTTGTCTGTCTTCCATGATTATATTTTAAAATATTTGTCTGTCTTCCATGATTATATTCTGAAATATTTGGCTGTCTACCATGATTATACTTCAAAATATTTGTCTGTCTTCCATGATTATACTTTAAAATATTTGGCTGTCTTCCATGATTATACTTTAAAATATTTGTCGGTCTACCATGATTATGCTTTAAAATATTTGTCTTCTACCATGATTATATTTTAAAATATTTGTCTGTCTTCCATGATTATATTTTAAAATATTTGTATGTCTACCATGATTATGCTTTAAAATATTTGTCTTCTACCATGATTATATTTTAAAATATTTGTCTGTCTTCCATGATTATATTTTAAAATATTTGTCAGTCTACAATTATTATGCGTTAAAATATTTGTCTTCTTCCATGATTATATTTAAAAATATTTGTCCGTCTACCATGATTATGCTTTAAAATATTTGTCTTCTAATATGATGATATTTTAAAATATTTGTCTGTCTTCCATGATTATACTTTTAAATATTTGTCTGTCTTCCATGATGATATTTTAAAATATTTGTCTGTCTTCCATGATTATACTTTAAAATATTTGTCCGTCTTCCATGATTATATTTTAAAATATTTGTCTGTCTTTCATGATTATATTTTAAAATATTTTTCTGTCTACCATGATTATATTCTAAAATATTTGTCTGTCTTCCATGATTATATTTTAAAATATTTGTCTGTCTTCCATGATTGTATTTTTAAATTTTTGTCTGTCTCCCATGATCATATTTTAAAATATTTGGCTGTCTCCCAAGATTATATTTTAAAATATTTGGCTGTCTCCCAAGATTATATTTTAAAATATTTGTCTGTCTTCCATGATAATATTCTTAAATATTTGGCTGTCTCCCATGAATATATTCTGAAATATTTGGCTGTCTACCATGATTATATTCTTAAATATTTGGCTGTATACCATGATTATACTTTAAAATATTTGTCTGTCTTCCATGATTATATTTTAAAATATTTGGCTGTCTCCCAAGATTGTATTTTAAAATATTTGGCTGTCTCCCAAGATTATATTTTAAAATATTTGTCTGTCTCCCAAGATTATATTTTAAAATATTTGGCTGTCTCCCAAGATTATATTTTTCAATGTTTGTCTTCTACTATGATTATCTCTTAAAATATTTGGCTGTCTCCCATGATTATATTTTAAAATATTTGTCTGTCTTCCATGTTTATGTTCTGAAATATTTGGCTGTCTCCCATGATTATATTCTGAAATAGTTGGCTGTCTACCATGATTATACTTTAAAATATTTGTCTTCTACCATGATTATATTCTAAAATATTTGGCTGTCTCCCAAGATTTTGTTTTAAAATATTTGGCTATCTCCCAAGATTATATTTTAAAATATTTGTCTGTCTCCCAAGATTATGTTTTAAAATATTTGGCTGTCTCCCAAGATTATATTTTAAAATATTTGGCTGTCTCCCAAGATTATATTTGAAAATATTTGTCTGTCTTCCATGATTATGTTCTGAAATATTTGTCTGTCTCCCATGATTATATTCTGAAATATTTGGCTGTCTACCATGATTACACTTTAAAATATTTGTCCGTCTACCATGATTATGCTTAAAAATATTTGTCTTCTAATATGATGATATTTTAAAATATTTGTCTGTCTTCCCAATTATATTTTAAAATATTTGTCAGTCTACAATTATTATGCTTTAAAATATTTGTCTTCTTCCATGATTATATTTTAAAATATTTGTCTGTCTTCCATGATTATATTTTAAAATATTTGTCCGTCTACCATGATTATGCTTTAAAATATTTGTCTTCTAATATGATGATATTTTAAAATATTTGTCCGTCTTCCATGATTATACTTTAAAATATTTGTCTGTCTTCCATGATGATATTTTAAAATATTTGTCTGTCTTCCATGATTATACTTTAAAATATTTGTCCGTCTTCCATGATTATATTTAAAAATATTTGTCTGTCTTCCATGATTTGACTTTGAAATATTTGTCTGTCTTTCATGATTATATTTTAAAATATTTTTCTGTCTACCATGATTATATTCTAAAATATTTTTCTGTCTTCCATGATTATATTTTAAAATATTTGTCTGTCTTCCATGATTATATTTTAAAATATTTGTCTGTCTTCCATGATTATATTTTAAAATATTTGTCCGTCTTCCATGATTATACTTTAAAATATTTGTCTGTCTTCCATGATTATATTTTAAAATATTTGTCTGTCTTCCATGATTATATTTTAAAATATTTGTCTGTCTTCCATGATTATATTTTAAAATATTTGTCTGTCTTCCATCATTATACTTTAAAATATTTGGCTGTCTTCCATGATTATATTTTAAAATATTTGTCTGCCTTCTATGATTGTATTTTAAAATATTTGTCTGTCTTCCATGATTATATTTTAAAATATTTGTCTGTCTGCCATGATTATATTTTAAAATATTTGTCTGTCTCCCATGATTATACTTTAAAATATTTGTCTGTCTCCCATGATTATATATTAAAATATTTGTCTGTCTTCCATGATTATACTTTAAATATGTGTCTGTCTCCCATGATTATATTTAAAATATCTGTCTGTCTCTTATTATTATATTTAACATATTTGTCTGTCTTCCATGTTTATATGTTAACATATTTGTCTGTCTTTCATGATTATATTTTTAAATACTTGTCTGTCTCGCATGATTATACTTTAAAATATTTGTCTGTCTTCCATGATTATATTTTAAAATATTTGTCTGTCTTCCATGATTATATTTTAAAATATTAAGCTGTCATCGATGATTATACTTTAAAATATTTGTCTGTCTCCCATGATTAAACTTTAAAATATTTGGCGGTCTTCCATGATTATATTTTAAAATATTATGCTGTCTTCCATGATTATATTTTAAAATATTTGTCTGTCTTCCATGATTATACTTTAATATATTTGTCTGTCTACCATGATTATGCTTTAAAATATTTGTCTTCTACCATGATTATATTTTAAAATATTTGTCTGTCTTCCATGATAATATTTTAAAATATTTGTATGTCTACCATGATTATGCTTTAAAATATTTGTCTTCTACCATGATTATATTTTAAAATATTTGTCTGTCTTCCATGATTATATTTTAAAATATTTGTCAGTCTACAATTATTATGCTTTAAAATATTTGTCTTCTTCCATGATTATATTTTAAAATATTTGTCCGTCTACCATGATAATTCTTTAAAATATTTGTCTTCTAATATGATGATATTTTAAAATATTTGTCTGTCTTCCATGATTATACTTTAAAATATTTGCCTGTCTTGCATGATGATATGTTAAAATATTTGTCTGTCTTCCATGATTATATTTTAAAATATTTGTCTGTCTTCCATGATTATATTTTAAAATATTTGTCCGTCTTCCATGATTATACTTTAAAATATTTGTCTGTCTTCCATGATTATATTTTAAAATATTTGGCTGTCTTCCATGATTATATTTTAAAATATTTGTCTGTCTTCCATGATTATATTTTAAAATATTTGTCTGTCTTCCATCATTATACTTTAAAATATTTGGCTGTCTTCCATGATTATATTTTAAAATATTTGTCTGCCTTCTATGATTGTATTTTAAAATATGTGTCTTTCTTCCATGATTATATTTTAAAATATTTGTCTGTCTGCCATGATTATATTTTAAAATATTTGTCTGTCTCCCATGATTATACTTTAAAATATTTGTCTGTCTCCCATGATTATATATTAAAATATTTGTCTGTCTTCCATCATTATACTTTAAATATGTGTCTGTCTCCCATGATTATATTTAAAATATCTGTCTGTCTCTTATTATTATATTGAACATATTTGTCTGTCTTCCATGTTTATATTTTAACATATTTGTCTGTCTTTAATGATTATATTTTTAAATATTTGTCTGTCTCGCATGATTATAATTTAAAATATTTGTCTGTCTTCCATGATTATATTTTAAAATATTTGTCTGTCTTCCATGATTATATTTTAAAATATTAAGCTGTCTTCGATGATTATACTTTAAAATATTTGTCTGTCTCCCATGATTAAACTTTAAAATATTTGGATGTCTTCCATGATTATATTTGAAAATATTTGTCTGTCTTCCATGATAATACTTTAAAATATTTGTCTGTCTACCATGATTATGCTTTAAAATATTTGTCTTCTACCATGATTATATTTTAAAATATTTGTCTGTCTTCCATGATAATATTTTAAAATATTTGTATGTCTACCATGATTATGCTTTAAAATATTTGTCTTCTACCATGATTATATTTTAAAATATTTGTCAGTCTACAATTATTATGCTTTAAAATATTTGTCTTCTTCCATGATTATATTTTAAAATATTTGTCTGTCTTCCATGATTATATTTTAAAATATTTGTCCGTCTACCATGATTATGCTTTAAAATATTTGTTTTCTAATATGATGATATTTTAAAATATTTGTCTGTCTTCCATGATTATACTTTAAAATATTTGTCTGTCTTGCATGATGATATTTTAAAATATTTGTCCGTGTTCCATGATTATATTTTAAAATATTTGTCTGTCTTCCATGATTTTACTTTAAAATATTTGTCTGTCTTTCATGATTATATTTTAAAATATTTTTCTGTCTACCATGATTATATTCTAAAATATTTGTCTGTCTTCCATGATTGTATTTTTAAATTTTTGTCTGTCTCCCATGATTATATTTTAAAATATTTGGCTGTCTCCCAAGATTATATTTTAAAATATTTGGCTGTCTCCCAAGATTATATTTTAAAATATTTGTCTGTCTTCCATGATAATATTCTGAAATATTTGGCTGTCTCCCATGAATATATTCTGAAATCTTTGGCTGTCTACCATGATTATATTCTTAAATATTTGGCTGTATACCATGATTATACTTTAAAATATTTGTCTGTCTTCCATGATTATATTTTAAAATATTTGGCTGTCTCCCAAGATTGTATTTTAAAATATTTGGCTGTCTCTCAAGATTATATTTTAAAATATTTGTCTGTCTCCCAAGATTATATTTTAAAATATTTGGCTGTCTCCCAAGATTATATTTTTCAATGTTTGTCTTCTACTATGATTATATCTTAAAATATTTGGCTGTCTCCCATGATTATATTTTAAAATATTTGTCTGTCTTCCATGATTGTGTTCTGAAATATTTGGCTGTCTCCCATGATTATATTCTGAAATATTTGGCTGTCTACCATGATTATACTTTAAAATATTTGTCTTCTACCATGATTATATTTTAAAATATTTGTCTGTCTTCCATGATTATATTTTAAAATATTTGGCTGTCTCCCAAGATTATGTTTTAAAATATTTGGCTGTCTCCCAAGATTATATTTTAAAATATTTGTCTGTCTCCCAAGATTATATTTTAAAATATTTGGCTGTCTCCCAAGATTATATTTTAAAATATTTGGCTGTCTCCCAAGATTATATTTGAAAATATTTGTCTGTCTTCCATGATTATGTTCTGAAATATTTGTCTGTCTCCCATGATTATATTCTGAAATATTTGGCTGTCTACCATGATTACACTTTAAAATATTTGTCCGTCTACCATGATTATGCTTAAAAATATTTGTCTTCTAATATGATGATATTTTAAAATATTTGTCTGTCTTCCATGATTATATTTTAAAATATTTGTCAGTCTACAATTATTATGCTTTAAAATATTTGTCTTCTTCCATGATTATATTTTAAAATATTTGTCTGTCTTCCATGATTATACTTTAAAATATTTGTCCGTCTACCATGATTATGCTTTAAAATATTTGTCTTCTAATATGATGATATTTTAAAATATTTGTCTGTCTTCCATGATTATACTTTAAAATATTTGTCTGTCTTCCATGATGATATTTTAAAATATTTGTCTGTCTTCCATGATTATACTTTAAAATATTTGTCCGTCTTCCATGATTATATTTTAAAATATTTGTCTGTCTTCCATTATTTGACTTTGAAATATTTGTCTGTCTTTCATGATTATATTTTAAAATATTTTTCTGTCTACCATGATTATATTCTAAAATATTTGTCTGTCTTCCATGATTATATTTTAAAATATTTGTCTGTCTTCCATGATTATATTTTAAAATATTTGTCTGTCCTCCATGATTATATTTTAAAATATTTGTCTGTCTTCCATCATTATACTTTAAAATATTTGGCTGTCTTCCATGATTATATTTTAAAATATTTGTCTGCCTTCTATGATCGTATTTTAAAATATTTGTCTGTCTTCCATGATTATATTTTAAAATATTTGTCTGTCTGCCATGATTATATTTTAAAATATTTGTCTGTCTCCCATGATTATACTTTAAAATATTTGTCTGTCTCCCATGATTATATATTAAAATATTTGTCTGTCTTCCATGATCATACTTTAAATATGTGTCTGTCTCCCATGATTATATTTAAAATATCTGTCTGTCTCTTATTATTATATTTAACATATTTGTCTGTCTTCCATGTTTATATTTTAACGTATTTGTCTGTCTTTCATGATTATATTTTTAAATATTTGTCTGTCTCGCATGATTATACTTTAAAATATTTGTCTGTCTTCAATGATTATATTTTAAAATATTTGTCTGTCTTCCATGATTATATTTTAAAATATTAAGCTGTCTTCGATGATTATACTTTAAAATATTTGTCTGTCTCCCATGATTAAACTTTAAAATATTTGGCGGTCTTCCATGATTATATTTTAAAATATTATGCTGTCTTCCATGATTATATTTTAAAATATTTGTCTGTCTTCCATGATTATACTTTAAAATATTTGTCTGTCTACCATGATTATGCTTTAAAATATTTGTCTTCTACCATGATTATATTTTAAAATATTTGTCTGTCTTCCATGATAATATTTTAAAATATTTGTATGTCTACCATGATTATGCTTTAAAATATTTGTCTTCTACCATGATTATATTTTAAAATATTTGTCTGCCTTCCATGATTATATTTTAAAATATTTGTCCGTCTACCATGATTATGCTTTAATATATTTTTCTTCTAATATGATGATATTTTAAAATATTTGTCTGTCTTCCATGATTATACTTTAAAATATTTGTCTGTCTTGCATGATGATATTTTAAAATATTTGTCTGTCTTCCATGATTATATTTTAAAATATTTGTCTGTCTCCCATGATTATATTTTAAAATATTTGTCTGTCTTCCATGATTATACTTTAAAATATTTGTCTGTCTTCCATGATTATATTTTAAAATATTTGGCTTTCTTCCATGATTATATTTTAAAATATTTGTCTGTCTTCCATGATTATATTTTAAAATATTTGTCTGTCTTCCATCATTATACTTTAAAATATTTGGCTGTCTTCCATGATTATATTTTAAAATATTTGTCTGCCTTCTATGATTGTATTTTAAAATATTTGTCTGTCTTCCATGATTATATTTTAAAATATTTGTCTGTCTGCCATGATTATATTTTAAAATATTTGTCTGTCTCCCATGATTATACTTTAAAATATTTGTCTGTCTCCCATGATTATATATTAAAATATTTGTCTGTCTTCCATGATTATACTTTAAATATGTGTCTGTCTCCCATGATTATATTTAAAATATCTGTCTGTCTCTTATTATTATATTTAACATATTTGTCTGTCTTCCATGTATATTTTAACATATTTGTCTGTCTTTCATGATTATATTTTTAAATATTTGTCTGTCTCGCATGATTATACTTTAAAATATTTGTCTGTCTTCCATGATTATATTTTAAAATATTTGTCTGTCTTCCATGATTATATTTTAAAATATTAAGCTGTCTTCGATGATTATACTTTAAAATATTTGTCTGTCTCCCATGATTAAACTTTAAAATATTTGGCGGTCTTCCATGATTATATTTTAAAATATTGTGCTGTCTTCCATGATTATATTTTAAAATATTTGTCTGTCTTCCATGATTATACTTTAAAATATTTGTCTGTCTACCATGATTATGCTTTAAAATATTTGTCTTCTACCATGATTATATTTTAAAATATTTGTCTGTCTTCCATGATAATATTTTAAAATATTTGTATGTCTACCATGATTATGCTTTAAAATATTTGTCTTCTACCATGATTATATTTTAAAATATTTGTCTGTCTTCCATGATTATATTTTAAAATATTTGTCAGTCTACAATTATTATGCTTTAAAATATTTGTCTTCTTCCATGATTATATTTTAAAATATTTGTCTGTCTTCCATGATTATATTTTAAAATATTTGTCCGTCTACCATGATTATGCTTTAAAATATTTGTCTTCTAATATGATGATATTTTAAAATATTTGTCTGTCTTCCATGATTATACTTTAAAATATTTGGCTCTCTTGCATGATGATATTTTAAAATATTTGTCTGTCTTCCATGATTATACTTTAAAATATTTGTCCGTCTTCCATGATTATATTTTAAAATATTTGTCTGTCTTCCATGATTTTACTTTAAAATATTTGTCTGTCTTTCATGATTATATTTTAAAATATTTTTCTGTCTACCATGATTATATTCTAAAATATTTGTCTGTCTTCCATGATTCTATTTAAAATATTTGTCTGTCTTCCATGATTGTATTTTTAAATTTTTGTCTGTCTCCCAAGATTATATTTTAAAATATTTGGCTGTCTCCCAAGATTATATTTTAAAATATTTGGCTGTCTCCCAAGATTATATTTTAAAATATTTGTCTGTCTTCCATGATAATATTCTGAAATATTTGGCTGTCTCCCATGATTATATTCTGAAATATTTTGCTGTCTACCATGATTATATTCTGAAATATTTGGCTGTCTACCATGATTATACTTTAAAATATTTGTCTGTCTTCCATGATTATATTTTAAAATATTGGGCTGTCTCCCAAGATTGTATTTTAAAATATTTGGCTGTCTCCCAAGATTATATTTTAAAATATTTGGCTGTCTCCCAAGATTATATTTTAAAATATTTGGCTGTCTCCCAAGACTATATTTTAAAATATTTGTCTTCTACTATGATTATATTTTAAAATATTTGGCTGTCTCCCATGATTATATTTTAAAATATTTGTCTGTCTTCCATGATTATGTTCTGAAATATTTGGCTGTCTCCCATGATTATATTCTGAAATATTTGGCTGTCTACCATGATTATACTTAAAAATATTTGTCTTCTACCATGATTATATTTTAAAATATTTGTCTGTCTTCCATGATTATATTTTAAAATATTTGGCTGTCTCCCAAGATTATATTTTAAAATATTTTGCTGTCTCTCAAGATTATATTTTAAAATATTTGTCTGTCTCCCAAGATTATATTTTAAAATATTTGGCTGTCTCCCAAGATTATATTTTTCAATGTTTGTCTTCTACTATGATTATATCTTAAAATATTTGGCTGTCTCCCATGATTATATTTTAAAATATTTGTCTGTCTTCCATGATTATGTTCTGAAATATTTGGCTGTCTCCCATGATTATATTCTGAAATATTTGGCTGTCTACCATGATTATACTTTAAAATATTTGTCTTCTACCATGATTATATTTTAAAATATTTGTCTGTCTTCCATGATTATATTTTAAAATATTTGGCTGTCTCCCAAGATTATGTTTTAAAATATTTGGCTGTCTCCCAAGATTATATTTTAAAATATTTGTCTGTCTCCCAAGATTATATTTTAAAATATTTGGCTGTCTCCCAAGATTATATTTTAAAATATTTGGCTGTCTCCCAAGATTATATTTGAAAATATTTGTCTGTCTTCCATGATTATGTTCTGAAATATTTGTCTGTCTCCCATGATTATATTCTGAAATATTTGGCTGTCTACCATGATTACACTTTAAAATATTTGTCCGTCTACCATGATTATGCTTAAAAATATTTGTCTTCTAATATGATGATATTTTAAAATATTTGTCTGTCTTCCATGATTATTTTTTAAAATATTTGTCAGTCTACAATTATTATGCTTTAAAATATTTGTCTTCTTCCATGATTATATTTTAAAATATTTGTCTGTCTTCCATGATTATACTTTAAAATATTTGTCCGTCTACCATGATTATGCTTTAAAATATTTGTCTTCTAATATGATGATATTTTAAAATATTTGTCTGTCTTCCATGATTATACTTTAAAATATTTGTCTGTCTTCCATGATGATATTTTAAAATATTTGTCTGTCTTCCATGATTATACTTTAAAATATTTGTCCGTCTTCCATGATTATATTTTAAAATATTTGTCTGTCTTCCATTATTTGACTTTGAAATATTTGTCTGTCTTTCATGATTATATTTTAAAATATTTTTCTGTCTACCATGATTATATTCTAAAATATTTGTCTGTCTTCCATGATTATATTTTAAAATATTTGTCTGTCTTCCATGATTATATTTTAAAATATTTGTCTGTCCTCCATGATTATATTTTAAAATATTTGTCTGTCTTCCATCATTATACTTTAAAATATTTGGCTGTCTTCCATGATTATATTTTAAAATATTTGTCTGCCTTCTATGATCGTATTTTAAAATATTTGTCTGTCTTCCATGATTATATTTTAAAATATTTGTCTGTCTGCCATGATTATATTTTAAAATATTTGTCTGTCTCCCATGATTATACTTTAAAATATTTGTCTGTCTCCCATGATTATATATTAAAATATTTGTCTGTCTTCCATGATTATACTTTAAATATGTGTCTGTCTCCCATGATTATATTTAAAATATCTGTCTGTCTCTTATTATTATATTTAACATATTTGTCTGTCTTCCATGTTTATATTTTAACGTATTTGTCTGTCTTTCATGATTATATTTTTAAATATTTGTCTGTCTCGCATGATTATACTTTAAAATATTTGTCTGTCTTCCATGATTATATTTTAATATATTTGTCTGTCTTCCATGATTATATTTTAAAATATTAAGCTGTCTTCGATGATTATACTTTAAAATATTTGTCTGTCTCCCATGATTAAACTTTAAAATATTTGGCGGTCTTCCATGATTATATTTTAAAATATTATGCTGTCTTCCATGATTATATTTTAAAATATTTGTCTGTCTTCCATGATTATACTTTAAAATATTTGTCTGTCTACCATGATTATGCTTTAAAATATTTGTCTTCTACCATGATTATATTTTAAAATATTTGTCTGTCTTCCATGATAATATTTTAAAATATTTGTATGTCTACCATGATTATGCTTTAAAATATTTGTCTTCTACCATGATTATATTTTAAAATATTTGTCTGTCTTCCATGATTATATTTTAAAATATTTGTCAGTCTACAATTATTATGCTTTAAAATATTTGTCTTCTTCCATGATTATATTTTAAAATATTTGTCTGTCTTCCATGATTATATTTTAAAATATTTGTCCGTCTACCATGATTATGCTTTAAAATATTTGTCTTCTAATATGATGATATTTTAAAATATTTGTCTGTCTTCCATGATTATACTTTAAAATATTTGTCTGTCTTGCATGATGATATTTTAAAATATTTGTCTGTCTTCCATGATTATATTTTAAAATATTTGTCTGTCTTCCATGATTATATTTTAAAATATTTGTGCGTCTTCCATGATTATACTTTAAAATATTTGTCTGTCTTCCATGATTATATTTTAAAATATTTGGCTTTCTTCCATGATTATATTTTAAAATATTTGTCTGTCTTCCATGATTATATTTTAAAATATTTGTCTGTCTTCCATCATTATACTTTAAAATATTTGGCTGTCTTCCATGATTATATTTTAAAATATTTGTCTGCCTTCTATGATTGTATTTTAAAATATTTGTCTGTCTTCCATGATTATATTTTAAAATATTTGTCTGTCTGCCATGATTATATTTTAAAATATTTGTCTGTCTCCCATGATTATACTTTAAAATATTTGTCTGTCTCCCATGATTATATATTAAAATATTTGTCTGTCTTCCATGATTATACTTTAAATATGTGTCTGTCTCCCATGATTATATTTAAAATATCTGTCTGTCTCTTATTATTATATTTAACATATTTGTCTGTCTTCCATGTATATTTTAACATATTTGTCTGTCTTTCATGATTATATTTTTAAATATTTGTCTGTCTCGCATGATTATACTTTAAAATATTTGTGTGTCTTCCATGATTATATTTTAAAATATTTGTCTGTCTTCCATGATTATATTTTAAAATATTAAGCTGTCTTCGATGATTATACTTTAAAATATTTGTCTGTCTCCCATGATTAAACTTTAAAATATTTGGCGGTCTTCCATGATTATATTTTAAAATATTATGCTGTCTTCCATGATTATATTTTAAAATATTTGTCTGTCTTCCATGATTATACTTTAAAATATTTGTCTGTCTACCATGATTATGCTTTAAAATATTTGTCTTCTACCATGATTATATTTTAAAATATTTGTCTGTCTTCCATGATAATATTTTAAAATATTTGTATGTCTACCATGATTATGCTTTAAAATATTTGTCTTCTACCATGATTATATTTTAATATATTTGTCTGTCTTCCATGATTATATTTTAAAATATTTGTCAGTCTACAATTATTATGCTTTAAAATATTTGTCTTCTTCCATGATTATATTTTAAAATATTTGTCTGTCTTCCATGATTATATTTTAAAATATTTTTCCGTCTACCATGATTATGCTTTAAAATATTTGTCTTCTAATATGATGATATTTTAAAATATTTGTCTGTCTTCCATGATTATACTTTAAAATATTTGTCTGTCTTGCATGATGATATTTTAAAATATTTGTCTGTCTTCCATGATTATACTTTAAAATATTTGTCCGTCTTCCATGATTATATTTTAAAATATTTGTCTGTCTTCCATGATTTTACTTTAAAATATTTGTCTGTCTTTCATGATTATATTTTAAAATATTTTTCTGTCTACCATGATTATATTCTAAAATATTTGTCTGTCTTCCATGATTCTATTTAAAATATTTGTCTGTCTTCCATGATTGTATTTTTAAATTTTTGTCTGTCTCCCAAGATTATATTTTAAAATATTTGGCTGTCTCCCAAGATTATATTTTAAAATATTTGGCTGTCTCCCAAGATTATATTTTAAAATATTTGTCTGTCTTCCATGATAATATTCTGAAATATTTGGCTGTCTCCCATGATTATATTCTGAAATATTTGGCTGTCTACCATGATTATATTCTGAAATATTTGGCTGTCTACCATGATTATACTTTAAAATATTTGTCTGTCTTCCATGATTATATTTTAAAATATTTGGCTGTCTCCCAAGATTGTATTTTAAAATATTTGGCTGTCTCCCAAGATTATATTTTAAAATATTTGGCTGTCTCCCAAGATTATATTTTAAAATATTTGGCTGTCTCCCAAGATTATATTTTAAAATATTTGTCTTCTACTATGATTATATTTTAAAATATTTGGCTGTCTCCCATGATTATATTTTAAAATATTTGTCTGTCTTCCATGATTATGTTCTGAAATATTTGGCTGTCTCCCATGATTATATTCTGAAATATTTGGCTGTCTACCATGATTATACTTAAAAATATTTGTCTTCTACCATGATTATATTTTAAAATATTTGTCTGTCTTCCATGATTATATTTTAAAATATTTGGCTGTCTCCCAAGAATATGTTTTAAAATATTTGGCTGTCTCCCAAGATTATATTTTAAAATATTTTTCTGTCTCCCAAGATTATATTTTAAAATATTTGGCTGTCTCCCAAGATTATATTTTAAAATATTTGGCTGTCTCCCAAGATTATATTTTAAAATATTTGTCTGTCTTCCAAGATTATATTTTAAAATATTTGTCTGTCTTCCATGATTATGTTCTGAAATATTTGTCTGTCTTCCATGATTATATTCTGAAATATTTGGCTGTCTACCATGATTATACTTTAAAATATTTGTCTGTCTACCAGTATTATACTTTAAAATTTTTGTCTGTCTACCATGATTATATTTTAAAATATTTAGCTGTCTCCCAAGATTATATTTTAAGATATTTGTCTGTCTACCATGATTATACTTTAAAATATTTGTCTGTCTTCCATGATTCTGTTTAAAATATTTGTCTGTCTCCCATGATTATATTTTAAAATATTTTTCTGTCTCCCATGATTATATTTTAAAATATTTGTCTGTCTTCCATGATTCTATTTAAAATATTTGTCCGTCTCCCATGATTATATTTTAAAATATTTGTCTGTCTCCCATGATTATATTTTAAAATATTTGGCTGTCTTCCATGATTATATTTTAAAATATTTGTCTGTCTCCCATGATTATATTTTAAAATATTTGTCTGTCTTCCATGATTCTATTTAAAATATTTGTCTGTCTCCCATGATTATATTTTAAAATATTTGTCTGTCTTCCATGATTATATTTTAAAATATTTGTCTGTCTTCCATGATTCTATTTAAAATATTTGTCTGTCTCCCATGATTATATTTTAAGGTATTTGTCTGTCTTCCATGATTCTATTTAAAATATTTGTCCGTCTCCCATGATTATATTTTAAAATATTTGTCTGTCTCCCATGATTATATTTTAAAATATTTGTCTGTCTGCCATGATTCTATTTAAAATATTTGGCTGTCTCCCAAGATTATATTTTAAGATATTTGTCTGTCTACCATGATTATACTTTAAAATATTTGCCTGTCTTCCATGATTCTATTTAAAATATTTGTCTGTCTCCCATGATTATATTTTAAAATATTTGTCTGTCTCCCATGATTATATTTTAAAATATTTGTCTGTCTTCCATGATTCTATTTAAAATATTTGTCTGTCTCCCATGATTATATTTTAAAATATTTGTCTGTCTCCCATGATTATATTTTAAAATATTTGGCTGTCTTCCATGATTATATTTTAAAATATTTTTCTGTCTCCCATGATTATATTTTAAAATTTTTGTCTGTCTACCCTGATTATATTTTAAAATTTTTGTCTGTCTACCATGATTATATTTTAAAATTTTTGTCTGTCTACCATTATTATATTTTAAAATTTTTGTCTGTCTACCATGATTATATTTTAAAATATTTGTCTGTCTCCCATGATTATATTTTAAAATATTTGTCTGTCTCCCAT
Source organism: Euprymna scolopes (assembly GCF_053919585.1). Classification (NCBI taxonomy): domain Eukaryota; kingdom Metazoa; phylum Mollusca; class Cephalopoda; order Sepiida; family Sepiolidae; genus Euprymna; species Euprymna scolopes. The sequence goes on along the minus strand of NC_136502.1, from coordinate 8,204,371 downwards.
GATTATATTTTAAAATTTTTGTCTGTCTACCATGATTATATTTTAAAATTTTTGTCTGTCTACCATGATTATATATTAAAATATTTGGCTGTCTTTCATGATTATATTTTAAAATGTATGCCTTTCATGTTTTTATTTGAAAAGATTTACCTGTCTTCCAAGCTTTTATACTTAAATATTTGACTGTCTCCCATGTTTATATTTTTAAATATTTGCGTGTCAAGAGTTGCACAATCTGTAACCACACCTCTCCTGAGTCGTTATTATTTCCCATGATAAAGACATACATTCAAGTAGAGATTGCTTGCGAATTTTATTTTCTAAGAACTTCCTTGTTTAGAGGAAATCTTTTTAACTCACATTGAATAAGTGTCACTTCGATACGGGGTGATTCGTATGTTACACTTCAATTTGAGATATCATTTCCGTCGATTTACTATGATGCAATTTGAAATTGTGCAAAGTGGACGCACGCATCTTCAGGAAATGGTGTTTGGTCCGTCACACTTCAGTTTTGTTTTAATCTTTTTCATCCTAAACAAAGCATATTCCCACTTGATCGTAAGAGACTACTATTTAGGATCGTATCTGATAGGGGATTGTAGGGATTTGAGCAACGAGATGTCTGTTCACATTATATTTATACTTTTGCATGTCGAAGGGAGGGAATTCCAAAGTCTTGCAATCTGGGGCAAAAAAAATGTTAGAGTAAAAGGTTTTTCAGCATCTAGGGACCTCCACACTGAAGGAGTGTGATTTTGTTGCTTGTTAGGGATATTTATATCGAAGAAGCACAAGTGTTAATCACAGAATATTCCATTAAAGTACTTGTAAAGCAAACACAGATTCAACACTGTGGCGATGGGACAGGGTTGGAACCAGGTTGATAGTGTGGGACCTATTAAATTTGAGACTCTTTTAAAACCCCTGTTTAGTTGTGATGTAGCTGCAATGAACGCTAATAGTTTCTTTTTTTACATGGGGTCACCACTTATCAAGGCCCTGAGGCCACTCAGGGATAAGGATTATTGCGTGTACAGTAATCAATGAGGTAGTATTGTAGTAATCATTAGTATTGGAGATTTGATAGAGTGTCTTACTTAAGGGGGCGGTTTGTCAGGAATTTGTTTATGTTGGATTTGAAGACATCCAAGTTGTAGTCAGGTGGGAAACAGGCAAACTGAAGAGAGTTCCACAATCGTGCACTTCTGAGAAAGAAGCTATGCTCATAGAATCTACGTTTGGATTTAGGCACAGATAAAGAGTGGGGAAAATTATTGACAGTAGTTTCAGCCAGGCGGGTGTTTCTCATGAAACATTGGGGAGGGGAGACGAGAGATTGGAGTTCAGACGAGCACTTGCCATGTAAATAACGATAAAAAAAGATAGGCTCACAACGTCTCTTCTGTGGGAGGGAGGCTGCAGGGAAAAGAAAAGGGCATCCCCGACCAAACCACAAAGTCTATTTTGTACTCTGTCAAGGCAGGATAGGCTGTTTTTAGCAGCTCCCGTCCAGATGTGGCAGAAGTACTCCATCCCTGGACGTACTTGGCTTTTATACAGATAGAGAATTGCATCAGTAGTGAGATATCTTCTGGAGCGATAGAAGGATCCCACCATTTTCCCAGCGTCTCTGGCAACAGATTTGATGCACGTGTTCCATTTCAGATCAGGAGTAAAGGTCAAACCCAGAAGCTTGTCAAAACATGGAGCCTACCCAAGACGAGAGCTATCCATTTCAATTGATGCCAGATGAGGATCATAGCGTTGATGATGTAAAGATAGAAGCTTGGTTTTGGATGCATTAAAAGCGACCAGCCACCTCTCCCCCCTTTGTACCATGCGCTGAAGATCAGAGGAGAGAGAATTAGAGAGAACTTTGTCATTTATGGCCAGCCAGAAACAACTCGCAACACAAAATTCATTTGTTAGAAAAATACAAAAATATTTTATTTCTTGCCTTGTGTGCGCGCTCCCAAGCTGTAGACGGGGGGGGGGGAGTAGGAAGGGTCGGATTCAACAGCGGACTCGTCTAATGTCGCTTTCTTGTTGCTTTCTGACTAGTGGCTTGTGTTTTCCTTCTTGTATATACATGAGCTTCTTCCTAGCAGGTGTTCCAACCCCAACAACTGCAGGAGTGAATTAGTTGACCTATTCTCATCCAGCGACATCAGTTTTGACAGCTTCACCCCCATCGCTCGTGCGTATGTGTGTGCGTGTGTGTACAATCTCAACACGTGACATTAGAGACTCGTGATTGATTCCCCAGCTACATGTGGCAATAATACTTTATGCATGCACTAATTGTGGCTTTATAAAGATATAGGATAGTCTCTGGTGTCAGTAATTTCTAGCACGGTAAAGAGAGCCCACTTTCTTTACAGCAGCGTTGACAACTATTTTTGTTAGTCTGCCAAAAGTATATCTTTAGTCTTTCCCGCTTAACTTTGAAATAGCATTTTTGTTGTTTTGTCAGACTTAAGTAAAAAAAAAAAAATCGCTTTTGTTAGAATCTAATCCGTAAGTTTTAATTAGCGTTTTCGTAGGATTGTTAGACTTACATTTCAAAACTTTAAACATTTTCCTCGGTTTGTCACACCTTTAAAGTATAATTTTTTTATGGTTTGTTTCAAGTTTTGAAAAGAATTTTCGTCAGTCTGTCTCATATAAATTTGAAATCGAATTTTCATCACTGATTGTGTTAATAGAATGGACGCATCTTCTGGATTTTATTTGTATTTAATGATTTATTGAAAGAGAAATTCGATTCTTCGATGATCGTGTATTGTATTTGGATTGAATGGAAAAAATTGCAGAATTCGAAGAAACGATTCAGTCTCGTTTCTTTTCATTGTTCACTTGCAGACGTTTCAACTTGAAAGAATTGTTGTTGATTGGAACGAGGAATTTTATTATGAAACTCAATCGTTTTTATTGCAATAAAATTCAGATAAATCTGTGAGAAGAAAAATAATTATGATTTAATTCGTATAAAATCAATTTTTTTATCAATTTAATTTTTTTTCTTTTTCATTCTCTTTTTTATTTGCCTTCTTGTTTGGTCGTTGGGTTTCTCTTTTCTGTCGAATTTCTTTTTTTCTTTCTTACAATTTAAAAAAAAATCTGTTTTTTTTCTTCGCGTTTTATCTTTTTCCTCACTTGCTGTTCTTCTCTTAAACTTTATGCTTTTATTAAAAAAAAGAAATTAAGAAAAACTCAAAATGAGAATCTGATCACGCAAGCTTTTGCGTTTTTTGATGAATAATGAGAATAGAAATCGACTTATGATTTTGTCACAGTCTGTTCCTCCTTTAAAATACTAATCCTTTCTTTCTGTTAGTGCTTTTTTCTGTTAGTCTTTTATTCGGTTATTCGGGTAGTCCTTAATTTTATTAACCCTCTATTCTGTCAATCCTTTATACTGTTAAGCCTTTATTGTAATATTTTATTCCACTAATCCTTTATTTTGCTAGTCTTTGATTCTACTACTTCTTTATTCTATTGATCCTTGATTCTATTAACCCTTTATTCTTTTAATCATTTATTCTGTCAGCACTTTACACTATTAGTCCTTTATTATGTCCGTTCTTTATTGTTTCTCATTCATTATTCTATTAATCCTTTGTTCGGCTAGTTTTTATTCTGTTAATCTTTTATCATGTTAGTTTCTTATTCTATTAATCCTTTATTCTGTTAAGCGAGTGATTTTTAAATACGTGGCCGTGGACGCGGAAGCTAAATAGATACGAACATAAACATAGTTCTGTTGTAGCTATGGATATTAGCAACCTTTATGTGGTTAATCATGTAAGCATTTAATGCTAAAAATGGGGCAAGCAATACTTGCAGCAGAATGAAAATGGTAAAAATGTATTTGTTTTTAATAAAATTACGTACAATAGTAATTCTAAATAATCTTAAATAATGCGGTTTTATTTTCGCTTGTATATCGGTTCTGCGTGAAATTGTATGTTTGGCAAAATATTAATGTACTTTTATCTTGCTCTTATCTCTAATTTTGTACTCACGTTCACCCCTAACAAGTCACTTGGACGTAAGGGGCTACTATTTAGGACCACGCCCAGGAAAGATTAACAAGATGTTGGTTTATGTCACATTTAACCTTCTGCATATAAGTAGAGTCATAAAAGCAGGTAGCAGGAACGGAATTCCGAAGTTTAGCTGTTCGAGGGAAGAAACGATTAGAGTAGAAAGCATTTGATAACCTCAACAGTAAAGGGGTGAGATTTTGTTGCTAAGCCGGTTTGTCGGGGATATGTACGTCGAAGGGGTACAAGCGCAAATAGTTCATCAGAGAACATTCCAGTAAAATACCTGTAAAACAGACACAGAGATGCAACATTGCGGCGATGGGACGGGGGTTGGAGCTTAGTTGATAAAGCGAGACCTATTAACTTAAAAACCTTTCTTTTGGTTAAGTACAAAATATTTAATTCAAGTAACAAATATTTATGCGAAAACGAAATCTTTGAATTGCTTATAATCTAATTTATAAAGCTCACTATGTCTGTTTGTCTCCATCTTTTTCAAAGTGCATCTCCTCCGAACCGCAAGGTCGCGGTGCGGCGCGAGGCGAGTCAAATGATTGCATTGTTTGTGGACCCTTGTTTTACGTTTTGTATCAGAATACACCTGATAAACATTGACCAAAGTTAACAGTTTTATATAATCTAACATCACAAGTGCATTTATCGCCACACAAGCAGAAAGGCCCAGCCTATATAATCAACTAAAGATATTCTTATAAGACAGGGGCGCGTTCAAAATGAATGTTGTTTTTTAGAGCACAATTGGACCGTGATACTTGACTTTTGTATGTTTAACTTTAATTTAAGTTATTATGTAAAAATAATTTCATAAAATCGACAGTTGGGTGTTTTATAAGACAGGTGCGCGTTCGAAATGAATATTTCTGTTCATAGCACATTGGAACAATAATACTTGACTTTTGTATTTTAAACTTTAAGTTAAGCCATTATTTACAGATAATTTTATAGAATTGACAGTAGATTCTCTACAGTACAATGTAAACCACAATGTATTTTGAACTAAGTCACTGCGGGGAGGAATATGAACTTTCCTCCTGGTACGCTGCGTCTGGGGAGGGGTAACTAGAGCAAATAATCAATCGATTTGATTAAAAATTGGGCTATTTCATCGATTTCGATTATAATAAAAGTATGGAATGATTGTTGATTCGCATTCAATCCCAGACAACGTCGGATATCCCTGCTAGTTTTGTATATAAATAAAGGAATTTATACTACGTATACATATACAAAAATAAAGCTGCATTGATACATTAAAACAGAAACATTGTGACTTGACTTTTCTTTTCTAATCGAACACTGGAATGTCTTTGCTGAAACAAAAGCTATCCATAAATCTTATGTTTTATTTCGTCCATTGAATGTTCGGTGAATGTTGCAGTTGGTGTCTTCATTGCCATCATGAGTTTCATCAGATTTTTCAAAAAATAAAAGTAGCCATTTGAGATTTTATATAAAAGTGAAATTCATATTTGATCTCTTGTTTTTTTTTTTTGGTTCCTTCTGTTTCTGATTTTGGTTTGTGATTTTTTGGAATAAAATTATTTGTCGGCATTTCTCTCATTGTTGAAAATAGGACAAAGGATTTTGAAGAAATGAAAAGCAGGAGGTGAACAGTGAGAAATGGGATATTGAAAAAATGGCAAAGGGTATGAATTACCGAGGAGAGAGGACGAAAGAGAGAGAGATGGGGGAGAGAGAAAGGGAGAGAGAGAGGGAGAGAGAGAGGGAGAGGGAGAGAGAGAGAGAGAGAGAGAGAGAGAGAGAGAGAGAGAGAGAGAGAGAGAGAGAGGATAAATAACTATTGACAGAAAAGCAATAGCGATAGAATAACTGAGCATTGGTAGAGAAAGAGAGGGGGCGGGAGAGAGGGAGAGAGTGAAAAAGAATAAATTTTGTTAAAAAGGTTATATAATGAATAAATGAAGGTTCGTAGAGATAGAAATAAAGAGAGAGAGAAAGAGGGAAAGAGAGAGACAGAGACAGAGACAGAGAGAAAGAATAAATAAATATTGGCAGAGAAGCGAGAGAGACAGAGAGAGAGAGAGAGAATAAATGAGGATTGGTAGAGAGAAAGAGAAAGAAGAGGGAAGTGTAAAGAAAGATTCTTAGAAAGAGAAGAGTAAATAAAGACCGACAAAGATAAAAAAAGAGAAAAAGCAGAGAAATGGAGAGTAAACAAAATCGATAGGAAAGAAAAAAAGAAAAAGAAAGTAAACAAAAGCTTAGCAGAAATATATATACATTTTTCAAATGAATATAACATGATAGTTATTATCCACATTGATATTTCTAGAAAAATGACGAAACACATGTGCATGTGGATGCTAATTAAAAAATATGGTTTATAGTTCGCTTAACATATGACACTTTAAGAAAATTAAAATTATACTGTCAATTGCATAATGCAAAGTTCCGCTCGACTGGATTGTTGAGCACTTTCCTATGCCAACTTGTATTCGTATATATCGATTTTAATTCTCCTCTTTCCCCATGTACTATTGGATTGATCGCATTGATAGTGATTCAGGCTTGTGAGTTAAAATGCCTTGGATTTTGGTTTCTAATCGTGCGATAAAAAACAAAACAAAAAAACACAACAAAAAAAACGAAACAACAAAAAAACGAAACAACAACAAAAAAAAAACCCAGTAATTCTCTACACTGATGATTCCCAAAAAGGACGAAACATGTGTTTACGGATAAGAATTAAAAAAAAATATATTGATCATAATATTGTATACAACACTGCATTATATTTGTTTATGTTGAATTGCGTGTAGCATCATTAAAAAAAGATAGATTATGTCACAAATTTTATATTCTACTGATATATATATATACCATTTTATATTCTACTGATATATATATAGATTTAACGAATGATAAAAAATAATTTTTTGTATAGTTTCAAATGTTAAAAACTTCAAAGACTATATATACCGGGTTTTCGGGGGTAATTCTTGTCCTGAAGACGTAATCTCCACAGCCCGGGTGTTTACAGAAATATATATGCACATATATAGCCATCAATGTTTGTATAAATAAATTATATATATATATATATATATATATATATATATATATATATATATATATATATATATATATATAGGAGCAAAGTTCGAAACATATTAAAAGATTATTAAAAAAACTTTTCAAATTCGAAAGTGCAGAAATATATATAGTAAAGTATATATTTATAGAACAACAACCTTATCCAGATATAAAGGACTCAACATCAGTGATAGAACCTAATATAAGTAGGAGAATATCAGGATATTGTAGAATTAAATTTACAATATTTTGTTCCAAACAAGGAATACGAAATAAATGTGAAAGGTTGCATGATTCATGGAGTTTCAAAGAAAAGCACTTCTCCTCAGAGGAAAAATGATAGTAAAAAATAAAAATAGATAATATCTATTTTGCTGGTTGGATCAAGTTTTGAAAACATTTGAGAAAGAAAATTAATAGAAAAAATTGAATTTCAATTGTCTTTCTCATATATTTTCAAAAATTGAGCTAACCAGCAAAATAGATATTATCTATACTTACGTTTTGCTAACTTTTTTTCCTCTGAGAAGAAGAGCCTTTCTTTGGAACTCCATGGAATAAGGAACCTTTCACGTTTATTTCGTATTCCTTTGTTTTGAATAAAATATTGTCAATTTAATTCTACAATATCTATACTTTTTCTACTTACATATATACGAGGGGCATTCTAAAAATAATGCCTCCTATTTTTTATTCTGCTCGTAGGGATAAGAAGGGATTGAAAATTGTAGTGTAAAGATGACTGAATTTAGACATTTATGACTTGAAAGTTTCATATCTATGTTGCAGATATTGACGGTGTTAGACTCTAAGAAAGCAACCTTAGCATGGGCGTGCGTCAGAAGCAGAAATGCGTAATTGAATTCATGGCAAATATGTTTGAGAGTGGTGGTGACTATGTAGAAAAATAAATTATGGAGCACAAAATGTCGCTCCTTTTAATGGTACCACTCCTGGCTCCGTAGGTCTTCAACTTTTTATAGATAGATATAATTAATAATAAAATATATATTTTATGTTGGATCCTATCTTGATAAATTAAAAATCAGTATAAAAAAATCATCAAGATAAGACAAAATAAAAAGCATAAATTTACCATAATTTTTACAAGCGTTGTTCCAAAACTAAGGCATCTTTTTTTTAATTGAACTATTACTGAACTTTCATTAGCAAAAAAAAGAATAATACGGCTACTTCAGCTGTTAAATGAATCAAATTATATAAAACAGTTCATTTCAATTTATTTTAACTCAGTAATCGAACTATCCACACTATTGTATAATAGTAATTTTATCTGTGAAAATCCGATGCCTCCGTTCAATCTCGGAAGACAAAGGCCACCTCCTGTAGGGGCAGCTGCGTGTGTAATTATGAGGTAAGGGTTGCGCAATCTACAACCACACCTCTCCTGAATCGACACTGTTTGAGTCCAGTGGCAAAGAGAAATCCAGGACGACTGGAAACAATGCTGAAACAAACAGAAATCATATACAGCACCTGGAAGTCCCAAATGGTCACCCATTTAGTACTGACCAGACTCAACGTTGCTTAACTTCGGTGATCCAGTGAGAACCAGTGTGTCAAAGTGATTATGCCGTTTGTCAACGTGATATTGTTAAAATTAATGGTACGAAAATTCACGATTGTTATTCTTTTAAAATGATACTATTATTTTCTTAATTTATCGATAAACAGCATAGAAGTGATTGCATTAGTAAGAATTTGGTTATCTAAATGCAACGATTATTTAAAAAAAAGTTCATAGGTTTATTTGCAAGGTTAACGGGTTAGAGGGAATGATAATAGAAACAAATTAAAAAGTTATATTGGGGAAATCACGCCCTCAGACCTAATTAGCATTTAATCTGTCAAATCTATATTTGATTCTGCCTACTCACTGAATTATGGAATGTTTCATTCCATGTTTTTGGTTAATGGAAAAGGGAATTCCAATGTAGTTAATCGATTACACGCTATATCCAGCCATATTTATTCCTACTAACCGTGGCTGGTAAGTTGTTGAGTTGCAGGTAGTGTTTTTTTTTTTTTTTACACAGTGATCACCACTTATCAAGGCCCGGAAGCCACTCAGGTATAAGGGTTATTGCAAGTACATTACGTTAGTGTGGAGATTTGATGAAGTGTTTAATTAGGGGGGCGGTTCATTAGGAATTTGTTAACATTGAACTTGAAAACATCCAAGTTGTAGTCCGGAGGGAAGCAGGCAGACAGAACAGAGTTCCACAGGCGTGCAGTTCTAAGAAAGAAGCTTGTTTCATGGAATCCGCGTTTTGATTTAGGCACAGATATAGAGTGGGGGAAATTTTTCACAGTGGATTCAGCTAGACGGGTGTTTTTCGTGAAAGATTGGCGAGGGGACCAGGGATTGGAGTTCAGACGAGCACCTACCATGAAAATAACGATAAAACAAGGATAGGCTCGCAACGTCTCTTCTGTGGGAGAGAGGTTGCAGGGTAGAGAAAAGGGCATCCCCAACTAAACCACGAAGTCTATTTTGTACTCTGTCAAGGCATGATAGGCTATTTTGGCAGCTCCTGCCCAGATATGGCATCAGTATTCCATCCTTGGACGTACTTGGCTTTTATATAGATAGAGAATTGCATCAGTAGTGAGATATCTTCTGGAGCGGTAGAAGGATCCCACCATCTTTCCAGCGACCTTGGCAACAGACTTGATGTACGTGTTCCATTGTCGTGGTGGTTGTCGTTTATTCATTCAGTGATTTTACATGAGTCATTATCAGTGAGATCATTGGAAAAAAAAAACATGTGGTGATTTAGCGACATTACGTTTCCATGAATTTTCAGTACCTTTTGCGTTCAATAACCATTGCATTATGAACAGCCGTTTATCATTCAGTTCTTACTGATACTGGTCATTAGCTTCCTCTGTAATTGAAGTTGTAATAAGTCTCTCTAAAATGAAAATACTCTCTGTGGCCTGCTAGCAGGTGTGGATCGTGCTCACTCTCTTTGGTCTTTCTATCTTACTAGAATATTTAGGGCCATCTTCTGTGTCATCAGCTGATTTCTTTTTTCGAAGGGAATGGGACTTACAGTTATGTTTTTTTTTTCAATTAGTATATCTATTCTTTCTATATTTTTACTTGTGTTTATAGAGCGTATTTCATTTCTGTTCACCTGTGGTGAACCAAGGTCACCTTATTATGTGAGTTGGCTTCTGTACTCAATGAGTTTTATCATTATATACTCACTAGGAGTTCTCACACAGTTCATCATAAAACATTACCTAGTGATAATAACTGGTGGTGTTCCAGGAGTCTGAGTGACAAATATCTCCAGATTTCTAGTATTCTCTACCTCTTTTGATAATCTTCGCAAATAACTTTGTGTTATCATAACAGCCACTTACCATTGATTTCTCGCTACCGCCGACCATTAGTCTTCAGTGGATATCAGTGACAATAAGCCTCCCCAAGATCCCAGTACCCCACTAACACTCATCCAATAGAGGTTTGGTTAGTGCTGTCTCTTGTCTGTCTTTCAATCCTCATTGACAATATTTGGTGTGGCCTCAGTTGATGACAGGGAGGGGTAGTTAACTTATTAACATTTGGTTTCAGTTTTTAAGGTTCTATATAGTGTTCCTATATCTTTTTGTTTTACTTCTGTTGTAGTTTCTAGGTTGCCGGTTGGTTTTAATAGCTCATGTGGATTAGTCTCCGCATTCAAAGTTGTCTTTCAGAACGAGTGTTTCTATATAATCTCAGTTTTTAACCTAAATTCCGATTTCTCCAAGTCTTTATAAAAATTTCTTTGGGACGGTTTCTAGTGCTCCTACAATTATTGGTATCATATTGATTTAATATATTATTATTATTATTATTATTATTATTATTATTATTATTATTATTATTATTATTATTAAAACCTCCTGTTATCAAATTATTAACAACGTTGCTATACAAATATCAATATTGTGGGAGGTTTTCTTCAGAAACGAATTCATAAAACTGCAAAACCGTCAAAGTGAAAACAAAAGTCATTGGGGTGGGGAATAGTGAAAGGGTAAGTTAGAGTGGGAGGGACTTTGCTGGATCGAACACATAATGCAAAATCAATAGACATAAAAATACTTCGACCCGAAATGCTTCGGTATTGGCAAAAAGGGGACGAACAACGGTATTATTATTATTATTATTATTATTATTATTATTATTATTAATATTATTATTATAATATTATTATTATTATTATTATTATATTATTATTATTATTATTATTATTATTATTATTATTATTGTTCTCGCACTTCCTCTGGAGAGATGAAGAATGAGAATTCTTTGATATGAAGTGAAAAGATATTTTCTTTTTGTTTAAGAAAGATTTATTGAAAGGAAATGCGAAATAAATAAATAAATATTTTTTTACATCGAGATGAAAGAGGAGGAAATCATATTTCAAAGTCTATCAGACGGACTTTGAAAATCTGCTGCAAGGTATTGAAAGCTGGTAAGGATTTGAAAGATATAGAAAGCAGAAAGGATGGATTTAAAGAGGAAAGTCTATAATCACACACACACACACACACACACACACACACACACACACACACACACACATGTATGTATGCCTGTGTGTGTGTGTGTTAATTTTATTTTTTAATTTTTTCATCATTTTGTTCTAGCAGAGGATGAAGCATTCTACGAATGTCAAATATTCACCTGCTATCTTATACATTGCAACCGAGAGATCTGTCTAAGCTTCTAACCCTCCTTTTAAGTGCAATTGTTTGTATCTCTCTTGCACTTGATTTGTCCGGTATATTTGCCACATAGGTTTTGAAATTCTTTTTAATGAGTCCGGTTGCTCCCATAATTACTGGAATTATGGAGATCTTCCTAAGATTCCAGTTTCTTTTCATGTCGTACATAAGATCTTGATATTTCGTTATATTTTCCCTCCCAACTCTGATTAACCCAATATCATTCACGACACTGACTTCTACTAGGGTTGCTTCTTTCTCCTTTTTAACTCATATCACTATGTCAGATTTAATAGTTGGGTTTCAATTGTAAGACAGTCTTGTTAAAAATGGTTGGCTAGATTCGTGTTAGTGATTATTCTGCCGGCTCTTATTTCTGTATATTGAGGTACCGTCATTAGGTTTAGATTCTAGGAGCTCATCAAATATTGCCCAGTGCTCACAATATTGGCACGAGGTTACCGTCGAGTTTTGAGAGACCCATACATCCTAATTTGTGTAGATACAACCTATGCAGAAACTAGTTTCTCTATGTTATTTTGTACAGTGTTAAATTTTTCCTTGTTTTAAGGATTATGTCCTTTTGTGGGCAGTTAACAATTCCTAAGTTGTATGTTATCACAGACGTTGGTTAATGGCTGTTACTTTGTTTTTGCTTGTAAGTTGTGTTTTACAAATTTTATTACACAGTCTACATATTAATCTCTGCAAATTTTTTTCTTTAGTTTTTTCATGCTGAATTAAATCGTTTTCTTTTATGCCAAGCTATTTGTATTTTTCCATCTTTTCTATGTCTTTGATGTCAGCATCCTTATAAAGTTGTATTCTTTCCATTTGGATCTTCTCCTAAGCTGTGATGGAGCATATGGAACATTTGTTCAAACCATTTTTATTCCAATATCTCGGGACAAGTTATGTGGATCCTGAAAGTGTTAATTTAAATCATTATCTGAACTGGCATACAGCTTGAGATCATCCATGAAGAACAGGTGGTCGACTTTTTGTAACGTCGCAAATGGACAAACAAATAAAATAGAAACAGAAATAAATAAATAATCCGGGTCGGCGTTTTTCTCTTTATAACATAGTTTTTATCGCCATTACTTTTGTCACCGCTTAAACAGTCTCTCTCTCTGTCACATGTCCATTTATCCTGACAAACGTTTCTTCTTCTTCCCGCCACATGCCGGGAACAGCCGGCCAATTCTCGTCTGCGACTTCACACGTTCATTTCCTTCTACGCCATCTTTCTTTCCCTCACAACACGCCGGCCGCATCCAGCCATTTCTTGCCCGCGTCTTTATACGTCTGTTCTTTTCGGCGCCCATTTTGTTTCTCTTCAAGAACATGTTGCATTTTTTCTCCTTCCTTTTCGCAATACGCAATTTTCTGCTGTTGCTGCTACTCTCTTCACAAGCCAGCCATCCTTCGCTGCTACTGATATTGTCCGCGCACTCATATGCACAATGTTACTATTTATTAGAATCTTGTTGCCGATCCTTGTTCACGTTTAAGGTACTCCGGCTTTAATTTAGTATTTTACTTAGCGGATCTACCGGCAGGCAAAAAAGTAAAGAAGATAAGTTATCTCATTGAAAGATTTCTTTTCGAATCTTCACAGCAGGAATTTTTATTGTTCCATTACTGTGGCTTTTTGCCATTTTTGCAAAATCTTTATAAATACAACTATAGTCTGTCTAATTCCTGTATGTTGTTCTGCATAGTGTCACCATTTTCCGTGTTTATATCCATTTGTGGCTAGTAAACAATGTCGGAGCTGTAAGTTATCGCAAGCATAGCTAGTTGGTAAATGACACTTAATTTGGTTTTGTTTGTAAACTGTTGCAATATTTTTGCCTTATAATGAGCATGGTCCCGCAAAGTCAGGGGATTTTATTTATAAACGATGCTGCTAGGAACCGACGAATCGAATTAATTCAGGTTCTGCTACCAACCAATCAGAAACCAGAATTGCGCCATAAATATTAAACCTTTTCTGTAGCAACTTCGCATGTGTTTTCTTCCGTGTCAACACAGGAAGAATCTTTTGTTATGTGCATTCCAACTCGAGAACGATCTACTGAGAACCAGTTTCCGATGGTTAGGTGTTCTACACAAGCCCTAGAGTATCAACCATCGGAAACTGTTCTGAAACTAAACATGGCTTACAACTCTAGATATATTTTATATTCACTGCCAATTTTTTCTCTCATCTTCTTATGCTGAATTGAATCTGTTGTGTCTGTACAAATAATTAACAAGAACACGGAAAGTAAAGGTATAACAATAATATATTAGGAAGAAAAGTTATCTGCATATTTACGTGTCTTTAAATATACTTCAGTTGGAGATATTCCGGCAGGTGGCGTGTTGCATGTCTTACTGGAGTCAGCATAAGTGTCTTGCCTATTTGACGGTCGTTGCCGGACTCTCCCGGTATTGGTGATTGATACCTTTATATATCTCACTCACCCGCCTATGTTAATTAGTGGGCGTTTCCACAACAGAATCGTCCTTTTCTATGCAAAATTATTTGTATTTTTCTGCTCATCTAGATCTATGACGTCATAGTATCACGCTCTACTTTTTCTGTTTGGACCTTATTCCCAGCTCTTATGGAGCACTTTGTCCGAATCAAATTTCATTCCAATATCTTGGAGAAAGTATGTACAATCTGCAAAGTCGATTTAAGTCAGCATCTGAACTTGGTATACAGCTTGAGTTATCCATGAAGAGCAGATGGTTGACTCTGGTATTTGGGCCTTATTAGCAACCCTTATTCAGTCTGGCTTTAATTGAGTAGATTTCTTCGTGGAGATAAGCTATCCCTTGGAAAATTTCCTTTTGGATCTTAACAGGAATTCTTGTTGTTCAATTAGTGTAGTTTAATGACATGTTTAATGACATGTTTGCCATGTATGCTTATATAAAATCTAATGGGTAATCAGGCAGATTATGGTTGTACATCTGCTTGAGTACCCACCAGCCTGAAGAATATTCAGTGTAGCTAAATCGACATATATATTTTATAACTTACTATACATATATATATATATATATATATATATATATATATATATAGAGAGAGAGAGAGAGAGAGAGAGATGGGGGGAGAAGGAGATATATATATATATTAGTCAATTGGATAAGAAAAACTTAAGCGATTTTAACGTATAAATGAATATTTGCGCATGATAGAAGCAACAAGTTTAGTCGACTTATTCCTGCCAAGTTCAACATTTTTTTTTCAATTTTGACCCCTTAGTATATGTTTTTTTTATTTGCTAAAAACAAAATCGAATTCGTTTCACAGGCTACATCGTCGATCAATATCTTAAGTGTCAAGTCTTTGGACCAAAAAGTAACAGAGAAGTATGGTAAGAACTGTTCCACACACAGAGATGAAAAGGGAAAGATCCCAGTAAGTAAGAAAGCAACACTAGATAAGTTTTAAAATGTTATTAGGAAAAGGCGAGAATCGAACCCAGTAGACAAGTGTTTAAAGATAATAGATATTGACATCATAGAAATTCAGAACGATTGTCATTGTTATCGCAAATAACTAAATATTACTTGTGTCAGAGATTAGCGATTGTCCATTCTTTTAGAAATAACTGGATATTAAACATGTCAGTTAAAAGAATGGACAATAACAAAGTTGAAAACGTTATGCAACAAATAGATCAAATGATACAATTTAATTTACGGATTTCTTTTGTTTATCAGAGGTGTGTAAATACATGTGCAAAGGGCGCAGGTAGATTGAAATTCACGTTGGTTGACCACACTTCTGACGTCATAAAGAAAGGAGATTCTTAATATATTAAGATAGGGTTCGAACTTAGAGACAATCAGACAATCACAGTCACAGTGATAGTCAGTTAGAGACGAGAATCGGATAGAGACTTAGTGAAGCTTATGCCCTTAGGGACGAAGGAGGTAGGAGGAGACCATGTAGCCATACAAGCTTGAATTCCTGAGTCATCAATCAGTCGGCTGATGAATAAAACATAATCATCTATATTTTGCAATTGTTTCTCTTCGTGTCGTCATTACAACTGAAAAGTAAACGTGTTTTTTCTATCATCATCTGTAAATGAACTTTGTATAACCCCCCTCAAAGTATTATGTGTTCCCACCAACATCACTAATGTATCTCCCTTCCTCTGTGTTAACACGAACTGTTGCATAAATGTCCCAGCTCTGTAATAATAATATGAAGTCCACAAGAATCGCACAGTCGTCGTCGTCGTGATGTCACTCCCTCAGTATTATCATCTTCAGTTCTGAGTCTCCGTTCCATGTGTTCTATATGTACCCTGACTATTCAACATGTCTCTAATATGACCCCCTGACAACACAATATATATATATATATATATATATATATATATATATATATATATATATATATATATATATATAACTACTTCATTTACTCGCATAAAATTAATATACGAAAGTATAAATTTATGCGTAAACTTTAAGTATTTACTTCAAAAGTGCTCAATACGTAGGTAGAGCTAGTTAGTAATTTATAAAATATATATGGCGATTAAGCTACACTGAATATTCCGCGTTTCATCCACTCTAGGATTCTCCAGGCTTATGCGCATAAGCCTGGAGAATCCTAAAGTGGATGAAACGCAGAATATTCAGTGTAGCTTAATCGCCATATGTATTTATATAGTATGTGTGTAAAAAAGTGATCACACATGTTTTTAAAAAAAAAAAAAAATTTTCATCTGTAAAAAATCCAAAGGCCAATAAATGCAAGGCATTTTTATTTATAATTTCTGAACAGTAGAGAATGCAACTTCCGGCCTTTTCATCCCTATAATTGCACTTTTAACTTGATGAAAATAATGTTTTTTTTTCTATGATGTATAGTTAATTATTTGAAAATACCTTGTATTTGTTGAATTTAAGACTCCAAACTTGAATCGACCACTTTTTTTACAGATGAACAATTTCTTTTTAATAAAACTGTAAAAAATTTTTTATCACAACGAAAATATATATAACACGTGAAAAATAGAAGTTTCTTTAGTATAATATATTGCTATTGTAAAAAATTTGCATTAATTGATATTTCTCAATAAAAATATGTGTGGCCACTTTTTACGGACTATATATATATATATATATATATATATATATATATATATATATATATATATATATATATATATGCTTACAAAGAATTCACAGCTTCTCTCCGCAAAACGTCTTATATTATTTGGATTTTTAATCTCTTTTTGAAATAAATATTGTCGTCGGAATTAAAAATATTAAACACTTGAATGCGCATTTAAAAAATTTTTATTTACTGTTTAATTTTTAATTTTTCCCTGATATGTATATATTGTGTGTATGTGTGCTTCTACATACTTATATGTATATATTTATTTAAGAGTGACGTGGCACCTTCTCATTTGCTGTATATTCTCCTCCTTCCTCTTCCTTCTTCCTCTGTGCATGCATATTTCTTTCACTACACTGAGGAAGGCCGAAATTACGATCGAAAATATGTTCTTGTAAAAAAATTGTTTTTTGATTATTTTTTATGATAACACTTTGTATTACGTCACCAATAGAAAACAAATAAAGAAAAGTTATAAAGTTGTATACTTTTCGTATGCATTTCCACACACACACACACACACACACACACACACACACACACACACACACACACACACACACACATATATATATATATATATATATATATATGCATGTGGTAAAACTTTTTCATCCTACATGCTACACAATTAAGCAGAATGTAGAAAATATGCAAAATGGAAATTAGAAATGATATTGAGCGCCGTAGTTAAATGAAGCCAATCATCTAATAAGGAGCCGTAAAAAGTGAATAATTAATTAATGAAAGTTTGCTTTTTGTAATGATACATGAGACATTAAGAACTTTTAAATTGTCTCCCCTTGGAATTCTTCAAAACATGGAAACAAAAAACTGTCATTTTAACCTAAAATGCACGTATTTTAATGTATTTGCATTACGATACAGCTTCCCGTGTGTTCTTATCATGGATAGACTGTGCAAGGTTTCACACGAACATTGCATTTCTATCGTATTCAATAGAACATGCTTGCATTAATGAATGCTTGCTTGAATTGGGATCACGTCTACAGAATATTATGTTGGGAGTTGAGCAACAAAATGTCCGTTCAAATTACATTTTTATTTTTGCATGTTAGTACACTCAGCGAAGCAAAAAACATGAACGGAATCCACAAGTAGAAGTCCTAGGCAAGAAGCTGTTAGAGCAGAAACATTTCCTAAAGAGGTGGGATTTTGCTACTTATTAGATTAGTCGGCAGGATTTTCTCTGGAGGTGCACAATTGCTACACGTTCGTTCGAACACATTCCATTAAAATGTTAAACAGGCACATGGTTCAACATTCTGGCGATGGTACAGGGGTTGGAGCATAGTTGATAATTCAGGACCTGTTAGATTAAAGACACTTTTTGGACTCTATCTAAAAGGGAGAGACTACTAATTGAGAGGTATCCTCGAGTAACCCAGTAAAATCTTACCTCCTCACTGTTGCGATCCTTAAATGTCAGAAAAACTTCTATTTTAATAATTTATTCCTTCAAACGGCTGGACTTTGAAATTCCCTACCTGTTTCCTGCTTCCCTCCTTGTGTCAACGTGCAGGCATTTAAATACAGTGTGAACAGACATCTCGCAGTTCAACTCGCCGCAGTCACTTAAATTACTTTGTTACTGTTACTCACCCCAAACAAGGCGCCTTGCTACAAGGATGTGAGAGATTTAATAGAAGCGCCTTATAATCCAAGTGGTCATATGCCCTTTTGGGATTAAAAAGAGTAAAAAAGTGGGAACATGCAGACAAAATTATAAAGAGAAATATTAAATGATGTTGATGGTTGGGCAGATGATGTTCGTGATGATGTTGAATTGGAGCCATTAAAATCTTTTATCGGGAGGGAGGAATCCTACAAATACCTGACCATTTTCAATTGGCATTGAATAGCTGAAAGAAAGGCATGAAGTCTGACGTCATATGGAAGGTTAGGCTGGTGGTGGTGGGGGTGATATCTGGGGAATCTGAAGCAAGGTGCAATGCTGGGTATCGGTAATGCAAGATGTGGATTCTGGGTTTGTAGGATGGTTGGTGTGCAGAAAGTGGTGGGGATCTGAAACGCAGTTGCTATTGGTAACCAACCATATTTGTTGGTTTCGATCGGACCGTGCGGAAGAGAAGGACGAAGGAGAAGAAGGCACCCAAGGGATAGAGCAGTCATTGACCGTGCAGTTTAGTGCGGAAACTGGAGCATCCTGGAAGGAAGTTACAGGGAAAGGAAGCCTTCGACGACGATCAACGAAAGACAAGATGACGACCGAGCAGAACCAAGACTGAAGATCCCAAAGACATGAAGGGGAGGAGGGGAAGTTGCGTGTTGGGGATTGGGTAAGGATGGGGGAGAATTAAACACATGGAAGGGGAGTGTGGGTTGTGAAAAGGATTCCTACTGGCTGTTTCCTTTATAACAGTGACTGTAGTGATTGGTGTTGATGAAGAAAAGAAACAAGAACAGATCCCAATCTTAAGATAAGTCTATTTAATTTGCGCGATTAGTAATGAAAATGTTTTGTTTGTTTTCGTCGTGACAGATCAAATTTGAAATTTAAAAGTGACAAATTAACAAAAAATATTTATACTTCAAATAAGAGCAAGCTGCATCGTTTTGATTTATAAATGTTGAACATTTTATTGATATTCGATTATTCTGAGATTCCTCAGTGATTTTTTTCCAATCAAATATATATTTTTTTTTTATTAAAAACAAATAACTTTTACTTTCACTGCCTGTCCCTTATTTAACAGAATCTATCCGGATTTTGACATGAAACGACATCTTAACGTGAGGGATCCACCTGAGAGTTTTGAGAAGTGTGGAGTTACACGCCATCTAATAGGTCACGCATTATCAACCAAACTCCAATCTCTGTCACATCGCCGCAATATTGCATCCCTGTGTCTGTTTTACAACTACTTAGATAGAATATGCTCTGACGAACTTGCAGCACATGTGTCGCCTCAGCGTAAATACTCCCTACTAACCTGAAAAGCAGAAAAATCCTACCCCTTCAGTGTCGAGACCCTTAGATGCCGGAAAAATTTGCTACTCAAATAAAACTGCTAGACTTTGGAATTCCATCCCGGTTTCTTGCTTCCCAGAGTGTACTGTAATGCAGAAGTTTAAATGTAATGTAAACATATATTTTGCAGCCGATGTCCGTACATAGTTTCCTTGTAGACATGGTCTCAGATATTAGCCTCTTGTGTCAAAATGACAATATGCTTTATTTGGGATGAATAAAGTAAACACACACACACATATTTATAGGGAATATATATATATGTGTGTGTATATATATATATGTGTGTGTGTGTGTGTGTGTGTGTGTGTGTGTGTGTGTGTGTGTGTGGAAAAATTAGAATTAAATTTACAATATTTTATTCAAAAGAAGGAATAGGAAATAAAGGTGTAGGGTTCCTTATTTCATGGAGTTTCAAAGAAAAGCTCTTCTCCTCAGAGGAAAAATGTTAGCAAAACGTGAGAATAGATAAGTATCTATTTTTCCTGGTTAGCTCATATATATATATATATATATATATATATATATATATATATATATATATATATATATATATATATATATATATATGAACAAATGATTAATAAAACATGTTAAAAAACATCTTGAAAAAGAGTTAAAAAACATATTTAATTTTAAAAAAGGAAGCACAAGATAAATGGATAGTCCTTAATCCGCGGAGTTTCGAAAAAATACTCTCCTTCTCATCAGAGGGCAGGAATTAGCAAAATGCTGGATCGTATTTTGCAATTAAAAGTATTTAATGAAACTACAAGTAAGTCACAGATCTTACTTGGTTAAAAAAAAGAGTGAGGTAAGGGGAATATATATATATATATATATATATATATATATATATATATATATATGTGTGTGTGTGTGTGTGTGTGTGTGTGTGTGTGTGTGAGCTAATATATATATTTATGGAGAAATATATTTTTTATTATATATCAATCCTTATATAAGAAGCTCAATGTGATTACAGAGCAATATATAGAATAAATGACAAAAAGTTATATTCCAAAATTCATGATGTCGACCATCGTATAATTTATTCCTTTGAATCAGTTGACTTATACAATTTTTGACAGTATCTGTTTCGTAGCGCAAAATCAATCACTTAATTATTATATCAATCAGAGAATCTATTATGCCCTTAACTCATCAGAAGAAATAGCAACGATCAATCCGTCAAAAGGAATTGAAATGTGATTTGACATAGTAAAAATCCGAAAATTGAAACAGAAGCTGCAGATACTTTTTTATTTTTCCATTACGCCATATTGAATTTTTATCAAACAATGTCATTAAATCCAACTATTCGTACTAACATTTTAAATTAATTTATGAATCTTCTACCAAAAATGTATCTTTTACCAAAAATGTATCTTCTACCATAATGTTCTATTATATATCTATTAATTCGTATCCCTGTCTATGTTTTTGTTTGTTCATAATTTGATTAATATATACAAAAGAGTTCTTACTTTACTCTTTCATTTATTTCTATATATAGTATGATTCTTGGAAACTATACAATTAAGAGATCATCTCATTTGCATATTACATTAAGAAAATCGATTTTATTAAATAGCGGTATCTTAGTTAATTTTCTAGCGAGAGAATTGTTTTACATGTTCTATTTAAAATTGTTATTTAATAAATTTTAAACAATAATTATATTGATAATATATTTAATTTAATTTATTTGGAATTATTATTCCAACATCAATTTTATAAAATATCTTTTTAGGGTTATTTTCCCCTAAAAACTTCGGAACATAAATAGTTTGTTGTTTAAAAAACTATTTACTAAATAAAATAATTTGGTAGTCTCAATAAGTTTCTAGCTTGAAAAAATAATTCCGTGTATTTTTGGGGGCTTTTATTGTTGTTTTAAATATTCAAACTAAAAACATTTACGAAAAAACTGAAAAGATTTCATTTGTTTGTTTTTCTTATTCTTTAAACGGTTGTACTGAAATCGGTAAATTTTTACCAGCGTCGTTTAACACCTAAAAAATAAATATCTACTGCTCCCCCTCTAAATTCTGCAGTTTACACTTTTTTCTTTTTTCACGTAAATCTCGTCGATTACAAACATAACGTTTAGAGTTGGGGATTACTTTCCTATATAAATTTAACGTAAACCGAGCACCTAATTTTTGGCCACCAAGCGTTCAACGAGACATATCAGCTCAACCACTTTTTCAAGTTTGGCGATCGAGCAGGGGGGGGGAAACATGACAAACATAATTTGTTTTTTTTGGGGGGGGAGAGGGCGGGAATTACATTTGAAACATAAGATAACGATAAATTTAATTAATTTTATGAAACCATTCTGTACTTTCACCTAACAATTTCCTAAACAAAACGAACCTCAAAATATGACGAATTCAATTTTAGGGGGTCGCTGGAGAATTACATTAGAAACATAAAATGGCAAAAAATTTAATTTAATTGTTTTTGGAATTAATTTTTTGGGTAGATCGTTATCATTTTTAGGGGTTCTGCCTACTTAGCTATTTTTTTTCTTTTTTGCGATCGCTCGGGCATTTACTGCTATTTTTATTGAAACAAAAGTTGTAATGATTTATAGTTTCTTCTCTTTGTATGCCTTCTGCCGAAATATCTAGTGGAGAGGGTATCACGTACTTCTTCTTTTTTGGGGCGATTACATTTACATGTTTGTATCCGTTCTTTTAGTTTTGGAATTGTTGTGGGAGGTATCCACGTTGCCCATGATAAAAATGATTAGCATAGCAGGTGTGTTCCAATCGGAACTCCATGTCAACCCAGGCAACGCCGGGGACCCATGCTAGTATCCATATATTGATATACCACTTTTTTGGGCAATTTTATAAATTCGAAATCTCAGCAACTACTGATCAGAATTTAACAAATTTGGAAAGCTGACCTGAATTGCGGTGGGCTATGTGACATTCGACCTTAAAGTCGCACATTACTGCTTCGAGAAGTGGTGATTCACTTTTCTATATTAATTTAACGTAAAATGAGAACCCACTTAATGACCACCTTTGCTATAAATTCGTTTTAAGTTAAATTAATGTGTAAAAGTGATCCTCCACTTTATATTTTTTATATCTTGGAAAATACTCGATTCCTTGGATTTTTACTGTTATTTTCGTTTTCAGCACCCTCGAAAATCTATAATAGTCGTAATTTAAAGGATTTCTCCTGGGTGGAAAAATACTGCACCTTTACCAATATTTCAATCATAATCATTTGTTTTACTAGTTTTGCATATAAATTACAAGTTACCTGATATTTCCCCCAAATATCTGGCCTTGATAGAAAGGAGACTAAAACTTGCTACCTTGGTATGATTTGATCTGAAACAACAGAAAAAGAGGTCAGATGGTTTAAGTGCGCTCCTGTAGCTTTATCATATGTTATATTTCTTCTCTTTGGTTTTAATGCATGAAATAAATTTCACAGTGTACGAGGCTTTTTTGCAAAAGAGAAGAAATATAACACATGAGAAATATTTGCAATCAAGTGTCCCCTTGCTGTTATTTCAGATCATTTGAAACAATACCATAATAACAAGTTTTAGTCTCCTTTCTATCAAGGCCAGATAATATATATATATATATATATATATATATATATATATATATATATATATATATATACAAAAAACAAAACAATAAGGAAATCGATTACATCATAGCTTGTATTTTTCGAATGCTATAAATTGTTTTGAAACCAACTAGACACTTTTAAACTGAATATTCTTTAAAAAATTTCAAGATTGGTATCTTATAAGATTTATTGAAGGCAATAAAATGTTAATACGTGTATATATATATATATATATATATATATATATATATATAAATATATATATATATATATATATATATATATATTACTATCAATTAAAAAAACATTTCGATTTTAACCGTTGTCTAAATGATTTTCTTAAATTATTACTTTGGATAGATATGAAGAGATGTGAAAGAAACCTTTTCTTTGTTTGATTAAATTGGAGGAATGAGAGATTAGAGTGGATTCAATTAAAGGACTTACTGATTTGTTGTGTATCGTTTGTAATATTGTTGCTGTCTCAACTTTCAACTGGTGATCATACCATAATATGGGTAAAAATTGCGTTAAAGGTGTCATTAGTTCGTATGTCTCTTTTATGTTCATACATTCTCTTAGCGAGGTTACGTTATGTCTCGCTTATGTATATTTTTCCACAGTCACGACTGGGTGTGGAATATACAGCTGATTTGGTGTTGGAATTTGTGCTTGATTTTATTTTATGGATTAAGTCTTTGATTGTTTAAATTATTTCTGATATTTCAATACCCATTTAATTTAATTTTTTTATAGATCAATTGTTTTTATATTTGTAGGTAGAACTAAACTTTTGTTAAATGTTTTGTTTGTTATGCAGCTGTCTGGATTGCGTGTAGTAAATATTTAGAGCTTTTCTATTGGCGTTTGATAAAAATCATGACGGGTATTGTAAATCTTTAAATGCCGTTCTATATATTGGAATGCTTCCTTTAAATATTCATTGCTGCGTATTCTTTAAGGTAAAATCCGGTTACTGTGCCTTTTTTCATTTTATCATTATGGTTCGAATAAAAATGTATATAGTTGTTTTTGTTGGTTGGTTATGGTGGACCTTGTACTTTAATTCATTGCTATCATTTATTAAATAGACATTGAGAAAAGGTATCGACTTGTTTTTCTTTTTCGTATGTGTAATTAATAGAGGATTCAATTTTGTTTTATTTGTTTAGTAATATATTCCATCTTGGATTATTGGGGAAGAAAATTAAAATATCGTCTATATATCTAAAGTACCCTTAGGTAATCTATATTTCAAAGGCTAAGTCTCCATAAACTCCAAAAAACAAACATGCTAAAACTCAACCAAATAAGTTTCCCATAGGTAAACCAAACTTCTGCTTGGAGTAAAATTTATCAAAATGAAAATACGTCATATTGACACATAAACCTATGATATTAATTATGTTATCTACCTCGAAAGGGAAATAAATGTTTGGTAATATGCTTTGTTTGAGGTGAATAAAAGTAAAAAAAAAAGTAATGCATTACAAACCGACGGACGAATGTATTTCTTTTAGAAAAGGGCTGGGCGCATCTAAGATGAGATGTGTCCATTCAGTCTGTTCATTTCACCATGAAAATGCAATTTAAAACTGAAGTGGGACAGACGGACGGAGCTTCTCCCGACGAAATGAGGACGCGTCTAAAAGTGAGGAGGGAGAAGATGTATTGTCGTTCGCTACTGGCATTTGTAATGGCAGTGGCGACTTAAATGGATGGTGATGACGGTGTTTCAGATTACCATGGAACGGTTGATTCCAGTGAGGGCAATTTCAATTAAAAGCAGAAAGCAATAATGGTCGTCGTGCCAATGGTTACTTGTGCGTGCTAGTAGCGGGTTCGTGGCGGAGGTGGTTTTAGTAATAATCTTAGTGCCAATTATCTAGTAGCGTGAATGTTGGTCGTTCCGAGCTAAATCCCCTCCTTATGGACAATATGAGTTACGAACACGAGTGAATTCAAGGAATGCAAGAATTACATTATTTGTGTAAATTTACAACGATTTGAAAAGAAAATCATCGAGACTCTATTTATTAGATATAACTTAACACGACTATCTAGTATTGATAGGGCATGATCGTGTTGACACGCTTGTTCTCGTTAGATCACAGAAATTAAGAAACGTTGACCTCGGTCAGTATCAGATGGGTGACCATTTGTTAATACCAAGCGCTGTATGTGGGAGGACCTCGATACCTCTTTACAAGAGCTGCGAAAACATCTTCATATCTTTTGACAGATATATACATGCGACTAGGAATAGCTTGTAAATTCCATACACTCATAAAACTTCCCCCTTCGGAGGAAGCCGGTTTTATCCGCACAGAGTTAGTGTCGCTTTAGTACAGTATCTAGTGTTGTTCAGAGGGGGGGGGTCATGGATTAGAAAATAAAAAAAAGTCAGATGGTTTAAATACGCTCCTGTTGCTAGAATATTGGTTGCTATGAAAACAGGTGAACCAGTTAAACCTGTTAAGTTAATAATGAAAAAAGAGAACAACAACGGGTCAAACTTAAAGTACAATAATTAGGACTTCTATCTCGTTAGAGCTGACGGGACAAGAGCAAACTACCCACGTGAATTAAATGAAGAGTTACGTTTTACAGAATAGTTTAGACGTTCGCTAAGAAGATTCCAGAGTTCGACATGGTGCACCTGAAGGAGGTCGGAGATTTCATCATATAAACTACATTTGTTCACTGATACAATCGCATCCGAGACAAGTATATTTACTGACGACACCACATTCTGTGCTAAAAATGCGGGCACACCGAATACATACCTATCCAAAATAACTGATATATATATATATATATATATATATATATATATATATATATACAGGGTGACCCTCTCCCCCCCCTAAAAAAACGGGCCCCAACTCTAATTAGGCCCTGTTTCTTACGTCCGAATGAAATGAAACTTTGGTCATAACTAGTTTATTATATTCAAAATATCACATCAAAACAATTGGTTCTTTTACCTTTTTTTCTCCGTTCTACAGCTTATGTTTTAGATGGTCTCCATTTAGCTTTTGTTTATATATAAACTAAATGGAAGCCATCTAGAGCATATGCTGTAGAACGGAGCAAAAAAGGGAAAAGACCCAAGTGTTTTGATGTGATATTTTGAATATAATAAACTAGTTATGACCAAAGTTTCATTTCATTCGGACGTAAGAAACGGGGCCTAATTAGAGTTGGGGCCCGTTTTTTTGGGGGGGGCACCCTATATATATATATATATATATATATATATGTGTGTGTGTGTGTGTGTGTGTGTGTGTGTGTGTGTGGAATCGGAATCGGAAATCGATAAGTATGGGCAAAAAGAAATGAATAAGGATATGACAACCTAGTTTTGAAAGCCGATTTATCATAATTTTTTGTAGGTTTCCGAATACTTTTTTTAATTGTATTTGAATGATTAAGGACTAAACTTAATTTCATAAAGAAAAAAAAATATTTGTACACGGGAAAAAAAGTTATTAAAAATGTTTTCACGGCGAGCTAACCAATTCAACTAAATTTTGAAGTTAAATAAATTCATTGGAAAAATCCTTTTAGAATTAAATATTAGTTTTCTGTGTCTATTTCAAAGATAATTAGTAAAGTAAAATCCTAAGATACTGAATTTAAAAAACCCACTTTTTTTGCACAAAAAATATCTGAATTAGACTCAAAACCGAGTGTTTTTGCCGTTCACAAAACCACAAGAAACCATACTTTTGGAAATACGGAATATACAGAGGCCCAAAATCTGAGACGGTCGAAAAGCTGTCTGAGAATGACGACATATAATTAAAAGGAAGGAGGGGTGCTGGGGTTCTTTTTTTTCCCCAGACGGGCGTCCGTACATTTTTATTGTAAATGTTTGTATAAATTTTACCATTTTTTAATTTAATTATTTTTCTATGTTCCTTTTTTTAATTTTTTTTAATTATTGGCCAATATTATATAAAGATTATGTCAAGCCGAAAGTTTCACATTCTTTTGAGCAAGGAAATTATTAAAATTTTGCATATAAAAATTATGCGAAATCTGTAATTAAAAAAAATATAGAAATATTTTTTCTAGTATAATTTTTTGTGTGAAAAATATTAAATAAACAATGCTTAATTCAATTGTAATATCGGTAGTTTGAGAAATTTATTTTTCATCGAATTATATCGAATTCATTAATTGACACAGTTATTTGGAAGGGAAATGTACATAAACACCCCCCCACACACACAGACATTATCACGTTTATAGATATATAGATATATATACAAATCGAGCAAAATTCTAAAAGCCATATTGCGTTGGCTTACATGGCTTTATGTCAAATCGATGGTTGAAAGATTTATGCCCATTTTGCATTGAATATTAACCATAAAGTACGTGCATCAAATGAAAACAATAATTCTTAGTTTGGTATCATAAGTCCATAGAAAATTCTAGCAAGCGGAAAAAGAAGAGAGGATAGAAAAGATCAATTTGCAAGAGGACTGAAAGGAGAATGAAGAGGACTGTGACAGGGCTTTTGACATCTGGGGAAAAGAACATTTTAGCTAGATTTATGCGCGTATGAGTGTGAAGGACATGTAGTACCATATTATATACATGCTATGTATTACATATAGTACATATTATAACGACGAACTATATATAGTACATATTATAACGATACACTACATAAAAGTGGATTCAGAGAGAACATAAAATTCCAACAAACTCATAATCAACAAAAAATAAAAAAAAAAAAAATAGGAGACGGAATATAATTTGGTTCTTACTTCCATTCTCACTTAATACTAAAACTAGAGTAGGGCATGTTTTCTTTAGACTTAGATAACATTTCCCCACAAAACACAGATTACATAAGATTTTTAATAGGAACACTGTAAAAGTAAGCTACTCGACAGCACCATCGATTAAGTCCATCATCTCTAGAGAACCAAAGAAAATAATCAACGCAGGCTGCTCCTGCAGAACCAAATATAAATGTCCATTGGATGGCAACTGTAAAACTGAATCCCTTGTATAAGAAGCTACAATAGCTGACCAATCTACAAACATACCCGAAAAATACATCGGAAGACACAAGGTTCATTTAAGCAAAGATATTATGCACATATGAGCTACTTTAGGATTAAAACAGCTTTATCAACCCGCGTGTAGGAGCTTTAAGAAAAGGGAGATCGCCTTATCATTAAATGGAGAAGAATTAAACACACATCATCATACTCCCCAGAATTTAAACAATGCTAACTTTGCAACGCGGAGAAAATTCTATATTCTACGGTCAATTCCTAACATAGGAATAAGCTGCTTAAATGTGCGGAGCGAATTTCTGAAATCTTGCATACACAGAAGGAGAGCACTCATTATTAACTGGGACAGTAAAACAGACTAAACCTCATTTCCTAAACAACTTTGATTTTAAAAAGGATTTTTATTTTAAAAAATTTATACAATTTTTACAATTGTATTTTTGATATTTTATTATTATATATTATATAATTTTTATTAACATTAATTTTTATTATTATACTTTTTTATTATTATAATTTTTTATTATTGTAAATTCTTTATTATTATAATTTCTATTAAATAGGTTTTATTATATGAGTTTGTTAAAATTTCAATGTATTAAATTTATTTAAGTTATTTTATATTTATTTTATTTTTATTATTAAAATTTTGATTATTATTATTGTTTATATTTATTATTAAAATTAATTTTATATACTGCAATTAAAAATCTCTATTTTAATTTATATTATTTAAATTCTTATAGAGAATAGGTAAAACAATTGTAACAATTAAATATAGTATAAAAATCCCTTAAACTAGAAAATAATTCCTCCTAAAAATTAAGATTACATTGAAATGTTTAAATTTTAAATATAGGTTAATATAGATTAAATAGAAATTTCATTTGTTTTTGGATTGTTTGTTAAATTTAAATTTAAAATCTGAAAGTTTTAATTTTAAAATTAAATTTTTATTTTAAATTTTAAATTAATATAAAGACTTTTTTAAAATTAATTTATGTAAGGCTTTAAAATTTAATAAAATTCTCATATCTGATGGAATAGGGTTTCATAATTAAAATTTATATAAAATAGGTATCTTCAGACTATTTTAAAGAAATTAAAATTTTCCCCTTATTATTAATAGCGGGGTGAAGGAATATAAACATTATACATAAAATCAAAGGAATGAAGTTAAATATAAAAAATATATAATAAAATAATTATTATAAATTTGAAAATGTCTTTCAAAGTCTGCAAGATTATCTCCCTTAGCTTACTTAGAACCAAAAAAGAGCTTCAGATTGATAGAACAAAATAACGTTCTTTTCATAAAGGACGCAATAAACACTTCACTTAAAATAATATAAATTTTAAGAATACACATTCCACCTTTTCTTTTCTTTTTCTTCTTTGTTCATTTCGGTTTTCCTTTTCTTTTTCCTTTTCTTTTTCTATTTTTCTTTCTTTAGCGTAGCGTCCAAAATATTAAACGTACAATTTTAAGACTTTATTTTTATTTGAAATTTGAATTTTAGGTGGTTTCAGGTATACGAGATTTGAACGTAATCTTGTAATCTTTATATGATTCATATTCCGGTTATAAAACAGATGAGTATCGGTTGAAGAGAGCTTGATATAGGTATCAAAAAACGATCCCCCTATTATCAGGTTTGAAACCGACGGTACCGATGTCTTATATCATCCAAAGCTTCTGTGAATAAAAATAATACGCTTATATTTTCGGAATTTTATATTATACCAGCACTCTGCTGGAATCCTTCTCCTAAAATATAAATATAAATATATATATATATTTATATAGTACTGCTTCGCAGCTCATCCGTGCGGCTAGACAGGTAACTACCTCAAGCCAGGATTGAAACCCGACCGCTTGTATGACAGTCACGGCTCCTAACCACTACGCTAATCGGCGGCTGCTGTGTGAGTCGTGAATTCATGATGTTTTGACAGCGTCCGATTATCTGCTATGACATCATATATGACGTAAGTGAACAAACTACCACACAAATAGGAATACGCTTTTATTATAAAGATGTATATAATGCTTATTTTTATGTGCATATATGTTGGTGTGTGTGTGCATATATGTAAGTATAACCCTGTGTTAATATGTGTGTCAGAGTAAATATCTGTGTAAGTTCTGGCATTGGCTGACAGGTCTTAGAGTTCAATGCCAAACCCATAATTTCACAGGTCTTTACAATAGACTAAAATAAAAGACAATGCGCGCATGCAACAACAACAACACAAAAAAAAAAGACACAGCAAAAAACGGAATGGCTGGAACTGAGACGAACCATCTTTGATTGCATCTGTCGTTGGCACTGCCAGCAGCGTGATTGCAAAGATCAAAGTGAAAACAACTTCGAGTGGGGCGGCTCATCTTTCATTTTACTCTTTTTGTGCCAAAGATAAGAGAAAAGAAAAGCATGCCGAACCTGCCAAAGTTTGAATTCTTTCCAAAGTTGTTTTTTTTTTTTTTTTGCTCTTATATTTTGCGTGTCATTATATAAAAACACGTTTATTTTTGTTGCAGTGTCTGTTGAACGACATATCTACCCGTTCAGGATTAATATTGCAATGATCTATTGTATTCACGTTGGCGTTGCATAAAAAAAAGTCCCTAATTTACCTAAAACTAAGTTGTTTGGGTATAATGCAGAAACCTATTTAACTGTCACTAAATAGAGGATAATACGACATTAAAATGTTTTTTTTTTATCTTAAACCTTATTACATAAAGACATATTTCGAGTAAAACTTTAATTTATTTTCCCCACCAAAACTTAACAAATGCACGATTAATATTTGTAAACATTGAATAGGGAAAAAATCAAGATGGCTGCAACTAGCAAATTCGTAGACCAAATAGCAGCCTCGACCTTTCGATCGAAAAACCAAGATTGAGTGAAACGAAACGAACCGATGAATCTGTTTAGTTCGTATCTTTATGAATTCATGTGAAGAGAGCCAGTGATACAGAAAATTTTGATACTGGATATGACCTTAAACTATATCCGATGGTGAGGGCCCCAGCTTGCGGGCTTTGGGGAGTGTGGAGCCACCCTTTAATTACCATTGCTCCCATGTCCACTCTGACCCGGAGTGGTAGTACCTGTTAGGGTCCCAACTATGGGTTAAATAGAAACTTACTTGAAAACAAAAAATATATTCTATTAAAAAGTTTTCTTCAAAATCTTTGGTTGGTTGGTCGGTTGGTTGTTTTGTTTTACGGCATATCAACTCTTTTCAGGTTATTTAATGCCGAATCTGGTGATTTTGAAGAACGATCTTTTTAATATAGTATATTTGCTTTTTAAGTCGTAATCTATTTAACCCATAATTGGGATCCTAACAGGTGCTACCACTCCGGGTGAGAGTGGACCTGGGAGCAATGGCAATTAAAGGGTGTCTCCACACTCCCTAAGGCCTGCAAGCTGGGACCCTCACCATCGGATATAGTTTAAGGTCATATCCAGGACCTCAAAATCTTTGGATTCGCCATTAAATAACCCCAGAAGGGTTGATATGCCGTAAGACAAAAACAACCAACAGGTCCTTTGATGCATCACGTTTATTCTACATGAATTATTTTTCATTTTAAACTAAAACTTAATTTATTTATAAATTAAAAGTTGTTTAAAAGGTGCTTATATTTTTTGTCATTCTAAAGTAGAAAAATAATTATTTAAAATAAATTTGTTTACAAGTTATTTTAATTATTTTTCATTTTGTTTTCTTGTATTTATTCTACGTAAGTAAAAATAAAAGTTGTTGAAATTATTTTTCATATTTTTCTTACATTTAATCTACATAAATAAAAATAAAAGTTGTTGAAATTATTTTTCATTTTGTTTTCTTGTATTTATTCTACATAAGTAAAAATAAAAGTTGTTGAAATTATTTTTCATTTTGTTGTCTTGTATTTATTCTACGTAAGTAAAAATAAAAGTTGTTGAAATTATTTTTCATATTTTTCTTACATTTAATCTACATAAATAAAAATAAAAGTTGTTGAAATTATTTTTCATTTTGTTTTCTTGTATTTATTTTACATAAGTAAAAATAAAAGTTGTTGAAATTATTTTTCATTTTGTTTTCTTGTATTTATTCTACATAAGTAAAAATAAAAGTTGTTGAAATTATTTTTCATATTTTTTTCTTGTATTTATTCTACATAAGTAAAAATAAAAGTTGTTGAAATTATTTTTCATTTTGTTTTCTTGTATTTATTCTACATAAGTAAAAATAAAAGTTGTTGAAATTATTTTTCATTTTGTTTTCTTGTATTTATTCTACATAAGTAAAAATAAAAGTTGTTGAAATTATTTTTCATATTTGTTTCTTGTATTTATTCTACGTAAGTAAAAATAAAAGTTGTTGAAATTATTTTTCATATTTTTTTCTTGTATTTATTCTACATAAGTAAAAATAAAAGTTGTTGAAATTATTTTTCATATTTTTTTCTTGTATTTATTCTACATAAGTAAAAATAAAAGTTGTTGAAATTATTTTTCATTTTGTTGTCTTGTATTTATTCTACATAAGTAAAAATAAAAGTTGTTGAAATTATTTTTCATATTTGTTTCTTGTATTTATTCTACATAAGTAAAAATAAAAGTTGTTGAAATTATTTTTCATATTTTTTTTCTTGTATTTATTTTACATAATAAAAATAAAAGTTGTTGAAATTATTTTTCATATTTTTTCTTGCATTTAATCTACATAAGTAAAAATAAAAGTTGTTGAAGTTGTTTTTTATGTTTTTTATTTCTTGGATTTAATCTACATAATGTTTATACATTTTAATCGTGAATTTCTCTAGTTTTACTCCTTTAAAATAAGAAACACGTTGATTGCCTTACTTTTCGTGTATTACCCCAAACCTTATTTAGCAACATTACCCATTAAAAATAAAAATATTAAAAAAATGTTATCGTCAATTTTAAGTAAATAACAAATAAAAGTAAAATAATTATCCGACAGTAAAGTTTATCCTGTGCACGCAGTTGTTCGCTATTTCTCTCTTACAGTTTAATAAATGTTTGGGTTCTTTAAAGTTTAGGATAGCGAATTTTTCATTCAGGCATAATATACATGAATCGTCTAGGTCTCTACATGTACTTGCTTGTCTTACTATTTTCCGTTCGACTATCTAGGAACTCAATAGCATGAGCGTATATATAAACGCGCGATAACAACAACTTGACAAATTCGCACGAGAATGAAAAGCGAAATATTCTGTGTAGCTTAATTGCCATATATATTTTCATAATTTACTACTAAACTCTACCTATATATTGAGCACTGTTGAAGTAAATGCGGAAAAATTTACGCATAAAATGATATCTTCGTATATTAATTTATATGATTAAATCATGCAATCATATATATATATATATATATATATATATATATATATAAGCATAAAGAGGTTCTGTCGCATTCACCCTATACTTCAGACTAAAATCTATTCTGATCATACTTTGCGAGGTATTGTCGATGTGAGTCTTTTATATAATAAGTCTGTAAAGACCTTTTCGATTCAAAATCGAATGATTGGTCTTTCTGTAAATCCGAAAGCTGGTCGTTGGAAAAGGCTAGAATCGAATCCAGTAGGCAAATGGTAAAAAGAGAATAAACATTCAATTTAGGAATGTAGCGATTGTTCATTGTTCTTAGAAATAACTGGCTATATCAAATTATGTCTGTTAAAGAATAAACAATACGAGTTAGAATAATTATAAGAAAATAAGTTATAAATGAAACAATTCATTTAGGAATTTCTTTGTTTGCCAAAAGCGTGTTTGGACATATATAGGTAAAATCTACGCGAACGAATTTCATGTGGCGAAACATGGTTTGGCGTAATAAAGAAAAGAAATTCACAATATATTCAGACATGGTCCGAAGTCAAGAGACAGAGACAGGGGGCCAGAAAAGATAGTCTGAGAGGGTCGAGTCGGTCAAACTGAGAGCTGACGCCCCTTACTACTGAATGAATCAATAATAGGAATTACGTGCAGATATTGTTATTAGAGTCATGCTTGTATAAATAAATATTATATATATATATATATATACATGCATGTATATATATGTATACTAGCAAAAGTACCGTCGTTGACTGGGTTAAAAAATAGCCTACAGAAAATGGACTCTGATTTATGAAGTATGATAGGTTATGAAAAGGAAGGGTTTTAAAGAGATAGCTTCGAATTTGGGGGTATCAAAGCCAAAGCAAAATATGATGAAGGTAAAAATAAAATAGATAACCCCCATAATTTATTATACCATACCTCTTCACACTGAAACACTTATCACAATATTCTGTGGATCTATATTAAAAAAAAAACCTTGTTAAACTATATATATGACATTTCCATTCTATGAACACCCCATAATTTTATTATATTATATTTCTTCAAACTGAAACATAATTATCAAAGTATACTTACGCAGATATATATATGAAAATATTTTATTAAAGTTTGTGCTTAATTCTATTCTATGGAGGGCAGGCGCGAATGCAGACCCCACAATTTTATTGTACCATCCCTATTTAAGTTAAAACATACTTATCAAAATATTATTATGCATATCTTTATCAAAAACACTTGTAAACGTTTTTTTTTTAATTTTATATTTCCATACTTTGTGAACCAGGCGCGAACGCAGACCCCACAATTTTAATGAACCATCGTTTTGCCAGATCAAACATACCTATTCCTGTGTCTCGATATATCTTCTATCATTATATGTAATCAGTTTTTTAAAATAGTCAACCATATAGGAGCCTATTCGTGACCAGACACACACACATACACACACAGACATTCAGCTTTATATATATATATAGTTTCGTTGTGATATAGCGAAACAGTACTGTATGTGGATGACTATAATGCCCCCCTATCTTGGGTTGAGCATATTAAGAAGTGATGCCATTAGCGTGTCAAGCGATGCTTTTTTTCTGTAAATAAATTGAACATAGGCATCTAGCTAATGTCAAAACATTTTAATTCACTACCCGGCACAGCAGTAGCTGAATAGCGTAACGATTAGACTGTCGTTTGGGTGGTCGAGTTTCGATCCTGGCTTGAGGTAGTTGTTTGCTTTGCCGTACTGATGAGCTGTGATACAGCGACACAGTGCTATATGTGGATGACTACATATATATATATATATATATATATATATATATATATATATATATATATATATGTAAATAATATACATATATCATAAATATAGTGGAGGTATTGCGATACAAGACCTATCTAAGAGCACTACAAACCACACAAACTAAATTTGTGTGAAATTTCCCAAATAATCACCCCAGCCATTTCGGAGTTCATAGGGAACGAACTCACGCACAGATACGCACCCAGTGTGCCTTTTATATATAAGTCTACACACATAACGAGTGAAATTGTGTAGCGTTTGTCACTCTGTTCATAAGATGCCTCTTGTACGTAAATATTTACGTACGTATGTGCATAGATAAACAGAGGGTTTTTTTTTTTCTTCCAACTTCTGCGGCGGTGTAAAATCGGCGCCTTCGTTACCCCTGGGCTTTTCTTCTGTTCGTCACCAGCTCTCCGGGCATTTCCCTCAAGAAGCGCTGACAATATTTACATATTTGCTCGAACCCCGGTGGATTATTTGAAATATTAATATTCAAATCTCCCTCCTCCTCCTCCTCCTCCTCCTCCTCCTCCTCATCCTCCTTCTCCCCCTCTCTTTCTCTCTCTCTCTCTCTCTTTAACACACACGCATAATGTCGTCTCTTTGTTCCTGTCTTCTCTTTCTTGCTCCTCGGCGTTACCTCCATCATTAAGTATTAATATATCCACCCGTCCTTCTTTAGAGGTCACGCTTCTTGTATTAGTACCACGGTCCTTATTTACCAAATATATTATAAGTCGTTTTAGTATAGTGTAACTTGGTGGACAAATTCAATAATAGTAGTATTTGCTGGTTTGGTTTAGAAGCATGATAACAACGTTGGGCATCGGATAGAGAGGAGCGCTGATCACAATCATGAACGCTTCCATTCCGATACGACCTCTAAGTACTATTACAGGCTCGGTCCGTCAGTTTCTTAATTGGTCATGTCACAGTTTGAAATCACTAATGTATCAATAAACGTACTGATCGAACGGACACAACATTTTTAGATGCGTCTAAGCAAATCTTTGGCTGGCAATATAATATTCAGAAATGTCCCGATTATAATAAATACAAAATCTGCATAATTCAAAATATATTTAAACGTATTTACAACCAAGCAATGCCGGGCACCCTGCTAGTAATTTTCGATTATATGTTTTTAGTTTAATACATATTATTACATAGTTTATATTTTAATATGTTTTACATAGAAGTCGCTACATATCAAGGCCTGAAGCCCACTCAAGGATAAAGGTTAATGAGTGTACGGTAATCACTGAGACAAAAGCGTATTAATAATTAGCAGTGGAAATGGTATAGAAATGGATTATTTAGGAGGGCTGCTCAAGAAGAACTTGTTTACATTGGATTTTAACAACAGTGTTTTACAACTCGGCAGTTCTAGGAAAGAATCTTTGTTTATGGAATTTGCTTTTAAGTTGTTTTTTTTTGTGAAAGTTTGGTAAGGGTAATTACAGATGAAGCTCAGACGAGCACTTGCAATGAAAATAGTGATAGAGTAGAAACAGCCTGGCAATGTCTCTTCTGTGGGGAAGACGCTGCAGGAAAGAGAAAAGGGCATCACCTACTAGGTTTCGAATCCAGGTTTGAACTCTCTCAAAGCAAGGTAGGAAGCAAGATGGACTGTTACGCTGCAGCTCTCGCCTATATATGGCAACAGTACTCCAATTTAGGACGTATTTAGCTCTTATATAGGTAGAAGATTGCGTCAGGCGTTAAATAATTTCTTGAACAGTAAAATGCCGCAACTATTTTTCCGGCGACATTGGCAACAGATTTAATGTAAATCTTTCATTTTAGGTCAGGATTAAAGGTCAGACACAGAAATCTGTCAAAACAGGGAGCCTCTTTTACACGAGAGCCACTAATATCAATTGGAGCCAAGTGAGTATCAGAGCATTTATGGTGAAACAATAAAAGATAGTCACTCAGTACCGCAAATAAGGCCTGAAAGCTACTCAAGAATAAAGGTTAATGAGTATACTGTAATCACTGAGACAAAAGCGTATTAATAAATACAAAAAATAAAATTATACAAAGCTTGATCGATAAATCAAAAAAGAAAAAAAGAAAACTGTACATGCACTATTGACTTTATTTTTTTTAAATAGTTTTGCCTGGCTGTATATTAAGGGGTAATTTTGTGTTTGATCGTGTATTGAAGATTAGTTGTGTCTATCCGTGTATTGAGAGGTAGTTGTGTCTGTTCGTGTATTGAGGATTAGTTGTGCCTGGTCGTGTATGAAGCACTAGAGATATATGTGCCGATCTGCTCATGAGTCTATGTGATGTGAAATGATTTTTAAAGATAATGTGAGTTTGTGGTTTAAGAATTAATCTGCATATTAGAGAGGAGTGGTTGCGTTAAGGAGGACGAATTATGGAGGACATCAAGTTGAGTATACAACGGCGAGGAAAGTGAAGAATTTTTCCCCACATAAAGAACTTTTGTAGTAGCCATCTTTCGATTAAACGGAAATAACGTGGAACGAACGTACTTTCCCCGAAGATTTTAGTTACGAACGAAAAGAAACACTGCTGCCATTTCAAGCGCCATTACTAGCGCAATTAATACGGAGATGTCTCTTATGTTTTCTAAATGTAGATTTTTGTAACTAGAAGATTTTAGACTAGAAGATGGCGTTTCCCGGTATTTAACGTAGCGTTAAATTCTTAAAAAAAAAAAAAAATAAAAAAAAAAACGAAAGAAACTGAGAAATATTCATACGAGTATTTTTTTCTAAACAGCTCACTTCTTGTAAGTATAAAAAATATGTACTCGAGCTGAGATCGAAATCTGAACCTAATAAAAAGTAAGAACAATCACCATTAGGTCAGCTTGACACGGTTTTGAAAAAGTGTTTTCAAACCTCGTAAAGCAGTTGACAAAATGATAAAAATCCGATGATTTATTCCAAATACCATTCTCTTCATTTTGTTTTACCCGTTAGTAGCCCCTTTTCCGAATGAAAATAGCTTAAAAAGTTTTCCTTATGTCTGAATACCCTATATACTAAATTTTAAGTCTGTAGATCAAATTTCGTTAAGTATATAAATTTAGAAGTGTCCTCACATACAAATTCTCACTTTTAGATTTCGATATATAGATTAGTTGCAGATTAGAAATTGATGTACGAGACGAACGAGCATAGGAAAGTTAACGAGCTGATATAATCTCCCTTTTTTTCTTTGTTTATTCGACATACTCTTTCTGTTTTTTCTTTTTTACTTATTTGATGGCAGTCTAGCATTCGGACGAATGTGTAAAAGCACATGGCCTGAACAACCCTCATCAGTCTTACATAAATTCAGAAAGGAATCATTCACTCTACTTCCATGATGAGACACTTTCTTTCATTTTTCCTTTATTCTTTCTACGTCGATTAATTATTTTTTTACACGGTGGTCACCACTTATCAAATCCCGGAAGTCACTCAGGGATAAGGGTTATTGCAAGTACAGTACGTTAGTGTGGAGATTTAATGAGGTGTTTACTTAAGAGGGCGGTTCATTAGGAATTTGTTAACGTTGTACTTGAAGACATCCAAGTTGTAGTCAGGTGGGAAGCAGGAAGATGGAACAGACTTAGAACTTAGAACTTTCTTAGAACTGCACAGACGTGCAGTTCTAAGAAAGAAGCTTTGTTCATGGAATCTACGTTTTGATTTAGGCACAGATAAAGAGTGGGGGAAATTTTTCACCGTGGATTCAGCTAGACGGTTCATATTTCTTTGTTTTTGTAAACTTTCCAGCTTAAGTTTTTTTTTCTTGCTTTCTTATTTTCCCGATTGTTATATGAATATCAGCGAGAACACTGTCGGAGCATAGTTTACACTCGTTTTTAAAAATGACAGGATTTTTTTTTCAGAATTTACGATGCTGTGTTAAGAAATGTCCTTTTCGTGACTAGCAACATGAACAAAAATATTAACGCTCATATTGCATTTTATAAATCTTGTCAATAATCTTGCCCACAAGAACAATCTTTACGATGTACGTACCCGTAACGAAAATAAAATAGCGTACACCAAAAATCGCGTAAATTGACTTACAAGTTTTATTTTTTATAAATATCACGTTTAAGCGTTTAATGGGTATTCGTAGGCAAAGCGATGATGTGCAAGGCTGTTTTTAAACTCTTTTTATGAATAGCTATTTTAAAGAAGGTGTTAATCAGTGATTACCTCAAAATATTTTCAAAATGGCGTCGCGAAATAGTCGATCGTCGTTTCGCCATAACATTCGATTTCCTTCTTTAAAAACAAAAAATAAATAAAACGACTTGATCAATTTACGTGATTTTAATGTACACAATTTCCTTTCCATCGCGGGGGGTGGGTACATTATAAAGATTATTTTTAATATTAATTTGGGGGGGGGGGCAGGACAAACACGCATTTCATTCTTAATTGCTTTCAATATAGAATTTTCACTTTATTATCTTTCAATTTTACTTTTCAATTTTAATCTACTTAATAATTTTAGTTTGTCTACAACCAACATATGACAGATGCGCGCAATGTAAACGCTCATAAAATCTATATAAATAAATCATATGTGTGTGTGTAAATATCTAACAGGTAAACTCTTAAACTACTGGTCACATAATACTGAAATCCTCGGGAAATAATATTCATGCACCAAGGATGGTTTATAGCGAGTAATATCTTTGTTTACATACATGAATAACGCGTACAGACATCGTCAAATTTACATGCAAAATTTTCATTCCCATTAGCCGACATTTTTGTTTTTATGCGCATGCGCATATTCGCTTCATTCCTTCAAGTTGTTTGAAACGCTAGATGTTTTTTTTTTCAATTCTAGCTGATGACACCAACTCATTTGTTTTCATGTCTTTGTATTAATAAATTAAAAAAAAGAAATCATACGTAAATTTTACTTGCGGTTTTGAATTTGTGTTACAGTATAAGGGCTGTCCCCTTTTCATGTAAGTATAAAAATGGAGAATTTAGTTTAAAATGAAAATGAAATAGCAATAGACAAATTCGAACCTCGTAATTTAGTTTAGAAATAGATTACGTGTGAGAACTTAAAAATGTAAAACAAACATTTGTTTAGAATATAGATAAATATTTCAAGGAAAGAATGTGAACTCTCAAGTTTGTTACGAAATTTTAAATTGAAAGAATGCAGCTTATAAGATAATGTTTTTAACATATTGAATATAGGTTAAAATTCCTTTTGCAGAAATAGGAAAAGTTTTGGACACGTATGTCCAGAACACGTGACGTGAACATGTGTATGACGTCACGGAAAATAGAAAGTTCTAGGAATAGAGAAAAAACTTTAGAGTTAGACAGTCAGTGAAGAAACTCAGAGGGAGTCAGTCGTCTAGGGAGCGAGACGTCACGTTGAAACTAAAATGTGAGACTTTGAAAAATCTATATATGGTTTTTATTATTCATTTATCGAAGAAAAATTTTTAACAACAAAAAAAAATGTAAATTAGATATTGTTTACACATAGAAACGTTACGACTTTTATTCTATAGATAGGCACTCGATCAAGTCATCCGGAAATAGAAATCTCCTGTCACTCTAGTAAGCAATATGCTAGCTAACAGTTGATAAAAAAACCCGCTGGCGGAATCTCTAGTGCAAAAACGTTAAGTATTTTTATTTATTTATTTTTTTTTTTCTAAACTAATCCTAAATGTTTTGTTACATTGTTTTAAATTTGCTTTTCGTGTTTTATGTATTTTGTCTGTATTTCTCCTGTCTTTTTGTCTGTATTCCGTATTATCCGTCCAGCCTTCTGCTACAAAGCTGAACGTTTTAAAACAAAATGCCGGCAACTAACGAAAAAAAAAAATGCCGGAAATTATTCTCTAGAGTAGATAAACTTAGGACTTTATATAAAAAAAAAGCTAGAATTTTTTTTTTTTTTTTAACAAAAAAAAAAATGTAAATTAGATATTGTTTACACATAGAAACGTTACGACTTTTATTCTATAGATAGGCACTCGATCAAGTCATCCGGAAATAGAAATCTCCTGTCACTCTAGTAAGCAATATGCTAGCTAACAGTTGATAAAAAAACCACTGGCGGAATCTCTAGTGCAAAAACGTTAAGTATTTTTATTTATTTATTTATTTTTTTTCTAAACTAATCCTAAATGTTTTGTTACATTGTTTTAAATTTGCTTTTCGTGTTTTATGTATTTTGTCTGTATTTCTCCTGTCTTTTTGTCTGTATTCCGTATTATCCGTCCAGCCTTCTGCTACAAAGCTGAACGTTTTAAAACAAAATGCCGGCAACTAACGATAAAAAAAAAATGCCGGAAATTATTCTCTAGAGTAGATAAACTTAGGACTTCATTTAAGTAGTATACTTAATATATACTATTACTGCAAGCTTGCCTGTATTGAAAATACTTTCTTCTAGTTTTCGAATCCTACCTTATATAGTTAGCCTTATGTTCAAGTACATTCGAAATATAATACAGCGCAAAGAAAGTCACTCATGAAAACGGACCTCCTAAATTAAAACCTTGAAAAATTATTTAAACTCTAATGTAAATTAATATTAAGCAGTCTTTACAAATTGATAATAGTTAATTATTGGATTTTAATTAATTATAAGATGAAACTTTTATGATTCAAACTAGATAGATAACGACAAACTTCCACCCATTAATATGGGAGGGGAGATTATCACTAAAATGCCATGAATTATTAAGTTCGCACCGGACTTACTACTTAGAAATAAGTCACTTGTACCCATTCCCCTTTCTCCCCCCCCCTTTTTTTTTTTTTTTTTTTAAATGGAGAGTAGATAATACAGTGGATGTGTTATCGGCAGCTCCAGTAACTCTCGCTTCTCCTATTTTGTCATTCAGTCCTCATTCAATGAGTGATGTTTCTGACAAAGGGTGAAGAAAAAGCTGCTTAAAGGTCGGTACTACTTGGTGACCAGTAGTCTGAGATGTCGGATATTTTTCTGTCTTTGTCTGTCCTTGTTGCCATGTCACTAGTAAGGGTGCTGGAGGTAAACGTTTTGTCTGGGCTGACGTTATCCGCCTGATAGTCAGGGACCCGAACCTTGG
This sequence comes from Euprymna scolopes, assembly GCF_053919585.1. NCBI lineage: Eukaryota > Metazoa > Mollusca > Cephalopoda > Sepiida > Sepiolidae > Euprymna > Euprymna scolopes. The sequence continues at coordinate 8,161,428 of NC_136502.1, read as the reverse complement.
ATTAACCACTAAGGAGGCTGTCCTATCAGCAGGCGCAAAGTACTGGGACTGCTGTATTGCAATTTGGTGAGTGGATCTGGACCATGCAGTAGTCTCTGGTGGGGCCTCTCGATGCCATACTAGTGGGTAATTGTTACGGCTTTACCTTTTCGTGTGCTACAAATAAAAAAAAAATTTCCTGTCTTCTTCTCTCTTACTTTCCCTCTCTGTACTGCTCTAACCAAGTATGCCGACCATTCCACAAATCCCCAAACCTCAACATGAAATATCTCCAGAATAAAAACTCGATTAAACCTAGAACCCCATCTTCCAGCGTAGACCCCTACTACCAGGTCTCCTTCTCCAATATCAGGGGTCTACGTTCCAACCTTCCAGAGGTTGAAGCCCAATTACAGGAGACGAAACCGGACATATTATTTCTATGTGAAACTGGAATAGGGCCGACCACTTCCCTAGATAAGTTCATAATTAATGGATACTCCAATTTAACAGCTAAATCTGACTCCCAAGATCGCCATGGGCATGGAATATGTGCCTACATTAAGGATGGCTTCCCATGTGGCAGGGATATCTCTAGAGAAGATCCTAATTTACCCTATATGTGCTTCAGGGTTGCACTTGCTAACACCACTGCATTTATATTTGCCCTCTATAGGCCCCACAACAGCGGAGTTACTATCTTTAAGAGCATATCTGAGAAAATAGACCACATACTGTCTTCACATCCCTCGGCTAACATCCACATCTGTGGTGACTTCAACGTCCATAACGTGGAATGGCTGACCCATTCAAATAAGACAGATGATGAGGGGAGGTTTTGTCATGATTTTGCCATTGCTTATGACCTCACTCAGATTGTTCGCGAACCCACCCGTGTGGCCGATACACCCAATCAATATGCAAGCCTCTTAGACCTTTTTCTTTCAACTTCCCCTGAGCTATGTTCATGTATCGTTCATTCTCCTTTAGGATCCTCCGACCACTCCGTCATATCAGTTAAGATAAAAACAAAATGTAAGAAGCCATCAGACGTACCCCTCCACCGTACTGTATACCGATACTCTATGGCTGACTGGGATAGCTTCCGTACATTCATATCTGATTTCCCTCTGCACTCCATGTTTAAAAAGGAAGTGTCCTCTATAGTATCAGATCTGACCGAATGGTTAATTGTAGGCATATACCAATTCATACCATCAAAAAATTTCCAACAAAAACCTTACAGCCAGCCATGGTTCTCCCCAGAATGTGCTGCTGCTATCGCGCACAGAAATCACTTTTTCCATAACTACCAACGTAATAGATGCACTGAGACTAAAGCTGCTTTCAGGACTGCCAGCAACCACTGTAAAAGAGTAATAAAAAATGCAAGAGAGCTATATGCCCAGTCTGTTAAATCCAAGGTAGCTGATCAGCGGCTTGGTTCCCACCAGTTTTGGCAAATAACAAATAGGATCCTGAACAGAAGTGTGCGTTCTATCCCAACCATTATCAATGGACCAGAGGTTATCTCGTCAGCGTCAGACAAGGCCAAACTATTTGCAAAGAACTTTACAGCTAATTCTACCCTATGCGACGAAGGCCATCAACTCCCCATATTTCCTCCTATAACACAGAACAAGCTAGGTAATATACAAATATCCGTGCATGAGGTCGCCAAGCTAATAAAAAACCTAGATTCCAGTAAAGCAACTGGCCCTGATGGCATCCCAATTATAGTGTTAAAAAAGCTTCAACCAGAACTTGCTCCCATACTTACGAAACTATTTAAGCGCTGCCTTAAGGAGAAGTGCATTCCGACCCCCTGGAAGACCTCATCAGTTTGCCCTGTATTTAAGAATTCAGGTGATAAGTCATCTCCCTCTCAATACAGACCAATAAGTCTTCTCTGTGTTATGAGTAAGTTACTGGAATCAATATTAAATAGAGAAATAGTCAACCACCTCAGCAGAAACAACCTTCTTAGTGACACACAATATGGTTTCCGCTCTGCAAGATCTACTGCAGATGTGCTGACGGTTATATTCCACAGGATTAGTGAATCTCTTGACAAAGGCTTCCTTTCTAGGGCAATTGCTCTTGACATATCAAAGGCCTTTGACAAAGTATGGCATAAGGGTCTACTTCACAAGATTTCCAGCTACGGTATAACTGGAAATGTTTTCTCAATCATTAAATCATTTCTCTCCAATAGGCTCATAAGAGTAGTGGTAGATGGACAAAAATCGGAGGCCTGCAATATAAATGCTGGAGTCCCTCAGGGGTCAATCCTCGGCCCAACTCTCTTCCTGATCTACATCAATGACCTCCCTAAACACATACTTAAATCATTCGTTGACATCTATGCTGATGACACGACCATCTACGGCAACACATCAAAGGCTGTAAATGACGAAGTTCTCTCGGATTCTCTCTCCTCTGATCTCGAGCGCGTGGTTTAGTGGGGGAAGATGTGGCTAGTTACCTTTAATGCATCTAAAACCAAACTCCTATCCTTACATCATCAACGCTCTGATCCCCAGCTGGCATCAATTGTGATGGATGGCTCTCGTCTGGGTGAGGCCCCGTGTTTTGACAAGCTTCTGGGTTTGACCTTTACTCCTGATCTGAAATGGAACACGTACATCAAGTCTGTTGCCAAGGTCGCTGGAAAGATGGTGGGATCGTTCTACCGCTCCAGAAGATATCTCACTACTGATGCAATTCTCTATCTATTTAAAAGCCAAGTACGGCCAAGGATGGAATACTGTTGCCATATCTGGGCAGGAGCTGCCAAAAACAGCCTATCATGCCTTGACAGAGTACAAAATAGACTTCGTGGTTTAGTGGGGGATGCCCTTTTCTCTACCCTGCAACCTCTCTCCCACAGAAGAGACGTTGCGAGCCTATCCTTGTTTTATCGTTATTTTCATGGCAGGTGCTCGTCTGAACTCCAATCCCTGGTCCCCCCTCGCCAAACTTTCACGAAAATCACCCGTCTAGCTGAATCCACTGTGAAAAATTTCCCCCACTCTATATCTGTGCCTAAATCAAAACGCGGATTTCATGAGCAAAGCTTCTTTCTTAGAACTGCACGCCTGTGGAACTCTGTTCCGTCTGCCTGCTTCCCTCCGGACTACAAATTGGATGTCTTCAAGTCTAATGTTAACAAATTCCTAATGAACCGCCCCCCTAATTAAACACTTCATAAAATCTCCTCACTAACGTGATGTACTTGCAATAACCCTTATCCCTGAGTGGCTTCCGGGCCTTGATAAGTGGTGATCACTGTGTAAAAAAAAAAAAAAATATATATATATATATATACCATTTTTATTATTCATTTATCGAGTAAACAAACAAATATTACTACTAAATCAAAAATTCTAATGCTTCCGAATGCGTGCGTTTTTCTTTATGTTTATAAAAATTAGTATTCTAGACATTAATTCAAATATAGGAAGATATACATACATACATACATATATATATATATATATATATATATATATATATATATATATATATATATATATATATATATATATATAATTCTTTGACGGATTAGATTAAGAATAAGTAATTTCAAATATATATTCGGTCTTTCTGCAGTGTATTACACCGTGTTACATTTTAGATATGATTTCAAAGTTAAATGAAATATATATGGTATCTTTTTCTTTTATTAAATTGTTAGGTGGAAGCACAGAACAGTTAAAAAGCCTCCCTCCCTATGCTAAGAATGTCTTTCCAAATAATAGCGTTATTTTTCCGCATAATTCGTACACTGCACAAGTACCAAAAATTCTAACTGTCCGAATGCGTGCGTTTGATAAGACTTTGCATTGCATTTACGAAAATATACCTATACCTATATATATATATATATATATATATATATATATATATATATATATATATATATATATATATATATATATATATAGTAATTTATAAAATATATATGGCGATTAAGCTACACTGAATATTCGGCGTTTCATCCACTCTAGGATTCCTCAGGCTTATGCGCGAATTCTGTGGATGAAACGCCGAATATTCAGTGTAGCTTAATCGCCATATATATTTTATAAATTACTAACTAGCTCTACCTACGTATTGAGCACTTTTGAAGTAAATACTTAAAGTTTACTCATAAATCTATACTTTTGTATATTAATTTTATGTGAGTAAATGAAGTAGTTATATATAACGATTAGATAAATACATATTAATAACAAACAAAAACTACAAATTATTCCGAATGCGTGCGTTTTTATTACTTTAAATATTTCTGATAGAACTTTCTTACACAGGACATTATGACAACAAAATACAGGTTTATTTCTCTGATAAAAATTTCCTTACACATTTTAGCTTGCATGTTTGTGATTCTGCTTTGTTTGTTTTTAGAAAATTTTCCTGAAATATTTACTGCGTTCAAATAATTTTAAGACGATTATAACACAAAATTGACGTTTATTTTCATGCAAAATAGAATTCTTCGTAACTAATAAATTATAAATAACCATTAGATTTTGGGTAAAATTACTTTCTTCACATTTTGCAATTTTCGTAACAAAGTTCAAAATTAATTGTAATGAACGAATTAATGAAATGCAGCACGACTGAAGACGAATACAGTTAATACTTTTCAGGAAGCTTGAACGACAGGGGTCAAATTCTCAAATCTTTGTTTTTAAAACGACACTTCGCTTACAGTTGAATAGGTTATTTCCGTAAATATGATTTTCATAACAAAAACAAAAACAAAAAAAACACATGTATTCAGCATTATGAATTCATGTTTTGTTTAATCTTTTTGATTATAATGTATAAAAACAAAATATTCAAATATATCATATACAACCTGACAACGCCGGGTACTTCAGCTAGTATTACATAAAAAAGCAAAAGGCGTTGAAGAAATAATTGAAAGTTTAAGTTGATTAGCAAACTTGTATTAGTCTGTGAAGAAAGTTCTTGCGCAATTTTTAATTTTGATTCAAATAATGTATTTCTAAATAAGTTTTCTGTTATAATACCTTTACCTTATATATCATTTTAATAATCGTTTTTCGCTTTATCTAATCGTTTAAATTACACTCGTTGTAAAACAATTATGTTTTCTTTTTAAAAATGTTGAATGCAAGATGAAAAAAACACAAATTCTCACAATTTTCTTATTTCAGTTCTTTACGACAATCATCGACACTTGGCTCAGTGGTTAGCCGTCAACGAAGATTCACGATACTTCCCGAAGCCGGAGTTGCATCAAAAGAAGGCCAGGCTGACTGTTTGGTGGTCTTTGACTGATCTCACCCAGTATAGTTTTTTGGATACAGGTGAAACCATTACGGAGGTTAAGTACTGTCAACTAATGGATGAAATGCATCAGAAACTTCGACAACAACACTCAGCTTTAGTCAATAGAAAAAACTTTTCTCTACCTTGCAACCTCTCTCCCACAGAATAGACGTTGCGAGCCTATCCTTGTTTTATCGTTATTTCCATGGCAGGTGCTCGTCTGAACTCCAATCTCTGGTCCCTCCTCGCCAATCTTTCAGGAAAAACACCCGTCTAGCCGAATCCACTGTGAAAAATTTCCCCCACTCTTTATCTGTGCCTAAATCAAAACGTGGATTCCATGAACAAAGCTTCTTTCTTAGAACTGCACGCCTGTGGAACTCTGTTCCGTCTGCCTGCTTCCCACCGGACTACAACTTGGATGTCTTCAAGTCCAATGTTAACAAATTCCTAATGAACCGCCCCCTTAAGTAAACACTTCATCAAATCTCCACACTAACGTAATGTACTTGCAATAACCCTTATCCCTGAGTGGCTTTCGAGCCTTGATAAGTGGTGATCACTGTGTAAACCCCCCCCCAAAAAAAAAACCCTCAATTCTCTTTCACAACAATGCCCAGCCGGACGTTGCTAAACCGACCCCGCAGAAGTTTAAGAATTGGACTACGAAACTCTGCCTCATCCGCCATACTCTCCGGACCTCTCACCTACCGACTTCTACTTTTTCAAGCATCTCGACAATTTTCTTCGTGAGAAATGCTTAAAAAAGCCTAAGCGATATCAAACAAGCCTTCAGTGACTTTATTGTCACCAGTACGCACGATTTTTATGTTACCAGCATTAATGCACTTGGGCCGATATATGTACATCTGAATCTCTAAGTTAAAAACCAAAAGAATTTTCTTGTCGACCTGATAGCATAGAACTGTTACGTTGTTGTTGTTGTTGTTAAATTTTAACACGGACCAGAAGTTGTGTATAAAAGTCTCGTAAAGAAACAAAGAAATAGAAATTCGACACGAGTTGTTATATTCCTGCTGAAAGAAAAAAGTATTTATTGTCAATCGTTTCAACACCAAGCCGTTAACAGGTATTTTCAAAGCCAACAGATTATGGTCGCATTCCTGCTTTTTCCTTTCTGAGCCAATTAACAGTTTAAACCATAACCAGATATTATATGTGCAATTTGTTCGACGGTTGACGGTCGTCCGACATCTTTTAAAGGTACGGAGAATTAACGCGACCCGTATCTTGTTAAGAGTTCCTTTCTCACCGATACAAGCTTTCTCTCTTTTATTTTTTCGCTTTTTTCTTCAGATTCCGATGTCTATGTACCCATTTGTTTCTGTGACGTCACGCTCGTGTCACGACTTGGTTATTTGAATACGTGTCATTGGCTTCCTTACAGACAGACAAACTTTCATTCTAACATTTCAAACAATTGTAAGAGAGCGCGGACGAACGTATGCAAATGCCGAACCGTGTGCGAAGTGACGTCACAGTCGAGGAAAAGGAAAAAAACTATAAAAAGAACGTACGCCCAGACAGGTGAATACGTTTGAGAGGACAGAGATCAGAAAGAAGGAGCACGATCACGTTTGTAGTGTTGTTCATATTTATGACGAAAGGGTGAATGTCCTGTGTGTAGGAAAAGGAAACGTGTTCATTTATGAAGAATATATATATCGTACACCGGTGTTGAAGTCAGAGCTATGTAGGGGTAACAGTACGTAGACATAACACGTTGCAGCAGAGTACATCACAAGGAACATAAGACAAGTAATAACTTGACTCTTTTTTTTTTCGTAACAACAATATTTATTTCCTCATTCTCCCGCCATGCACGACTTTTCGTTATGGTTGTGACGTCTCTCACGTGAAAGTCCATCTAACGTGCTCTCTCCTTTTTATAGTCTTTTTCCTTACAGTTATGTCATTTCGCATTTCGTATGCATTTGCATATGCTCTGTTACATCGGCATGTGTGTGCATGTGTGTGCGTGCGCGCGCGCGTGTGTGTGTTATAAAAAGAAGTCCAGATGTGTGCAGCTATGGTAGCCATGGTGTTTCTTGTCAAATCTCAAGTCCCGACCGCTCAGGAGGGGAAGGGAAAGTTGCATCGTAAGAGAAAAGATTGTGGTTAGAACGAATGGAGTAAATAGCTTTAGCCTCCTGGCCGGAAAGATTCTGTGTTGACCCTTTTTATCAACTGTTATCACATGCCTAGCACGCATGAGCGATGGTGTCTGATTGGGTAAGCCAAAAAGAGGTTAAATGCTTGCACCAATTAGCGCCGAACTTATAAACTAAATTCAAAATCGTAATCAGTGAACTATCGCCCCTGCTTCTTCTGCTGCTGTTGTTATCATCGGCTGGAATCGTTACTTTTGCTACAAACGTACTACGATTGCAAAAAAAAAAAAAAAAAAAAAAAAAAAAACGAACACGTATTTTTCAGAAAACTCGTTACTTCTGCGACAAACGTACTACGATTGCAAAAAAAAAAAAAAAAAAAAACAAGAAAAAAAAAACAAACGAACACGTATTTTTCAGAAAACGTGGTTAATGAATAATATTCTGAAGAATCTATATAATAGTCTGTTTTTTCTTTCCTTAGTTAGTCCGTAAGTTACGCTTCGAGAAAGGCCAAATACAATATTTGAAGGCCAAACGGGTTCAAAAAAGGCCAGACTCTCGAAATTTTGCTTTTAAAATGCCAATCTGACAACTCTTGACAAAAATATCTGAATGACCTCCCTTCAATATAGTTTCGCTATCGAATATCATTATAAAATATTATCACTGCTGTAAATGTGTAAAAAAAGAACTTGTAGTAAGTTCGACGTGCAGTGGTTCTTCACTGAATAAAAATGCCAGCGAAGTGTTATATAAAAAGGAACATTAGAAAGAAACAGGGCAAAAATAGAAGAACATTGTCATTTGGTGCTAAACTGGAGGAATAAATTAAAGATTGGCTTAACGTAAATTTATTATTTGTAAGTATGTTGCACAATATTATTTTCTGAATATTTATCAATTTATCTCATTTGGGCCAGTTTTGTATTTAAAATACAATGGAAATTATTTTATAGAAATGTTAATAAACTCATATTTGTTGCATGTTATTGGTCTGCTCGAAAAACAGAGTTTTTGTTCTATCCAGAAAAATATCAGCTTTATCGAAACATTTTTGATTAAATATATTTCTCATTCCGTGGAATTTCCACGGGTCCTGCTAGTCAAATATATTCTATTAGCATTCGTCGAATATTCGTTGAAAGTGAATCTTGGGTTTACTTTCGACAGTAACTCTTGCTTCCCTGATGTTGTCCTTTTAGTTCTCATATTCCTCGAGCGATGTTTCTGACAAAGAGGGAAGAATTGCTGCTTATTGAGTCAGATTCTCTTCCATCTAACACTTATCATTGATAGATTTTGACCTTATATTTAGTACTATATATTAGCTCCTTACATTAAATGGCTACATGCCATGTCTGGAGCAGTTTCCATATAAAAATTAATCTGTGAGATGATTTTTTAAACTTTTATGTTCTGAATTTTATAAATGAGAATGTATTTTCCATGCAGTTCATTCATTAAAACATTCAAAGTAAATTGATTAATGAAAAAATCCAAGTGTAATTGTATTATCGAATCGATATGTTTACAATTAAATAGGAGAGAATAAAAAATAATAATTTTCATAAATTGAATGATTTGAAATATTTAGTTGTTTGTTTTTATTTGATTTTTTTTAACTTACAAACATTTTTTTAACTTACAAACATAAGTAGAGAGTCATAAAAATAAAGCGACTTCTTTAAATTTTGCGGAAATCCCACCAAACTGACGATGAAGCTGTATAAGGTTATACACGTTTACACACATGTTAACATACAGACACCTAGGATCCGATACGTTGTAGCAGAGTGCATCGCAAGGAACATAAAACAAATAATAACTCGACGCTTTTTTTTGTTTGTTTTTGTAACAACATTTATTTCCGCTACTTTCCCGAATAAAATGTGATCGTACTCCTTTCTAACCTCTGCCCTCTAGAATGTCAGCGTTGATATGTGCTCACGTTCTTTTTATAGTCCTTTTTCCTTGCAGTGACATCACTTCGCACATTACTCGGCATTTGCTTACAGTTGCTACACTCTGTTACGGCTTCATACTTTTACCGAAGATATCACGGAAAAAAAAACAACAACATCGTTTTAATATTCTAAACACTATTACTACTCCTACGACTACAGAGTTTCTTTTTTTTAATTTTTAAAATTTTATTTTATTTTTTTCGTATTTCTGTTTCGTTCTTCCGACGTTCTTTACGGCATGTTTTACTCAGGTTGCTATATGGCGTTCAAATGTATGACTTGATTTGTACTTTATTTTCTTCTATTTATATGTTAGTTCCCGGTGGCCTGGAAGAAAGTCACTAGCCTGCGAAGTCAATGTGTTATATTATGGAGATATTAAAACCACGTATGTTGTATAGTCAGGTGGGAGATATTAAAACGTGTCATATTATATTGAGAGGTGGTGGGAGATATCGTTATTTTAACATCTGTTATAAACGTATAAATTGTATGTATTATTGTTTAGCCAGAGGATATGATATCGACATATAAACTGAGTCACGTTGTATCAGAGAGTTATCACACGGGTATATATTACAGTTCATATATAAGAATAATAATATATGTTTCATACCTTCTTCCTTCAAGAGTTCTTCTATCTTCCTGCTGAGCTCCGTGACGATCCATGAAATGACCAACACCATCCAATTGAGATATCTGTTCTTCCTTCTTTTGTGAAACCACTGAACAACATTTTAATGTATTTATTTGCTTTCCGACCAAAGCAAATTAGGCACAAGGCCGTTTTTAATGTGGGGTAAAAACCAGCTCCCCTAAAAGTAGGCAAAACGGTTACACTCTCTTTATATTTTTATAATATAAATTCATTTCAGTTGTCTCAAATGGTCTTCATAGAGTTTGCATTTCGTCTACATGGTTATCCCTCCCATCCCGCTTCCTGGCCGTCTGTTCACTCCCGTGACTAACTCTCGACTCCCGACATCTGACCTCAGTTCTGTCACATCATCATTCAAAAGCACACTTATCCCTTACGTGTGACCTTTCCACGCCTGCCTGCTCAAGGTTATTTTGTTTATATTTAAACTAGCTAATTTATATAAACATCTCCAGCTAAAATCCATTGCTACACTTAATTCTATAAACAATAAATAACTCCCAATATAAACCATTTTAAGAATATCATTGAATAGATAGATAAATAGATAGATAGACAGATAGATAATAACTAATTAACTTTTAACAATGTTAATTATTCAACAAATGTTGGATTTGTGGACTACATCGGAATCTCCCTACCAGTAGTATTTTACTTCCTACACTGGTGATTGCGTAAGTATGAAAAATTTATACTTTAGATATAACAATTGTTAGAATAATCTAAAATATGTGTTATTAAGCGCCTTTAAGAAATTAAAGTAGAGAATTAAGAAAAGGCGATCAACTTTAGAAAATACGAATAATTCCAAATTTCTGTTGTTGAATACTCTATCTGATTGCCTACCTCGAACGCCTGCTGACATGGCATCCATAAGTACTTAATTTCCGCCCATTAACGGGTCAGTTGCTGGTGTCTGCGAAGTCAATGCTGGCTTTGCGAACTGGGTTCGAATCTCCCGACCAGGAGTATTTATTACATCCTACTCTGATGATTGCATAAGCATTAAACAGGTAGAACAATTGTTATAGCCGCACTGAAGAACTGTGATACAGCGAAACCGTCTTCCGGTGGATGATCATAAATGTTCCTGATATTGGCTTGAGCATATTGCTGAACGGAATAACAAACTGCCGCTAACATATAAAGCAATGCTCTTTGTGTAAACAGAGCTAAAGTGCTTGGATAATGTTTCATGATTGTAGTTTCCCATTCCCATCTTAGCATCAGTCAAATACCGTAACGGTTAGAAGAGTAGACTGTCGCCTAGACGGTCGAGTTTCAATCCTGACTTGAGTTAGCTGTTAGCCGCTCTGAAAAGCTGCGAAACAGTCTCTCTGTTGGTGACTATATACATTCTCTGTGTGTATGTCTGGTAGCATATCTAATTTCATTTTTTGTGTATCCATCGACTTATTTAATTTATCTTTCTTTCTATATACTTTTATTTTATATATCCATCTATATATCTATCTAATTCTATTTTATGTGTGTGTGACTATATAATTCTGTTTTTGCATTTGTATAATTCTATTCTTTCTGTATGCATATCTGTTTTTATTCAATTTTCTGTCACACACACACACACACACACACACACACACACACACACACATATATATATATATATATATATATATATATATATATATATATATATATATATATATATACATGCGTGCGCACAATTTGACATTAATGTTCGAAATGTTGCCGACAGTTATGTTTTAAGAGGTTAAATGTTTTAAGTTTCTGGAGAAAAGTATTTGCCTTCCGGAAAGTATTTCACATCGCGCGCTACGTACAACAGCCTGCAGGCGGGTAAATGCGTAACGGGCGTATGTGTAAACCTAAGTATAGCCACGGGACGATAAATTCACACACACATACACACATACACACACACAAACGCATACCCATCTATATAATTATGATATATATATTTATATATGCACGCGCATACACATCTATATAATTATTATATATATATATATATATATATATATATATATATATATATTAGTGTACGCACCCCACTCCATGAAAATGACGAAAAAAATATGCTTCACCGGTGTTAGCACTCGCTATTTATCTTGATATATCTCTAAAATGTTCATAGAAAACCATAGACCTTAATCAGTAATTTCATTTTTCATATATGAAAATGATGACACGAAGGAAAAATACACACCGATAAATTTATCATTATTGAGTCGAGTATTTTTTCTCATTTATTTCAAGCGACAGGGACAATTTCTGATGGTTCTTTGACTTGCTTTTCGCTTCCGTTCGCCACATTATTTTGTCCGCGGCCTGAAAAGCATATCTTAGGCGTGTTTACTTAATTCTGATTTGATAGAATGCATGTGTGTGTATTTGCGTGTGATTATGTGCGTGTTTGTGTATATGTGTGTATGTTTGTGCGTATGTTTGTGTGTGTTTGTTTGTTGGTGTTTTGTTTTTGTTTGTGTGTGTTTGTTTGTTGGTGTTTTGGTTTGTGTGTGTTTGTATGTGTTTTTGTTTGTGTATTTGAATGTGATTATGTGCGTGTTTGTGTATATGTGTGTATGTTTGTGCGTATGTTTGTTTGTTTGTTGGTGTTTTGTTTGTGTGTGTTTGTATGTGTTTTTGTTTGTGTGTATTTGCGTGTGATTATGTGCGTGTTTGTGTATATGTGTGTATGTTTGTGTGTGTTTTTTGGTGTTTTTGTTTGTGTGTGTTTGTATGTGTTTTTGTTTGTGTGTGTTTGCGTGTGATTATGTGCGTGTTTGTGTATATGTGTGTATATTTGTGCGTATGTTTGTGTGTTTTTGTTTGTGTGTGTGTTCGTGTGTGTGTTTGTATGTGTTTTTGTTTATGTGTGTTTGTTTGTGTATGTGTTTGCTTTTGTGTATATATGTTTTTGTGCGTGTTCTCATGTGTGTTTGTGTATGTATTTGTGAGCATGTATGCATGTTTATGTGTGTGTTTGTTTCTGTGTGCCTGTGCGTGTAAGAGACATAAATATGATGCATAACATAGAGTTTAGTAACTATACCTAGTCAACGTTGTTAGGGAGTGTTTTTTTTAGTTTGGTTTCATGTTTTTTTTTTCAAGTTATATTGTTTTCTTATTGTTATATTTAACCAAATCATTATTATTATTTGTACTCGCTAGGAGTTCTCACACACAGCTCATCATCAGCGATTAATCATTGATAAAAACCAGTATTGTTACCTACAGTCTGGGTGACAACTTTCTACAAATATTCAGTACTCTCCACCTCTTTCGATAACTTTTATGAATTACTTTGTGTCATCGCAACACCCCTTTACTATTGATTTATCGTTGGCAAAGACCTTTGGTCTTCATTGAGATTTGGATGGTAATAGGTCTTCAAAGGTCTCAGCACGCTTCCAATGGAAGTCCGGTTAGTGTTCTCTCTCTCCTTTGTCTTTCCATCATTCTTAACCCATCACACTTTTTTGTGTGGTATCAGCTGAAACATATCATTTGAAAGGAGACAGGCGAAAAGTTATGATATTTTGCATTTGCAGTTCCCTTGGGTTAATGGCTTGTTTCTTCCACCATTTTGTTTCACTTCTGTGGTAATTTTCCTATGATTGATTAGTGTCCGTAATTTATGTGCATTGGTTACTGCATTCAAAGGTTTTCCTTAAGATTTCAACTTTCATCATTGCTCTCAATTATATAGTCTCATTCTTCCTTTCGATTCCAATTTTTCTTAGCTTTCTTTCCAGGTTTTTGGAGTATGCTCTTAGTGCTCCTACTGTTATTTGGTATTATATTGACTTAGTTCATGTTCGATATTATTTTCTGTTCATTTGCTTCTTTGAACTTCACCCCGTGACATACTGTGACGATCTGGTGTTACCAGATTAAAGTGTATGAAGGTATTAATTTCATGACTTAAATTCACTAAACGTTGATGTTATTGATTTGTCGTTTCTCTTTGCAAAACTCAATCATGTTCTGAAAAAAACAAACCAAAAACAAAAAAACAGAATCTTCCTTTATATCTCTTTCCTTTTCTTTCTTTCTCCCCTTTGTTGCCCAGTCAGTAGGGCATAAAATATATCAATTGACCCCCTGTAAAGGATAAAATCCCTCAATGGGACCACCCGTTCGCCGTGGGTGATAATCCATGATGTTGTGGGACGGGATCCTGGTGACCTGGATACAGAAAGGACATGACCCTTCAATATACCATTTGGCTCTTACCAGAGAGGCCCGATCCGATCAATTGGTTGGTCATGAGAAGCCATAATTCAGAACAGAAAAACACTTTTCATAACCATTCAGATACCACAAATAATGCTCCATATATTTCTGATTTAGATGGCGGTGGATCTACGATCACTCTGTTTAAAGGAAAAAAGGACTGTGATATGATTGTACTCACCTGATTTTTCTGTTTGTTTTGTTTGATAAAACAAGGAAGAAGAGCAAGTACTCGCAGACTTTTTCAAATATGATTATACAGTTGCTCTATCTTTGTCCTTTGCGAATAGGCTTTCTCCCTTGTATTGCCTATTAAATTAGACTCTGTTGCGAGTGAAGAGCAGGGACAATGAACTCCTACAAATACACAAGGACCAATCAATCAAACAAGAGACTACACACTGAATCCGACTCAATCACTGAAAATAAATAAAATTTTCCAAGATTTATAATTCGGGATTATCATCATCATCATTAACTTCATATCCTATGAATCCGAAGATTATATTGTTGGCATTGGTTTCCCGGATATTTTTCTCCAGTCAGAATTATTTCTAGAAAAACATCGGTACTTACGAGAGGGGCCATGTGAAGGTTAACAACATTCTTAAGTGAAAGTATTTTTTTGTGGAACGAACTGGATTCGAACTTGGAACACTCAGGTCGTCAGTCATTGTCGTTAACTACTTGACCATCGTCACCTCTCTATAATTCTGGAAGCAGAAGGCGACAACATTCTATCTATTTTTAATAAAAATGTCTACAAATCGATCGGAGCCTCCGTTCACTCTCAAGAGACAATCGATAGCTCCTGTAAGGGTAGCTGCGGGTGTAATTGTGAAGCAAGGGTTGCGCAATCCCTAAACCACACCTCTCCTGAATCTGCACTGTTTGAGTCGAGTGGCAAGGAGAAGACCAGGGCGACTGATAACAATGTCAAGATACGCGGAGAGGATATACAGCACCTGGTCGTCATCCATTTTAGTACTGACCAGGATCAACGTTTTTAGTATTTACCAGGATCCAAATTTTTAGTACTGACCAGGATCAACGTTGCTTAACTTCGATGATTTAAGAGGAACCGGTATGTCAACGTGATTATGCCGTTTCTACAAACGTACCACCCGAAAACTGTTAACAATTTACGAAATTGGAACAATATTATAAGAGACAGAAAAAAGATGTGCAGATATTTTACAGAAATCATATGATAAAAAGAATACAATCTCATCTGTATGGCAAAATGAATACGTCGCAAAATGTAATTCGAAATAAAGATGTCACTAGTTGCCCAATTAACGAAATAAAAACTGAATTGAAATCTCAAGGTCGCATGGATATCAAATGAGTTTTTATTTATAAACAAACAAACAAGCAAAAACAGAAACATTGTACAAATAAAACACCTACATTATGACCCTTAACATATCAAAGCCCCCCAAAATAAATAAATAAATAAATAAAATAAATAAATATAGTCAATAGAAACAGCTGAACTATTCATACCAAACCCCATTCGATATCAGAAATGCCCAAATCTTGAACATCAAGAAATTACATGCATAATAGCCGGTATGGGATAGATGTTCTCAGAAGAAAAACCCTGACCAAAACGTATGCATAAATAGGTGCAATTTTGCAAACTGTAGCGGGAGACACTAAACTTATGCAAGAATCTGCGATGCCCGGAAGAAAGAAAAAGATATAATAAATGTAAAACAAAAAACATATCATATAATTTATCATACGCATATAAAAAGTTTAAAAATAATGTTGTTTGCACGTGTGTTCCCTCGACGTACATAACTCCGACAAACCCACTTAGCAACAAAATCACACCTCTTCACTGTTGAGGTTCCTAAATGCCAGAAAGTTTTCTACTCTAATAGTTTCTTCCCTCGAACAGTTAGACTTTGGAATTCCCTTCCTGCTACCTGTTCCGCTGACTTTACTGTTATGCAGAGGTTTAAATGTAATGTAAACCATCATGGTCCCAAATAGTAGCCCCTTACGTTCAAGTGGCGATATGCCTTGTTAAGGAGTGAACGCAGGTAAGAAAAAAAGAAAGAAAGAACACGAATCCCAGGCATTTCCTGAACCAAACAATCACTGACTCATTTTAAACCAATTTTTCTATTGAAAGATCGTAGAATTTCTCCTCTATTATCCTCACATTAGCAGACCGCCCGCTATTGCCCGATCGTAACATACGCTTAAATATGATATTTTAATTTATACAAATTTCGTATTTATTATTTTAGAGTAAATTTTCTTTGGATTATTATATTGTACACAGTATACATTAGTCACGTCAAAAGTAGAAAGAAAAAAATGACTTGGATGCCATCAGCTAGAATCGAAACCAAACATCTAACATTTTTATTTTCCTTAAACGAGTCAAATTGCTTGGGACGATTTCTTTTTATTAAACTTTAATAAATCCTAATTCCACTTTTATTTGTGTTTATAAGTACATTAAATATATAATAATATATATAATTATTTTCATTGTTTTGACTCTCGATTATATATCCGTTAATATCTTATATGTTTTTATATAAACTGGTGTGGTTCTCGGTTGATAGACTGTGTCTTACTCTGTCGGATATATACTTGAGAGTCAAAAGATTGAAAAGAATATTCTGTCGTCACACTCCTAATAATATATTAATTAATCAATTAAATGGGTGTGTATATATATAAGTGTTTTTTTATTTTTTATTATCGTTTTATCTGCTTAGTTACACATGTCTCGGTTACCGAATCGTATCCACGATCCAGTAACTTTATCAGTCATTACAGAAATGGTCATTATGATTGGAAAAATGATATTAGAAGTAGCACGAAAAAAAAAAGGGAAAAGAAAAGGAAAAAAAGGGGATCGGAGACCCGCAACAGTTAAATCTTAAGGTTCAAGAATAATAAAAAGGTTAAAAAAATAAAATATATTTGCTCTGCGATAGTATTGAGCACTTTCTTCAGGTTTTTAATAATTACCATTTTGCTCAATGTATATATATATATATATATATATATATATATATATATATAGAGAGAGAGAGAGAGAGAAAGAGAGAGAGAGATGTTGCTTGTTTTGGTTTTAGCGATATGTTTTGAATGAATTCAATTATTTACGAAGGTGCATTTTTTTTACCTAAATGCGAGTTGGGAATAATTTTCCCTTTAACCAATTTGGTAACCCTACATGGGGAGTGGTATATATCTATATATTATTTATTTTTAATATATAATTATCCACTGACGCGTGCTTCGTCGTCTACGACTCATCAGAGTGGCTGAATCTAGCGAACCTGATTTCGAATCTCGCTAGATTCAGCCACTCTGATGAGTCGTAGACGACGAAACACGTGTCAGTGGATAATTATATTTAAAAAATAATATATATATATAATATATATATATATTTATATATATATATTATATAAAGGAGATTAGAACAATAGTCTAAAGAGCAGAGTGTATTTTAATGTAATAGTAAAATTACTAGTTTAATTAAAATACAGGAAAGAAAAAGTGCTCGTTGTGATTTAGATATATAATAAGCTCGATAGGTAAATATCCTAGAGCTAATTTAATATTTAGTAATGTGATTGATAATTTAATTATAATTAAATTAAAAATCCGTTTCATAAGAAGGAACAACAACAAAATCAATTATTTGTACGATCGTTTCGGAAAACAGTGTTTTTATTGTGGTAGACATCAAGTCACGGACAATAATTATTACATATAGTTTTTTATCAAACAAGGTTTCCTCATCAGCAAATATTGGGAAGGGTTTTTATTAAATGTAAAAGACACCATAAATAAACCTAGCATTAAAAGTAAGGCAGATGTATCTGGAAAAAATTAAAATAAAGGTATATATTTATACTTGATAACCAAATTTATATTTTACTCTATTTTATTTCTATCTCTAACCCATATTAATTTTCTTATCAAGTTTAAATCCATACCTTTATTTCAATTTTTTCCAGATACATCTGCCTTACTTTTAATGCTAGGTTTATTTATGGTGTCTTTTACATTTAATAAAAACCCTTTCCAATATTTGCTGACGAGGAAACACTGTTTGTTAAAAAACTATATGTAATAATTATTGTCCGTAACTTGATGTCTACCACAATAAAAACACTGTTTTCCGAAACGATCGTACAAATAATTGATTTGTTGTTGTTCCTTCTTATGAAACAGATTTTTAATTTAATTATAATTTGATTTTTAAATTATCAATCACATTACTATATATATATATATATATATATATATATATATATATATATATATATATATATATATATATTAGGTATTTGGGGTAAACAGTTACATATGCGACCATATGTAACTGTTTACCCAAAATGATAAAATAAATATTTTTGCTCTTTTTATTGAGCACTATTTAACAACCTCGTTGTCTTCATTAGTTCTGACTTTTGAACACCTCGAACCTGAATATATATATATATATATATATATATATATATATATATATATATATATATAAACAGAGAAAGAGAGAAAGAGAGAGGCTGAGAGTGGGAAAGAAATGTTAATAATTAGAGCCTATAAGGCGATACACTTGTTTCTCTTCGGAATGTCTTCTTTATTTCTTCTCTCCAACGTTCCTTTCTTCTTCTTCTTCTTCTTCTTCTTTTTCCTCCCCTACATTTTGTATTCCATGTCTCGAATCTTCTTCCTACCCTCCCCACTTTCAACATATCTGCGTTCCCTGTTAGTCACGAATTTTCACTGCCACGCTTCGTAGACTATTAACTCTTGTCAGAGCACTTTAGCCTTATTTACTCTTGACCGTTCAACCTTTGGTGGCAAAGGAAAATTCTCTGTACAAATCGAATAAACGGTCTTTATTTTTGCCTCTGACCATGCACTGGATCATAAGTAAATGCGTCAGACTCTGAAATTTGCTTTTTTACATCTTGCGTTTATGACTTCAACATATATAAAGTTTTATATATTTGACTTATCTTTTTTTTACATAGAGGTCACCACTTATAAAGGTCCAGAAGCCACTCGTGGATAAGGATTAATGGGTATACATTAATCATTGTGATTTTAGCGTAGTAAACATTAGTGGGAATTTTGTAACTTGGGTTACTTAGGGGGACGGTTCAGTAAGAACTTGTTCATGTTGGACTTGAAGGCAATCAGATTGTAGTCAGCTGGAAAGCAGGCAAACGGAATAGAGTTCCACAGGCGAGCAGTTCTAAGAAAGAAGCATTGTTCATGGAATCTACATTTAGGTGTAGGCACGGTTAAAGAGTGTAGGTAATTGTTTATAGTGGTTCTGGAAAGACGGGTGTTTTTCGTGAAAGTCTGGCGAGGACCATAGATTGAAGTTCAGATGAGCACCTGCCATGAAAATAACGATAAAGCAGGTACAGGCTCGTTACGTCTCTTCTGTGGGAAAGGGGTTGCAGGGAAGAGAAAAGGGTATCCCACTCTAAGCTGCGAAGTCTATTTTGAACTCTGTCAAGACAGGATAAGCTGCTTCTAACAGCACCTGCCCAGATCTGGCAACGGTACTCCATCGTATGGTAATAGACCAGTCTATGCAAACGTGAACTCCTATTCTTGGGCACAGATTTTAGCTTAAAATTGAACACATAAAAGTCTGAAAAATAATAACAAAACTATGATGTTACGGATTAGTCGAAAGAAAACATAAGGTTCCTCGCAGAAATTTCGACACATGCGTGTGTGCCTATTACGAGGGACGTTCTAAAAGTAATGCCTCCTTTTATAATATCCGCCCAAATGGATCAAAGAGGATAGCGAATAAGAGTGTTATGAGGACTGAACATGCACTAATGACCTGGAAATTACATCTCTCTGTTGCAGATGCTAAGAAAACAACCCTCGTAATCGACGTGCGTAAAAAGAGGAGACGCGTCATTGAATTCCTAGCAAATATGCATTAGAAAATGGTGGTGACTGTGTAGAAAAATAAATCGTGGAACACAAAATATTGCTTGTTTGATTGGCACCACTTCCGTCTTTATGATTCTTTAACTGTTCGAGTTAAAAAATAGGAAGCTTTACTTTTTACTATTGTATATATATATATATATATATATATATAATGTATCACAAAACTTAGTACATCCCTCACATTTCTTCAAATATTTAAATATATCTTTTCATGAAACAACACTGAAAAAATGATTTTTGACACAATGAAAAGTAGTCTATCTGCAGCATATATAACAGAGTTAATTTATTTTCCCCTCAAAATAACTACCCAGCATTTTTTAAGTAAGGCAGATGTATCTTTTAATGCTGATGAAATTATTGTCCAAGACTCAAGGCCTATCAAAATAAAAACATCGTTTCCGAAACGATCGTACAATTTATTGATTTTGTTTGTTCTTCCTTATGAAACCGATTTTTAATTTTTAATTTTAATTACTAATTTTCAATCATCTTACTCAGTATTAAAATAACTCTAGGGTATATACGCCCATCGAGCTTATTATATATCTACATTATAACGAGCACTTTTTATTTTCTTTTATTTTAATTGTATTAATTAGCGTACTAATACAATAAATATACTCTGCTCTTTAGACTCTTGTTCTAATCCCCTAAGTATATATATATATATATATATATATATATATATATATATATATATATATATATATATATATATGTGTGTGTGTGTGTGTGTGTGTGTGTGTGTGTGTGTGCGTGTGTGTGTAGTAATTTATAAAATATATGGCGTACTAACTAGTTCTACCTACGTATTGAGCACTTTTGAAGTAAATACTTAAATTTTACGCATAAATCTATACTTTCGTATATTAATTTTGTGAGTAAATGAAGTATATATATATATATATATATATATATATATATATATATAACTACTTCATTTATTCACATAAATTTAATATACGAAAGTAGAGATTTATGCGTAAAATTTAAGTATTTACTTCAAAAGTGCTCAATACGTAGGCAGAGCTAGTTAGTAATTTATAAAATATATATGGCGATTAAGCTACACTGAATATTCTGCGTTTCATCCAACTATAGGATTCGTCAGGCTTATGCGCGAATTATGTGGTTGCTTCTTGTTTTTATATATGTTGAGGATTTCTAGTTGGCCAATTAGCTTTCTAGTATCCATCGCGCCCCTTCCTATCAGCCAATGGACATGCATTTTATCAAACAAAGGATCTGTTTTAGAACTAGGTTAGTGGTTTTAGGTAGGCGTTCTCCTTTTTTTATACATATAAATATACCTATGTGTACACACATACATGCACATATACATGCATATATATATATATGTGTGTGTGTGTGTGATCGTTTATGTATATTCATGTTTATTTAATTTATTTATTTGTTTGTTTTCTATTGTTATTGTTAGTTTTAAAGCTATTTTGTATCGCTATCCTAGAGTAAGTTTTTATTTTGTGAACACATTTGTTTGCTATTTCCCGCCTACAGTTTAATAGATTTTGAGGTTCTTTAAAGTACAGGATAGAAAATTTTTCATGGAGGCATAATTTACATGGGTCGTCTAAATGACTGCACGTGGTAGCTTGTCTCATTATTTTCCATTCGACTACCGGCGAATGTCCGCTTTCTTTGAGTTCCCAGTATTTATTCGCTAGTGTTGTTTTTATACGGTATTTTTTATTTTTGAATGTTGGTTGCAGGAAAGTGTTTTTCAATAAGATCCAGAAATTTCTTGCCAAGTTTTGTTTTTAACATTTGATTGTATGGGGCCGTATACCAAATTATAGTTCTTATTCTTCTATTTTTAATTTTATTATAGTTGTTGGTGTTTTGTTGCTTATATTTGATATCGATATTTTTGTATCCACTATTTTTTAGGGCTGTTTCGTAAATATTGGATGACCTGTAAAATGCATTTTCATCGCTTGAGTTATTACTGAGTGTACTTACGATCGAGTTAGGAATATGGTTTATAATTGATGGTGGGTGGTTGGACTTAGGATTTATGTAAATTGGAGTAGCGTTATCTTTTAAGTAAGTAAACAACCAACCCCTTACACAAAATCTTCAATAAAAATACCTTGAAGTTATCTTACAGTTGTTGTGAAAATTTAGAGATGATAATTAAGGCACATAATAACAAAATACTAAATGAAAACGATGTAAACAACAACAAAATAAACAAAAAATGTACACACCATGACAGAAATAAAAGCAACACTAGCAGAAATAATAATAATAATAATAATAATAATAATAATAATAATAATAATAATAATAATAACAAACCCACCCCGGACAAGAACAACCATACCATAAATAAAAATACTAATAACGAACAAGATAAATGCAATTGTAGACACCGCACACTTTGCCCAGTCGAAAATAAATGTCTAACAAAAAGCGTAGTTTATCAAGCAATAATATTTGCGAAAGAAAACCCGAATAACAAGAAATACTACATAGGCATGACTTCCTTAGATTTCAAAACCCGATACTATGACCACAAAAGCACATTCAAAAATAAAAAACACCGTATAAAAACAACACTAGCGAATAAATACTGGGAACTCAAAGAAAGCGGACATTCGCCGGTAGTCGAATAGAAAATAATGAGACAAGCTACCACATGCAGACATTTAGACGACCCATGTAAATT
>NC_136502.1:7976005-8136005 GCF_053919585.1 Euprymna scolopes | reverse complement strand
AATAAAGAATTTCATGGATAAGGATCGTCGTGTGTCTATAGGGACATTAAGTGCACAGTTTGATGTCAGTATGGTAACTGCACACACAATTATTCGTGAGGAACTGAAGATGTGGAAGATTTGCGCGAAGTTTGTCCCAAGTATGCTCAGAGAAGATCAGAAAGAAAGACGTTGTCATGACAGTAGATAATCGAACTGATCAATTCAGATTTTGCAGTCCATAACTTGCTTCCTGTGACTTTTGGTTCTTCTCTTAGCTCAGGGAAACCTTACAGGCTGTCATTATCAGACAGTTGAGGAAGTGAAAGAGGTTGTGACGAGAGGCATTAACATGTTCACACAAGGCACTTCCATGAGGCCTTCAAGAAGTTGTTGGAACGGTACAAGTGGATTGCAGTCGGAGGAGATTACTTCGACGGGGATTTGTTTCATGTGTATACTATCAATAAAAATGCCAAGACTAACAACGTCTGGAAACTTATTTAAGGCACCTCCTATATATATATATATATATATATATATATATATATATATATATATATATATGTGTGTGTGTGTGTGTATGTGTGTGTGTGTGTGTGCGTGTATGTATATGTACATATGTATATATGTATATGTATATATGTATATGTATATATGTATATATGTATATATATATGTATATGTATATATGTATATATGTATGTATATATGTGTGTATGTATATATGTGTATATGTATATATGTATATATTTGTGCACATATGTATATATATGTATATATGTATGCATATATATATGTACATATTACTGTATATATGTATATATATATGTGTATATATATGTATATTTATATGTATATATATATGTGTGTGTATATATATGCATATATATGTATATTTATGTATATATATATACATATATATACACATATATATACATATATATGTGGAGGGTGGACATTAGGTACGGCTATGATGGGGAACTTTTCAAGCCTGCTAGACTAAAATCTCAAAGCTTTGTGAAATTCCGACACGTCACAGAGCTCCAATATGCAGATGACAACATGGTCCTTTGCTATTCTAAGGAAGACATCCAGAGATCCGTAACCAACTTCACGACCGCCTACCACCGCTTCACACTCTCTGTTAATATTGGCAAGATAAAAGTGTTAGCACAACCAGTACCCAACACCATCTTACAAGACAAGTATTCACATAAATGACACCCCTCTTGAGCAAGTAGATCACTTTCCATATCTCGGTAGCATAATATCAGAAAAGTGCTCAAATGAGAATGAAATAGAAAGCCGAATTGGTCTTGCCTATGGAGCTTTCGGTAAACTGATGAAACGCATCTTCAAAAATAAACATCTTTAAATAAAAACTAAACTCATGGTATACCACGCAATTGTTATACCTACGCTTTGTATGGGTGTGAGACCTGGACCATGCACCAAAGTAATCTCATTAAACTCGAAAAATTCCACCAATAAAAACTTCGAGCTATACTGAACATCAAATGGTATGACTTTGTAGCCAACACAAGCGTTCTTGAGAGAGCAAACAGCTACAGTATTGAGGCCACCACTATGAGGCGCGTACTCTGTTGGTTGGTGTACATCCTCAGAATGGATGAAAACAGGTTCCCTCGACAAATCCCGTACTCTGAGCTAGCCACAGGAAAATACCTATATATATATATATATATATATATATATATATATATATATGTATTTTACAAGGGTGTCACCACTTATCAAGGCCCAGAGGCCACTCGAGGATAAGGGTTAATAGGTATACATTAGTCATTGTGATTTTAGCAAAGTAAACAGTGGGAATTTTGTAACTTGGATTACTTAGGGGGACAATTCAATTAGAACTTGTTCACATTGGACTTTTTCTTTTTTTTTCATAGGTATCAACTCATTATCAAGGCCAAGAGGCCACTAAAGGATAAGGGTTAAAGAGTGTACAGTAGAAATTGGACAATATAATAATCATTAGTAATGAAAATTTGTTAAATTTGATAACTTGTATGGAACGGCTCATAAAGAACTTATTTACGTTAGACTTGAAGACAACCATATTGTAGTCAGCCAGAAAGCAGGAAAACGGAAGACAATTCCACAGGCGTGCAGTTCTAATAAAAAAGCTTTGTTCATGGAATCTACATTTAGGTTTAGGCACAGATAAAGAGTGGGGGGAATTATTTATAGTGTTTACAGCTAGACGAGTGTTTCTTGTTTGGCGAGGGGGGACCATAGATTGAAGCTCAGTCGAACACTTTCCATGAAAATAACGATACATCAGAGACAAACTCGCAACATCTCTTCTGTGAGATAGAGGTTGCAAGGAAGAGAAAAGGACATCTCCTACGAGGCTACGAAGTCTATTTTGAACTCTATCAAGGCAGGACAAGTCCTTTCTAGCAGCTCCTGCCCAGATGTGGCAACAGTATTCCATTCTTGGACGTACCTGGCTCTTATATAAATAGAGAATTGCATCAGCAGTGAGATATCTACTGGATCGATAGAAAGATCCCACCATTTTTCCAGCGGCCTTGGCAACAGATTTGATGTACGTATTCCATTTAAGATCAGGAGTAATGGTCAAGCCCAGAAGCTTGTCAAAACTTGAGGCCTCCTGAAGACGAGAGCCATTCATTTCAATTGATGCCAGATGTTGATCAGAATGTTGATGATGTAAAGAGAGAAGCTTGGTTTTAGATGCATTAAAAGTAACCAGCCACTCCTTTCCCCATTGTACTACATGCTCAAGATCAGAGGAGAGAGAATTGGAGAGAATTTGGTCGTTTACTGTCTTAGATGTGCTACCATAAATGGTAGTGTCGTCAGCATAAATGTCTACAAATGATGTAAGGATGTGATTTGGAAGATCATTAATGTAGATCAGGAAAAGAGTTGGGCCCAGGATGGACCCCTGAGGGACACCGGCATTAATACTAATTAATAATATAATTAATAATATATATATATATATATATATATATATATATATATATATATATATATATATATATATATATATAGTAGTGATTTCAAAAGTTTAAAAAAGTGACTTGGGTACAATCAGTGATAATCGACACCCAAACATCTATTTCATGTTAATTTCAATGTTATGTCTCCAGTAGTTTAAGAGTTTATCGGTTAAATATTTTCACTCACATACATACATCTACTGTTTTATTTATACAGACTAACAGCGAGACCCGAATTTGGATGAGCATCCACGAATGTCCCACACATCCAATACATTTATTATCATCAAAACCTCTGAAATCGTCCATTTTTTTAAAAATCAAATCGCCTGTCTGGTTGGGGACCTGGAGGGGGGAAACTTCACATGTTTCCTTGCAGTGAATTAGTTTACAATAAACTGTAGTCTACATTGCACTGTAGAGAACGTACTGTTGATTTTATATAATTATTTTTTATATATTGGCTTTAATTAAAGTTTAAAAAGCAAACAGAAACATTCATTTCGAACGCACCTCTATCCTTTCAAAGAACCTACTACTTATTTTATACGCCGAGCCTTTCTGATTGTGTGCTGATAAAAGTTCGAAAATGCACTTGTGGTATTAGACTGTCGAAGTGTGGTTAAAATAGGATTGTTTCTTGTTTAAGCGAATATTACTGATTATTGAATTTTATATAGTTATCGGAGGAATTCCGATACACAATCCATCGAAAGATGTTAGTTTGTGAAATTTTTTTGGCAAGAGTTGCGTAATCTCGAACCATACTTCTCCTGAGTCGGCATTGTTTTAATTCCGGTTACAAATATATATGTTCAGAATGACTGGTAATATTGCCGAGATAAACAGAGAGAACTTAGAGCGCCTAGTATTCCCAAATGAACACCCGTCCGATACTGGCTGGGATTATTGTTGCTTAACTTCGGTGATCTGGGGAGAACCGGGTTGTCAACCCGATTATACCGTCCGTTTGTATAGTGCGGATATAAATAGGCTAAAGGCTGTTTTTCCGTGAGTGTGTGTTACAAACGCACACACACACACACACAGACACACACACACACACACACACACAAACAAACAAACAAACAAACAAACAAACAAACACTGATGCTGAGATCTCACGAAACGCGTTGTGTACAAACACAAACAGTAAAACTGCGTTTGCCATAAAGTGTAGTGCAACCTCGGATCCGCCGAGAGAAACGCAGGTGACGAACTGAGAGAATCTTGCTGGTGCCTCGTGGCAGACTTCCGCTTCTCCACTCGAATAAACCCCACCTACCTTCATTATTACACTTTTCTGCTTCCCCTCCTCTTCTACTTTGTACTAAACTCTGCTGGTAATTTGATTTTGTCAGTACGCGTTCATCGGTGGGCATATCTTCCGGCATCGACGACACTCTCTCACTAGAGCAGTTTTCGACTGTTTGAACAGGCAAATACGTTGACGAGCACTCATAAACGAGTATTTCTTTATCTGTCAAGCTATCTCTTTGTCTAACCGTTTGCTTGACTATCTCTTGTGTGTGTGTGTGTGTGTGTGTGAGAGAGAGAGAGAGAGAGAGAGAGAGAGCGCACACACGCGCGCATGCGTGCTAGCAGGCTGCCTGGCGTTGCCCGGTCGTAAAATCAGCTTAAAAATGATATTTTAATTCATTGAGACTTCGTATTCATTATTATACATCCAATTATTGATCGATTATTATATTGTAGCCAATAAAAATTAGTGAGATCGAAAAGTAAAAAAATGAGTCTAGATTTGATACCAAAACATACAACAGCTTCATTCCTTATCCTCTGAGCCATACCCATACGCATAGAAATACATAGAAATAACGTTGTTTGACCTATGAATATAGATTTTTACGTGCAAATAAGTTTAGTCAACTGTTTTGGTTTCAAATTTTACCCCTTTGTAACAATATAGCCGGCTAAAAACTAACCCGAAAGTGTGCTATAGGCCCAACTATCTTATATATAAAATTTCAACGATGTGACAAGCAACGCCTCATACAACTAATCGTAGAATGTAGAACTGGATATAAATATAAGAATTTAAAAAAAATCGAGGCATAATCAATAGATTGCGCCGTGGCCCATATGGTTAGGTCGTCAGTATTGCACACTTCATGAGTGCGACGACCTGGCTTCACGCCTATGTCGGAGCACGTCATTGATGAGATGCAGTACATCGAAACCCACTTTGGGCCTGGCGTTGTCCGTTGTCGATGCAATTGCTCGATTCTATCTAATTCTGGGTTCTATCTTTATCGTGAATGGGTGTTTATATATATATATATATACATACATACATATATATATATATATATATATATATATATATATATATATATATATATATATATATATATCCGTGTGCTAGAAATTTTTCATCTTAAATTCTACGCACTTATGCAGAATGTAGAAACTACGCATAAACAGAATTCAACGTAATAATGAAATGAAACCAATCATCTATAATATAA
This sequence comes from Euprymna scolopes, assembly GCF_053919585.1. Taxonomy (NCBI): domain Eukaryota; kingdom Metazoa; phylum Mollusca; class Cephalopoda; order Sepiida; family Sepiolidae; genus Euprymna; species Euprymna scolopes. The sequence goes on along the minus strand of NC_136502.1, from coordinate 8,130,538 downwards.
AGCTGAATGTGTGTGTGACTGGTCACGAATAGGCTCTATATGGTTGACTATTTTAAAAAACTGATTACATAATGTATCGAGACACAGGAATGGGTATGTTTGATCTGGCAGAACAGTGGTTCATTAAAATTGTGGGGTCTGCGTTCGCGCCTGGTCCACAAAGTATGGAAATAAAAAATTAAAAAATAAAAGTTTACAAGTGTTTTTTCATATAGATGTACGTAATAATACTTTGATAAGTATTTTCAACTTAAATAGGAATGGTATAATAAAATTGTGGGGTCTGCGTTCGCGCCTGGCCTCCATGGAATGGAAATAGGCACAAACTTTAATAAAGACTTTTCATATCTATCTGCGTAAGTATACTTTGATAATTATGTTTCAGTTTGAAGAAATATGGTATAATAAAATTATGGGGTGTTCGTTCGCGCCTGACCGCCATAGAATGGAAATATGTCACAAAGTTTAACAAGGTTTTTTTTAATATAGATCCATAGAATATTGTGATAAGTCTTTCAGTGTGGACAGGTATGGTATAATAAATTATGAGGTTTATCTATTCTATTTTTACTTTCATCATATTTTGCTTTGGTTTTGATACCCCCAAACTCGAAGCTATCTCTTTACAACCCTTCCTTTTCATAACCTATCATACTTTCATAAATCAGAGTCTATTTTCGGTAGACTGTTTTTGAACCCAGTCAATGACGGGTATTTTGCTAGTATATATATATATATATATATATATATATATATATATATATATATTATTTGCCATTCGAAAACTCTACCAAATTCCTCCGCCACACTAAACACTTTAAATTTTAGATGTAGATTACTTGAACATGAATTAAACTTTTTGGTTTGATTAATTTGAGTTAGACTTTGTAGGGGTTTGTTTTGTATTTTTGAAGTTTTACCTGGACACCCAAACATACAAACGCACAGAAAACTGTCTGTTATATAACAGATGAGGGAGGGGCTTCAAAATTTCTTTATTTTTACTTGGAAGATGACTTAAGTTTCGGAAAAAAAGCTTGATCATAAAAAAAAAAGAAAATGGCGACGAAGATTCGGCAACAGTAACGATTCCTTTTATTTATCGATAATCGATCGAGTTCGTCTCACGGTTTGTCGTAAACAGTGGTTTTCGTTCGGCGTTAATCTTAAACTTTGTGAAAAGAAAGACGAAGAAGAGAAAAAGACGGCGACTGGGAGGCAGTGTTGATCATTTCCGGTGACAGCCATCGAAAAGCTACTTGAAGAGATCGCCGTTTCTCTCGGTCCTTTCCTGTGAACATTAAAAATACACACTCTTCTTTTTATACTGTTCGTAATAATTGCTCTCGTGTTCGAAGAGAATTCTCAATTGCAAACTACCAACCATAACGCTCCTCAATGGTAAAAGTGCCCATAAAATTCTTCACCCTTCATTAAATCTGTGATTTTTTCTTACTTATTGCTTTTTAGTATGCTCTCTCGACATCGTTCGTATTTCCTTTAAGAGCATCCCCGCCGTCATAACTATGTAGCACTTTTAAAATTTATTTTGAAAGACATCTCCTCTACCTCCTCCTCCCCTCCTCCTCCTCTCCCCCTCTCTCTGTCTCTCTCTCTCTCTCTCTCCGTCGCACATGCGTTCTCCCGTTCTCATTGTCTGTTCCTTCCCCTCTCACGCACCCCTTTTGTCCTTCTCTTTTCCTCCCTCCTCTTTCTTTCTCTCATATTTTTCTCTCCGATTTCACCCCTCCCTTTCCCCTTTTTTTCTTCTTCCCTCTCTCCCCCCTCCCCTATCTCTTCTATTTCCCCCTGTTTTTCCTGTTTTTCCTCTTCCCATTCTTTTTTCTCCTGCCTCTCCTCTCTCTCCACTTTCTCCCTGGGACCCGTGGATTAGTGGATAAAGTACTTGGTAAAATTCAGTTGTAAGCTACACACTTTTTTTTAAAGGTTAAAGGTTCAATCCTCAGTGTTGATAGCACTAAGGAAACAATCAAGGATTACTTGAAATTTCTCCTCAGCCATGTTTAATTAAACGAGAGTATGCTACTCCTGCGGATTAAATCAAAGATTCCAGAGTTCGACAGTTGTACAAATAATACAAATTCAAGTCTTGTTTCCTTTATTTCAATGTTGTCAACTAAAATTATTTAACTCCGCTAGATCGAAACCCCCCACAGAAGACCACTAGATTGAAACTTTTAGTATTCTATATAAAATATAACAATAATGATATTTCGTGTTTTCTATGCATATATTTTTGTATTTTAGTGTTAATTAAAGTGTTGAATAATAGGTCGCCCAGGTAACGATAGGTTGCCGATCCTGGCACTGCGATTTTTGTTACCGGAATGAAATATTTAATAGCCGATTTATAAAGTTTCAATAGAATATTTATGAGTCAAATGTTTAAACAAGATAAATAACTTAGCAAAACAAAAACATATTTATAGTTACAATTTCATTATAAGAATTTGGAATTTAAGTTTTCATAAACAATAATAATATATATAAAAAGGGTTACCTATTTGGTGACGTCATGGTATTAAACTGTTAAACAGTTAAAGAGTTTGATTTATACACGTAGTTAGTTAGAGAGAGGTGAGCTAGACAGCGATGAAGAGAGAGAGAGAGAAAGAGAGAGAGAGAGGGGAGCGGGTGAAAAATGGGGTCAGAAGAGATTTTGGTCTCTTGAAGTCCACGGAAACACTAGCAGTGGACATTACAGAAAATGTATAATAAATATATAAATAAAAATGGGTGCAACTCTGAGACGGGAAAACGAGGAATTAAAGTTTATATGTAAAAGTTTAACGTGAGTGTCGACTATCGTTTCTTTCTGAGGAAGAATTTCATTTGCAGCGTAACAAACATGGAGAAGCCATCTATAATATAAATCTCACCTGTCTGTTTAAATGAATGCATGTATGTATGTATGTATGTATGCCTGCCTTAAACTTTCGACAGAGGCAACGGAGTTACACGAGATCGGTATCGTTTTGAAGCTCGACCCTTCGGATGACAAATGTCGAAAAATTGGCCCCAAACATGAATTCCTTCGTCCTTAACTGGGCACTTTTCTACAGCGAGGTTTTTTCACTGACATATTTTGCAAATCATTCAACCCCCGACGTCGCATAAAATCCGTTATTTCAATCTCCCGTGACGTCACAATCACTGTAGGCACATCGGTAAGACTGTTTGTTTATTTTTTACCTCTTTTTTCCTTTGGCACGTTACGGGTTCAAGCCTGCTTACGACGCCTATTTTTCCTTTTTTTTTTTTTTTTTTTTTGCTCAACACACACCTTCAAACAACCGGGCAACGCCGAGCACCCAGAAATAAAAGAAAGAAGAAACGAAAGAAGGTATGTCTCCTTTTGATTTTATGCCCCCCCCCCACAAAAAAAAATGTTACTCGTCCTTGTCAAAAACTGTGTTCGTAACATACAATAAATATTTCCGGTGTACTATTATGTGAATGTCTAAAACACCGACGTACACACAAACAAATATTAGAGACTAAACGACATGAGACGCTAGTCACGTGGACGTATATATCAGTGCATCATGTATACAGCACAGCTACACGAAATACACGTATCCACTGACACATGTTTCGTCGTCTACGACTCATCAGAGTCGATGAATTAAGCGATATTCGAAATCGGGAACCCCGTAATAAGAGGCCTAAACCACTTCCACCGAGCTATCTCGCACGACTACTAATGTATCGCGCTTTTACGTAGACGTTGTTTATTTTATATTTGTATATATATATATATATATATATATATATATATATATATATATATATATATATATATAATTCTTTCGCCCTCAACTGGGCATTTTCTCTCCCCCTCCCTCTCTCTCTCTCTCTCTCTCTCTGTCTATATATATATATATATATATATATATATATATATACACACACACACACACACACAGGCACACATATATATCTATATGTGTACACACACGCGCGCGCTATATCCACAAGCGACAATACACTGAAACGATACTGTCGGTATAAATACGGACGTGTATACAATTAATATACACTCTCCACTATATAACAAAAGTATTTCCAATTTTAATGCTATTAAAATGTAATTTTTAATGTTAAAACAAAGATGTAATTCAGGAATAGAAAATGTAAAAAGTGTTTTATAAGGTCGGGTCGCTCTCGACTACGCTTGAACTATCGAATTATCCATGATATTCTATTATAATTAGGTAGCTTACTTTAAATTTAAGGTCATATTAAACATTACGCTAAAACCATAGAAGAAAATGAGTAGTAACATTTAGCAAGACCCCTGTACCGGCGTTGCCCGATGGAAAGATTGCCCAACATCAGAACAGATACATCACAAGAATACCCCACCCCCAACTCCTAAAAATAAAAAAATGTCAAGTTCATAATTTTTATTCAAATGACTTTTTAGTAAATTTGATAACGCGGATTATTTGGATTCTTCGGATTACTGTTCTCATCTTGAGCGTCATTTTCACAACGTTTCGGTCGATGCCACCGTCGACCTTCTTCAGGCGTATTTTGTCAAAGTCATGAACGTTTATGTCGAAGTCGGGAATTTGAACGTAATTTCGAACAGAAACCTTTATTAATTTCACATGGGTAGTATTCTCTTGTTCTGTCAGCCATGACTGGATAGAGGTCCTAAGTAATTCGTCATTATATTTTTCGGTCGCCCACACTGAGAACTGAACATTTAGCCTTCAGGAGAATATCACTTTTATAGTTGATTTTTCCAAGTACTCTTACCACTGCGCCACGGGTCCTTGCGACGTCAACCAATGACAACCTCACTTAAACATTATGAATATAAAAATGATCACAGATGCCCTGTGCTTTTTAAAGTATTGTACAGTGTTTTTAAATAAAAGACATTTATTTAAATTGAATTCGTAATGAAACTTGCTTATAGAAATGTAGTAATTTTCCCTCATCTTGCTGTAAACAGTTAGGGTTAGTGTTAAGGTGTAAACTGGTATGTTTTCACAGATGAAGTGTTGCAAAATATTATCGGACGCGATGTTGAGAAATGAGATGTAAAGAATTTGTTTGCTCAAAAAAAAGAAAAAAACAAAATGACATCCAAAAACCGTTAACTTTTACTTTCACATTATTTATACAACTATTACGAATATGCATAATGTTTCGTATTTTCTGGGCATGTTTTTATTTTAATGTTAATTAAATTGATATTTTGTTGCGTTATTGCTATTTGCATTTAATTTTAATGTAAAAATAAAGGGAGGTAATTCATGACCATTTGTGTGTCTGACTAATCAACAAGAAAAAAATATAATTCAACGGGTTGTGCCCATTAAAGCAAATACCCCAATTAACCCACAAGCAGCAAAATTTTATCCCTTCCCTGTAGAGGTTTCTCAATGCCGAAGAACCTTCTACTCTAAAAGTTTTTCTCCCAAACGGTTAAACTTTGGAATTCCTTCCCTGTATCCTGTTTCCTCGATTGTACTGAAAAGCATAAATTTAAGTAAACTGTGAATAGACATCTCGCTGCTCAACTCCCTACTCGCTAGCTCAAAAATAAAATATAAAAAATTCACAAACCGTTGGCTCTAATTTTTCGCATCCTGTATACAACTATTACGAATAAAGATATTTCGTATTTTTTGTGCATAATTTTATTTTAATGTTCCTATTTACTTGCTTTCCCACGAGGGCAGAGCAAGATGCAAGGTCGGTTTTTAATGTGAGGAAAATCCAGCCTCCTAAAAAGGGTCATGTTAGATAGGAATAAAAATAAAATTGTACCAGTCTGGAAGAATTTCTCCCTCACTGACCGAGAACAGAAAAAGTGAAATGCAACACCAGAACAGATACTACACTGTGATCTTGGTCCAAAATAGTTATTTTGTAATGTTAATGCTATTATTGGCATTTGATTTTAATGTAAAAATAAAGAGATGTAATTCATGTGTTTGACTAATCGAGAGCAAGAGGTTTATAATTCAACGGAATGTGCTCCAACGAACTTGTAGTATTTGTGGTCATTCGATGACAAGCAGAAAAACGCCGCATCTTTAAGGTAAATGTCCTTAGATGCCGTAAAGTCTTCTACTCTCATAGTTTCTTCCCTCTAATCGTTAGGGTTTTGGAATTCCTCTCTGTATCCTGTTTTACCGATTGTACTAACATACAGCAGTTTAAGTGTAATGTGAACAAATGTCTCACGGCCCAACTCCCTCTTTAGAGTGTCCATGTAGGCGTAGTGTTAAATACACAGTAGCCCTTGTTGCAGGGTAAATATATGAAAAAGAAAAAGTCGTAGTTAATTGGGATTTTAGGGGCAGAGAACCCGTGAAATATTATAAAATAATATAGAATTTTTACTTTTTTATTATTTTTTATTTTTTATTATTACATTTTCACCCCAAACAAGGCAAATTGCAACTTCGGTGTAGGGGGCTACTATCAGGGGCAACAACTACTGGGGTACTATGTAGGGATTTGGGCAGCAAGATGTCGGTTCACGTTACACTTGAACTTCTGCACATCAGTACTGTTGGGGAAGCAGGGACCTGGAATGGAATTCCAGAGTCTAGCGGTTCTGGGGAAGAAACTATTGGAGTAGAAAGATCTTTTACATCTAGGGATCTCTACAGTGTGGGGTGGGATTTAGCAGCCTGTCGGGTTTGTCGAGGGTGCTCTCGTTGTGGGGGCACAAGTGTCTGCAGTTCGTCAGAGCATTCAACACTAAAATACTTGTAGAACAGACAGAGGGATGCAACATTTTGTCGATGGGACAGAGGCTGACGCTTAGATGCCAGTTCAGGGCCTATCAGATTTGCGACTCTTTTTATTGAAATATACAACTACTACTGTTCCGCAAGTATCATATATTGAAGATATAGCTTAAGAAATAGTTTCATATGATGACTAGATAGGAAATGAATACGGAAAGTAGGTTAACTAAAATTTGAAAATGCGGTTGTGTGGATGGCAAACGGAAAATTGTGTAAAAAAAATTATAGCTTCTAAATCCAAATTTTATTTGCTGAATTTCAAACAAAACTTCCAAATCTAGCGAGGAAAAGGCTAAATTGGCAACACTGCGTTTATTATGCTTCTTTTGTTATCTATTTCTTTTAATCACTAAGTTGACATTGTTTAAAAATGAATAAAACTCCTGCATTTTTGGTTTTAATGCATTACATTTCGTTGCTAAATTCTTAAAGTATAATATGTATAATATTGTAAAGGGAGGGCATTATTTAAATTAAAAAAAGGGAGATTTGCGTGGTTTTAGACACAATAATATTCTTGTGTGCTACCTATATTTATCAACTATAATGATATATATATATATATATATATATATATATATATATATATATATACGGCCAACTAGCACCGTGTATATTTGTGTGTGTGTGTGTGTGTGTGTATTGGGGTAGAGAGGGCTCCCGTAAGCCATGGTGAAGGCAACCTTTCTAGGAGAAGTAAATCTCTGATTTAAAAAACCATAAAGTGGAAGACCAGTACCCGCATTAAGCTGGTCTGCAGTTTAATTTGTTGCTGGCTATCTTGCTCTTGCTTGTTGCTGGATCTCAACATTTTGAACCGAGAGAGAGACTTAGCTGTCGTACAAAGCTAAGACTCTGTAACATCATATTTGTATAGATACTCCCTCAGACATTTGGGCTCATGGATTTTAAATGTCTGAGGGAGTGGCACTCGTCTGACAAGACGTTGCAATCATATATATATATATATATATATATATATATATCTTTTCCATTTGCAGAGCGGTTTTAATATTTCAGCTGGCATGTTGTATAAAATGGCGCCCAATAATTGTTCTACTGCCATATTCTTCTCAAGCGCTTTCTATCGGTGCATCCGACTATCATCGGGGTGATTGTTGTTGTTTTCCTTTCCCTTTTCTTTCCCTTTGAGGCTTATTGTATTTATATATTAAAAAAAAAAATTTTTTTAGAATATGGCTGAACAATAATATTTCGGCGCCATTCTGTACACCATGCCGATTGAAATAAAAAAAACTGCTAGGTGAATCGAAAAGATATCCAGAAAAATCAGGAAAAAGAATAATTTTCTCGTGTTCAATCAGATGTGCTTGAATAACGACTTGCTGCCAATATATATATATATAAAATAAGTGTAAATAAAAAATTAAAAAAACGAAAATACGAAGATCTGTTAAGAAAGCAAATAGCAGACAAAAAAGTCGCAGAGAATACTAGCTGACGAAGAAGTCGTGGAGAAATCTTACCGACGAAGTATTCTTGGAAAAGTCCAGCAGATGAAGAAGTCGCCGAGAGTTGTAGCAGACGAAAAAGTGGCAGGGAAATCTAGCAGACGAATAAATCCCGAAGAAGTCTAGCAGACAAAGCCCTGGAAAAGTCTAACAGGCGAACAAATCGTGCAGAAGTCTAGAAAACGAAGAAGTTCCAGAGAAGTCTAATAGAGGACGAAATCGTAGAGAAGTCTAGAAGACGAAGAAGTTACAGACAAATGAAACGTGGAGAAGTCTGACAGACGAATAATTTGTAGACAACTCTAGCAAACGAATAAATTCATGGGAAGCAAGTAGAAGGCAGGAAACACCCGAGAAGATGGCAAGAAGATGTAAAATAAAAAGCAAAAAAGAAAATAATAATTCAGGTAAAGAAAGTACAATAAGAAAACAAAAGTAACGAAAGAAGGGAAGAGCTGGACAAGAAGAGTACATGATAAGAAGGATGAAAAAACAAAAAGTCACAAAAAATCGATCAATATGAACCGACGACGAGGGCAGCAATAATGACGAAGCGAAAGCAATAAAAACTAAATTTACTGAAGAGAATGTACAAAAAAAGGAGGAGGAGAATGTACGACCCAGGTACTTGAATATTTTTTTATTTTTTTTAATTCTTTTTTTTTTTTGCATTAATTTCATTACTTTCTTGTCAACAGTGTAAGAGTGTGTGATCGCCGAACCGTTACGATCCGCCTTCGTTTACCCCCCCCCCACCTTCTACCCTCTCCTTTGTATTAATCGTGAATGTAAAGACGCGCGCCTCTGTCGTCAACCACCAAGAAGACATTGTGACGACACGAGCCGAAAGCCATTTATAGGAAATCGAACACGCATGCGCACACATGTCCGTGCCTTGATCAAACTGGCTTTTAAGAGAAGATTAAAGGAGTTTTCCTCTTTTTTTTAACGCAAAACCTAGTTGTTCGATTAGCACCAAATTCACGGCAAACCTGATCGGTTGTAGAGGGAAGAAAGAAGAGGGGCACTGCGATCGAATCTTGCGTACTTGTTCATCGACTTCAAATAATTCTTAGTCGTTGGATAGACATGTGAATGGACATATCTCTTGACTCTTTCTTTTGTTACTGCTGACATACAAGTGCTCATGCTATATCTGAGGATGTGTCGCTGAGAGAACTCTTTCTCGCCTAGTACTGAAGAAGTACTCACAGGCGACTTGAACCGGCTTCCTCTGAAGGAAGAATTTCAAAGGTGTATGAAATTCACAAGCTGGCTCCAGTCGTATGTATATTTCCATTAAGGGAAATCACGACATACAGTTTCGAGAAAATCACTCAGAAAAAGGGGAAAGTGTGAAAATACTAATAATACAAATTAGCGTGACGTGTTGAAATTTTACAGCCGCATCTTTCATATGTAACATTTTGTAACTGTTTTAAGTTTTTAATTATTTAGATGCAGGATGATTGCTTGCCTTATTTGGATTAATCGGACTATTGTTCTCATCTTGAGTGCCACTTGCACAACGTTTTGGTCGATGTAACCTCCGACCTTCTTCACGTGTTTGGGTTCTAAAGTAATTTTCAAAGTATTTTTTTAATATAAAGCCAATAAAAATATCAAGCTAAACACTAGTGTCATATTGTTTCTAAATTATTTATAACTAAAAAAGGGGTGGACTGAAGTTTAAATACGAAACTTCGAAAGTGTATAGTTACCCTATTCCATTTGACTAAACATGGCGACTTATACACTTGAAGAAGGTCGAAGGTTACATCAACTGAAACGTTGTGCAATTAGCACTCAAGATGAAGAGATTAATCTTAGTAATTCAAATAATACGAGGTGGAATGATAAAACACTATTCTTTATTTTTTCATTCTTAAACTTTGCTGAAATAATCAATTCAAGTAACTTTATTATGTAGTAGAGCTAACGTCTATTGAAGGTAGCCATCTCCAGGCTATATCATAACCTCGAAAGGGTCCAGAGCTGGCAGCATGCCTTTTCCCCTTTTCCACAAGCGCCGGCGGGATTTCGGCGACTACTCGGCGGATGGCGGCGATGAATTGGCTTTCGTATTGTGGGAGGTCATGGTGGTGATGCTCTCGACATAAGACCAAGCTAAGTAATCCAGCGGGTTCAGGTCGAGGGAAGAGGGAGACCATTGAGGAAAAGGTACAAAGTCGTAGCACTCCTTCTGAAGCCAACCTGGCTCTTTTTTAACTTGAGGGCCAGCGCAAGGTCCTGTTGCTACACCCAGGGTCTGTCAATTGTCACCTGATTGTACCAGGGGATCACCATACTCTGCAACACATCCAGGTACACTTTAGTGTTGACTTTCAAGCCGACTTGAAGATATGAGATGGTATGGTGTGGTCCTCACTTGAAACCACATTAAAGACCATAACTGTGACCGGAAACTTTGTTTTCATCATCCTCATCTCTGTTATTCGTGGAAATCCAGCCACGTATTTTGAGGGTGCTGGCAATGGTTCTGTTGTCATAACTTGGATCGGTGGTGAGCATGAGTTGTACAGCGGCGCTTCATCTATCTCTCTCATTGAACGTTATGTCACTTTCAGACATGATAGAAGGCTCCGATCGTTCTTGGGATTCGTACACAACTGGCTTACTAGTGGATAGTCTGCAACAATAAAGGAAAACCGGTTTTTATCATACGGAAATGGAATCATGTCATCTTTTCTTGAGCGACCGAGAAAAACAACCACCCTGTAATATATTTTTATAAAGCCAAACACATTTTGGATATTTGTTAAAATTTATTTTTTTTTTAATTTTGCCTATGTATTTTTTTACCTAGTTTTGAAAACCAACTACTATTTAGTAAACGTTATGGGCTTTTTAAGTTCCTGTAATATCGATTCTGAACAAAGTAGCCATGTTTGTTTAGCTTATAGACAAAACAAACATGGGTAATTCCTTCAGAAAGATATTTACACGAATTTAAAAAGCCTATGATTTCCATTATGTATTTATTTTTACGAAAGTACATTACAACTTGTACGCAAAGCAAAGTATTTTATTTATACAATGATTTCACAAATTTCTTTAAAATAATTCATGTCGGTAATGACTGACCAATAAAAACAATATTTGCAAAGTGAAAAAAAAAAAGAATCGTCAGCAGAATTATTAAAGCGGGTACAAATGTAACAGAGCGAGTGTAGGCGCGTGTTAGAAAATCAGCAGAAGCCGATGATGATATTAGCAGCAGCAAAACCCGTTAAAGCACGTAGTCAAATTAAAAAGTGTGCGTGAGCTTGCATCATAAGAAAAGAGAGAAAAATAAACCACGTGGTCAAGGAAGGTAAAAGTCTATTATATATGTGAATATACTAATTATATGAATTAGTGGGACCTGTCGAAATTCCACAGGAGACGCATTCATATGTAATATATTGATGTTGGCATTCTGTAGATGTTCAGCGTAAATGGAGACGCTCTGATATTATTGTAGCTCTTTTGTTAAGATTGCAAAAGTATTTATTTAAAGCTAGCAGGGACACCCGGTGTAGCCCGGTCGTAAAGTATTCTTAAATATATTTTAATTCTAGCAGATTTCGTATATATTATTTTAGAGTTGATGTTGTATCGATTTTTATATGTTATAAAATTGCGATTTCAAAAATAAAAAATATATTCATATGACGTGGGTGCATCAGCTTGATTCGAAACCGAAACAAAAGCTTATTAAAAAAATACATGCATATATATATATATATATATATATATATATATATATATATATATATATTATTATTATTATTATTATTATATTATATTACACACACACACACACACACACACACACACATACATACATATATATATATATGCTTAATCGCCATATATATTTTATAAATTACTAACTAGCTCTACCTACGTATTGGGCACTTTTGAAGTAAATACTTAAAGTTTACGCATAAATCTATACTTTCGTATATTAATTTTATGTGAATAAATGAAGTAGTTATATATATATATATATATATATATATATATATATATATATATATATATATATATATATAAACCAAAGATTATGAATAATTCTTGATAAAATTATTCATAAAAAATAGATGACTTAAGTGCCATCAGCTATATTCGAAACTGAAATCAAAACGTATGAATAATTCTTGATAAATTTATATATTACAAGAAATGGAATTTTATAACAAATGAACAACAGTCACTCGGATGTAAGCGTGACACACACAAAAAAAAACGCTATTTATATATAGATAATACTAACATTGCTAATAATAGGTAACAGTAATTCCAAAGTTACGAAAATTTTGGAGATCTGCTTTTTGACAAGATTCAGTAACAAAACAAGGTAGCGTTTATATTAGACTAATAATATTATTTGAAGCGCATGGTGTTTTGCTACAAAAATTATTCTAAGCAAGGAAGTAGTTTATTGTTTAATTAATTTATTTCTACAAGTATATTAACTAGTGTTTTTTTTTACTTGGGAGTAACCACTTATCAAGGCCCGAAAGGTATTCGAGGATAAGGGTTAATGAATGTAAGGTCGTAGTATAGTAATCGCTAATGGTGTAAAATCGGTAGAATTTGATTATTTATGGTTATTTATTGGGGACGACTTAACAAGAATTTGTTTACATTGGATTTGAAGGCTACCATGTTGTATTCAGCCGGGAAACAGGTCAGCGAAACAGTGTTCCACAGGCGGGCAGTTTTTGGGAAAGATAAGAAAGAAGCTTTGTTCATGGAATCTGCGATTTTTTTTTTTTTTTTTTTACATTGAGGTCACCACTTACCAAGGCCCGGAAGCCACTCGGAGATAAGGGTTATTGCGTGTATAGTAATCAATGGGATAGTATTTAGGCACAGATAGAGAGATGGGGAAATCATATATAGTGGTTGTAGCTAGTCGAGTGTGTTTTTTTTGTGAACATTTGGCTTGCTATTAAAATAAGAATCGATTAGAGAGAGGCTCGCAACGTCTTTTCTATAGGAAAGGGGTTACCGGGAAGAGAAAACGGTGTTACCTATTAGGTTTCAAAGCCGGTTTTGAACACCGTGAAGGCTTGATAGACTGCGCCGAGTAGCTCCTGCCCAGGTGTGGCAACAATACTCCATTTTAGGGCGTACCTAGTTCTTACACCAATAGAGAATTGCATTGACAACAGGATGCCTTCTGGAGCGGTAGAGTGATCCAACCATTTTTTCTAGCGGTGGGGTGGGGTGTGTGACTAATCAAGAATCAGAAAAATGAGAACATTTTGCGTATTGGAATCGGCATCAGAATCTGTATCTGAATCAGTATCAGAATCAGAAATGCTTTAGCCTAATTTCCGATTCCTAAAACGATTCTTTTAATTTTATCAATGGAAGATGAAGGTTAAAAAAAAAAACTAGTAAATTATACGAAGATTAGTAATCAAGTCTAAATATCAATATTAAAAAAATGTGAATAATATCGAATAACAACACACGTCGGATATTAATAAATCATGCATCTGAAACAGATGAATTAAATTTCAATTTCTGCGAACCTACTCCATCTACAATAAAACCTACCATGCACGTTCGAAAGTCGAACACACGCCTAACGAAGGAAAGACATCCCAAAATATAGCATCACGGATCTAACCGCCTGACGCAAGTAAGAACATTCTACATATAAAATATTGTATATATATAAATAAAAATATATGCATATATATATATATATATATATATATATATATATATATATATAGTTGTTTACTATAATAATTATTCAATAATTATTAAATGCCATACGTTATACATATACACATAAACTGGATAAATAAAAATGAAACTGCATAGCAGGTTCCACCATTATATTTTAAGTTGCGTCAGTTTGAGTTTATCCATTAAACCTTTGCATTGTTTTACCTTCTATAAACTTAAATATTTTCTTATATACACACTTAACAATGCTTCAAGCAAATTATTTTAAACTATTAAAAAACATTTAAACACTTAGTTTCCCATTAATAGACCTAACGATAATATAAAGATGAACAGCAAAGCTTTTATAAATATTTACACAAAGTAAGAATTAAAACCAAAAATACTTCTATGGCGTTTAATAGATGACACACTGAATCCTAAGGTTTGTTTTGTATTTTCAGGTTGTTGTTTTGCATTAACATTGTGGGGTCTGTGCCCGAGCCAGACAACTATAAGGTTAAAATAATTCAATAGTTCAATAATTCTGCCTGTTCTACAAATACTTTAATCGTGATTGCTCTGACGATCTACAAGCACTTGCACCTCCTCGACGTGACTACCCCCGACAAACCCGGCAAGCAACTATATCCCACCCCTTTACAGTAGAGATCCCTAGATGTAAGAAAGCCTTTTACTCTAATAGTTTCTTCCCAAGTTCAAGTGTAATGTGAACAAATATCTTGCTACTCATCTCCCTTCATAATGCCCCTGCAAATTATGTCCACGATACTTCAAAGTGGCACTGCGCCTTGTTTGGAGTGAAAATTGAATTTAAAAAAAAAATAGTCCAAGGTCGACCTGTGAATTTCTTTAGTTAATGTTCTCTTTAGAGCAACGCCGGGACACAGGTCGTCTAGTGGATTAAAATAACTTATGCAAGCGACAACAACAAATAACACTGAAGAAACTGAATAGGATCAACTATTGTAAAACTTTATTTTGATTCCGGGCAACATTGGGTTCCTTTGCCGATATGTATGCATAGAAAACGAAAAGAACGATTTTACGATAGGAAAAGAATCCAGCGTGTAAAGAACTCCTTCCTATTTTGGAAAAGAAGGATGGTCGCTTGCATTGACAAGTGATGCCATTCCAAGCTGCGCATCCCGGAAGGAACCCGTCACGAATAAACAAAACTTTACAAGTATTGTCAACGCAATAAAGGATCAGCTTTTTACAACCATCAAGCGAAGGTTACCGGATGTGGTGCACACCTGGTGAAAACCGGTGTGCACCTGCTGAAACTTCGGATAAAAAAAAACATTCACGACAAGAACTCGCCTTATTACCACAATTGAAAATAACTATAATAATTATAAAAGCCAAGTACGTCCAAGGATGGAATACTGCTGCCATATCTTGGCAGGAGCTGCTAAAAACATCCTATCCTGCCCTGACAGAGTACAAAATAGACTTCGTGGCTTAGTGGGGATGCCCTTTTCTCTACCATGCAACCTCTCTCCCACAGAAGAGCCCTTGCGAGCCTATCCTTGTTTTATCGTTATTTCCATGGCAGGTGCTCGTCTGAACTCCAATCTCTGGTCCCCCCTCGCCAATCTTTCACGAAAAACACCTGTCTAGCTCAATTCACTGTGAAAAATTTCTCCCACTCTGTATCTATGCCTAAATCAAAACGCGGATTCCATGAACAAAGCTTCTTTCTTAGAACTGCACGCCTGTGGAACTCTGTTCCGTCTGCCTGCTTCCCACCTGACTACAACTTGGATGTCTTCAAGTCCAACGTTAACAAATTCCTAATAAACCGCCCCCTTAAGTAAACACTTCATCAAATCTCCACACTAACGTAATGTACTTGCAATAACCCTTATCCCTGAGTGGCTTCGGGCCTTGATAAGTTGTGACCACTGTGTAAAAAAAAAAAAAAACTTTTAAATTCTTACTAGGAATCCTTAGCGTCGGGTAATATTTAGGTGAATAGAAGTATTCTTTCCAAAAAAATCATCTCTTGTGTTACCAAATCAGACTGTCTGAAAATACTGACTTTCTGGTCTAAAATGCATTAAATTTATTGTTATTTTTTTACTTTCTGCTATCAAAACTCAGTCCAGTTCTGCAATGTCAAAAGCAAACACAATCATTTTATAAACAACGAAGAAAACCAAACCCCATGAATAAATATTTGAAAATCTAAAGAACTTGAAGTTTGAAAACTTTTTCCCCCAAATTACTGAATTCGGTATTAAATAATCCAAAAAGGGGTTGATATACCGTAAACCAAAAAGAAAAAAACAACAAAGAATTTTGCATCTCTGGAACACATTATTATGAGACTTCTCCATGCAGACTACAACATTGTTATTTTCAAATCTAATGTACACAAATACTTGTCATGATCCTTCCCATAAATAACCAATCATTTCTTCATTCCACTGTTTCTCAAATATATCTCATTATTTAACGGACAGTGCAACAATTATCTTTGCGTGTCTTTTGGCCTTGATAACCGGTGATTCATAAATAAATAAAAAAATTCAATCGGCCTATTTGCCAATGTAAAAGCTATTTGAAACTGAAGACGGACAGACTGGCCGAGGACCTGATAAACGAGCTTTTTATAAAGAGGTGCTTGAACGCATCTTAGCTTAGATACGTCCATTCGATATAACAATTTAGATATACATACTAAAACAGGGTTTCCCAAAGTGGGTCCCGTGGAGCCCTGTGACTCCCTGAATAAGGCAAAGAGGCTCCGGAATCCTTTTTTTAAAGAAGACTAAATGCTTTATATGGAAAAACTAAATGCCTACAGACATTTACGTATTGATATTTTTTTACTGGAAAAAGATATGATACATAACTACAAGTGCAAAGAGTTTCAAGATGGTTCATGAAAAAGAAAAAATAAATAAATTAACAAAAAATGCAACAATTTTTGATTAATCAAAAACAAAAAAAAAATGGTTGCAAAGTAAAATCACGAACAAGAAAAACAAATGAACAAGTATAAGTAAAAATTTGAAAATAGTGTTTCCATATTTATTTTAGAAATTATCTTGTTAGTGCTCCTTGAAAATACTTTGTCCTGCTCAGGGGCTCGATGGTGTCATGAAGTTTGTGAAATCCTGTTCTAAAAGGTACTTCAACACAAATTAAATGCCACACATTAAATTGTAAATGAAATTCATGATCATTTCTGCAATCCAACCATATTTGGCACAATAAAACTTCAGTGGATGCCTGACTTGTCCGCCATACGCCAGTTACCAATGTTCAACAGTCTTTGTTTTTCGCAATTCAATAATCTACTCCAAATGTGCTCAGTGGTGTTACCAGATCAGGCTGTTTGAAGAAACTGGATTCCTGATCTAAAATGCACCCAAAATTTATGTTATTGTTGCTGTTGTTGTTGTTGTTGTTGTTGTTTTAACTTTCCCTTTGCAAAACTCAATCCTGTTCTGCAAAGCGAAAAGCAAATGTATGTTCTTCTACAAAACAACTAAAACAAAATTCAAGAAGATATAAAAATTTTGTAGTATAAAAATATGTTCTCAAAATTACTACATTCGGTATTAATTAACCGAAATGCGTTGATATGCCGTAAAACAAAACAACCAAACCACGAAATCAAATGTGCAGCATAGCGATGCACACACATGCCTATATCCGACTGATTTGAGCTGATTCCTATTTCCATATTAGGAATAGTCGAGATTGTTTGAACAGCGGTTATCTTTGGGATGACCCTACGGATGAAAACAGTGGTGAGAGATTACGGAGTGAGATGTGCATTTAGGATCATACCTTCTGCTGATGAGATAATCACCAAAGTGTCCCGCATATCATTGAATGGCATTATAAAACAAAGACTGTTGAACATTTAAGACTGAAACTTGGTGGATAAGTCAGACATAGGCTGAAAGTTATTTGTACGATATATAACTGGATTGCACTTAGTAAATTTGAGTGGGGAGGGCACCTTATGCGATACGTTTGTTTGATATGTGCGTTAAGTTCAAACATAAGCGTGAGAGGCGGACCAATGAACAAAGCCCTTAAGTGTCTACATGGTATTTTGGACTTTTAAAGATTGCTTTTAGTGTAAAAGAAATTGTTTTATTAGAGACACTCACCTTACCCACTGGCCCCCAAATTCTTTCAGCATCGTCAGCATCGTCATTGTTAATTTTTTTAAGACAATAGTTGTGCCGGAAATTAATGTGTGTGTGTACGTGTGTGTGTGTGTGTGTGTGTTTTGCATGAGTCTTCAAGAGGTAATACTACTAAGAACCCGGGCCCTGAAGACACCGTCTTCAAGGTAAGGCTTTGACGAGCCGAACAATAGGCAAAGTGTTAACTTTTTCTCTTTTTTTTTTTTTTTTTTTTTTTTTTTTTTTGAAAGTCATAAGGTAAAGATAAGAAAAAAGGGTTAGGTAGATGGTGAGACACCAAGATCAGTAATGGTGGAACTTGAGTAAGGCTAGATTATATAAGAGGACGACCCAATAGGAATTTATTCACATTTGATTTCAAGTGAACCATGTTATAATCAGCGGGGAAGCAGACAAATGGAATTGCGTTACACAGATGGATAGTTATAGAAAAAAATATGCTCATGGAATTTTCGATTAGTTTTACGCACAGATAAAAAGTGCGGGAAATTATTAGCGGTTGTTGTAGCTAAGCGTGTATTTGTTGGGATAGACCATAGATTGACGATCAGTCGAGCAGCTACCATAAAAGCAACGATAGAGCAGAGACAGACTCGTAACGTCTCTTCTGTGAAAAAGAGGAAGCGGCGAGATGAAATGGGCCTCACCCACAAAATTCCCAAGAAGGTTTTGTACCCTGTCAAGGCAAAAAGGGGACTTTTCGGAGCCTCGCCCCAAATGCTGCAACATCTTAGACAGTATTTGACCCCCCCCCATACAGGTAGACTTGGGTGCCATTAGCTGAAATCGAAATTAAAACATTTAACGCTGTAGCCGCGTTCTATACCGTTTGAGATATAAGAATAGTTTAAAATAAAATTAAAGATAAGAATAGTTTAAAATTAAAACACTTCTAGCTATGATTGAATTTGTGCAAGCATAAAACTCATTTTCTTAACTAGTTTAGAGTTTAGTTCGAGCGGTGAGGGTTCCAGAAGACCCGGGTCCGTTTCTGCGCTCGGAACACTTATGCTGCACTAACTCGTGGTCCACACCTATCTTCTGTAAAGGAAATTCATTTTCATTGGTTAGAATGATTTTAATAGCAAATGTCCATTAGCTGAAAGCAGTATTAATCGTCCGCCTCTTTATTTCATTTCTTAATTCTTTTCCAATTTGAAGCTTCACTTTTTTTCCAGTTTTTCTTTGTATGTTTATTTTCCACAAAATGTCGCCGTGGCTTACAACAGTCGTGCGCATAACACATGTAACATGCCTTTTCACATATAAGACAAATTTTGTTTTTATATTTTACGGTACTTCCGCATAACTTCAAAAACCAGCCTTGAGTTCGTAAAAAAAGCAAAAATACAACAAAATTGCAACCAAATTAAAATTTAAATACTAAATTATATATTAAATAAAATATTCGATTAAATATATGTGGTCAAAGCTGACGAATCAATACAATGACCACGTTTTCTTTGCGTTTTTTTTTCGAAAATATGATCATGCAACTGTTTCACACTTTAATGTTCTCTTTTGTATATTTATTTTGCTCTACAACGTCTTTCAAGCTGAACCGTTTTGCCAGTAGATCACAGTCAAGGGTGTGCTGCATCATAATGTCCTCCCTTCCACATTCATAGATGGTTGGATCAATTGTTTTAGCTCCATCTCGTAATAAACAACTTTTGATCCTCTCATTCTTGTTCTGAAGCGGATTACGTTTTCCCACTGTAGTCAGAATACTTCTGAACCTGCAGAAAGGGAATCAGAAGGGGACAAGTTGTTTGGAATTATTTGCTAAAAATGACAGAGAAGAACGGCGAAGATCAAAACGACTCATAAAAGCAGCAGGTATAGTGGGAGACAACCAATTACTAAAGTAGACCTAGAATAGAATTGAATACGATATGGATACAGTTGATTACAAATAATAGATAATATATATAGTAAAGAGTACAAAGTGGAATGATAAAATTGTCGCATTAGAAAACACGACATGATTCCATTTCGGGGTGATGAAAACCGGTTCTCTGTTTTTGATGCAAGCCATCTACTAGCCGGTCAGTTGTGTACAAATTCTAAGAGCGATAGGAGCCTTTTATAATGTCTGAAAGTATCACAATCTCCAACGAGTGAGATCGGAGATATGCTACCGTACAATACATGCCCTCTACCGATCCAAGTTATGACAACAGAACCATTGCCAGCACCCTCAAAATGCAAACCTGGACTGTTTAATACTTAATGGCGCAGTTCAACGCATCGGACGACTTTTTGGATGTGGTGAAGCAGAAGCCCAAGGCCGAAGACACTGCCAGGAAGATCCGGACGAAAGAGTTCATTGAAAAGGTCCAAGCAATCTTTGATAAAACTTCCCAGCGGCTTTTTCGACAGATTGCTAGTGATTTGGGCATCTCACACACAACTGTGAATGCATGTGTGAAAAAGCACCTGACTTGTAGGTCCTACAGATGCAAGACAAGCTAGATCTAGATTAGAAGACAAGGCACCTCAGGCTAATCAAGTCCGTCAGGCTGCTCAACAAATTCAAGCATCCGAAGAAGCTAAACATGTTCTAGTCGGCTTCAGACGAAAATGACTTATGCCAGGACGAAGTGCAAAGCGGCCAGAACCTTCGCAGGATTGCCACGAATAACAGGGCCGTAGGCAATGTGATGAAAACAAAGTTTCTGGCCACGGTTATGGCCTTTGGTGTATTTTCAAGTGAGTGTAGCATAATACCACCTCACATCTTCGAAGCTTGAAAGTCAACACTAAAGTGTACGTGGTTGTGATGAAGAGGGTGGTGCTATCAAGTGGATGCTGGCAGACCCTGTTTGTGACAGCAGGACTCGATGCCGGCCCACAAGTCCAAAGAGACCCAGGCTTCAGAAGGAGTGCTACGATTTTTTACCTTTCTCTTACTGCCCCCCCCCCCCGACCTGAATCCGCTGGACTACTTCGTTTGGTCATCCGTCGGGAACATCACAAAACCAAAACCAGCCTGCTCGATGCCATCCTCCGAGTATTGCGATACAACGTCACGAGTCACGAGTACGTAACAATAATAATGACAAAAGAATAGAAAGAACCCTGGAGTTCGATGTATTACGTTAACCAAGAGGGAAGGAGGTAATTCTATTAAGCCAGAAATAAACAGTGAAAAAAGAACGGAAACAAGCACAAGTTTACAATTTGAAAGCAACTTTTCTTACAAACTGGAAAAAAAGGAAGAAAAACAGTCTGGTCCCCCCTCGCCAATCTTTCATGAAAAACACCCGTCTAGCCGAATCCACTGTGAAAAATTTCCCCACTCTTTATCTGTGCCTAAATCAAAACGTGGATTCCATGAACAAAGCTTCTTTCTTAGAACTGCACGCCTGTGGAACTCTGTTCCGTCTGCCTGCTTCCCACCGGACTACAACTTGGATGTCTTCAAGTCCAACGTTAACAAATTCCTAATGAACCGCCCCCTTAAGTAAACACTTCATCAAATCTCCACACTAACGTAATGCACTTGCAATGACCCTTATCCCTGAGTGGCTCCCGGGCCTTGATAAGTGGTGATCACTGTGTAAAAAAAAGGAAGGAAAACAGGATAAAAGCAAATTGTGGAACTCGTAAGCTAATAATAATATCTAAATCTGCCAAGCAAAAAAAAAAAAAATACAAAAAAAAAACGTATCGATAAACGGAAAAACGGCAAAACAAAAGACATATCAATTTGTCGCACGATAGAGAATGAGAGAAAAAAAGGAGGGTAGACTCACAGTTCATTCTTTTTTATGTGGGATATTAGGTGTTCGTATTTCACGTCATCTCCATGTTTCATTTACATAATTTCTGGCGTATTCTGTCTGAGTCGTACAACGGCCCATGTTTCCGAATTATCCTTCATTCAGGTTAATTCATCTTTTCTTCCGCTTTCGGTTCGCATCGACAAATTTCATTTTTCAAATTCATCGGTCAAATGTCGCTTGAAAGAAGTCTTTCCAATGCCACCTTAGCAAAACCAACTAAAATGGCGAAATATCATCTTTGCAAGCCATAGTTTTTGTTGTTAATTTCTTTTCTTCTTTATTTCTTTTTTTTTAGCTGCAGAATCTGCATCAACAAGTTTATTTGGTCGGATTTTTTTTTCTCATGGTCGCAAAATTGAAGCCTTCTTTGTTTTAGCTGCTGGAACCGAGCCCATCCTTGCCCTCTTGCCGTGATTGCTTGCCGAAATGTGCTCAAAGTGTATTTCGTTTCTTTTTTTCTCTTTCTTTCTTTCTTTCTTCTTCTTTCTCATCGATCTTATTCTGCTTCTCTCTTCTTTTTCTTGTTTGTTCGTTTTTGGTGGAACACGAACACAAAACGGTCAACAGGCTACGCTTGGGTACGCTACAATCGCGATTATCATCAAGGATTGGGAAGGAGTTTAGAAAATGTCGCTATACGTTCCCGTTTCAATATTTTCTCTTTTTCTCTCCTCATTTCTCCTCCTCTCCCCTCTCTCTCTCTTAACCCTCTCTTTCTCCTAACGCATCTATTCGTCCTCTTTCTCGCTCTCTGCAGACTCTCTTCCTCTCTGTATATTCTCTTCACAGAGACAATTAGTAAAACAGAAAAAAAAAACAAAAAAACATCTAAACTTTTCTTTCTTTTCTTGTTACGATTATTTAACACGTCTATTATCCATGATCATACAGTGTGTAAAATGGCGACCAGAAAGATATTTACGAACATGTGTGTCATTATACCACATCTTGGCTGGTGTACCAACCACTAGTCTGCTATTCTTGAATAAATAAGGTTCTCTAACTTAATCGATCCTATACCGTATACAAAGCTTTAGACCTTGTTCCATCGTCGAAATATAGTTTCCCTGTGCTTCACTTTTTTATTTCTTTATCATTTTTTTAGATGAGGATGGAGCATCCTATCGGATACAAGAAATACACCTGCTATCGCATACATTCTAACCGTGAGATTTTTAAAGAGTTTAACAGACTTTAAATGTAATTGTTTGTATTTCTCTTGTCCTTGTTACACCGGGTTTATTTGCCTGGTAGTTTTTGAAATTATTTTTCATAAGTCCGCTTGCCCCTATGATTACTGAAATGAAGGAGATCTTCCTAAGATTCCAATTTCTTTTCATATCGTATACATTTCGTTTTCCAGGGAATGTGCTCAAGAACTTCCTTAACGTAAATACACCCGACAAACCCGATTAGCAGGAAACCCCCAGCCGTCTCATTGTAGCGGTCAGGAATGCTGAAAACTTTTCTGTTTCTGTTTATTTTCTTTGAATCGCATGCATTTGGAATCCCCTCCTTGCTCACTGTTTTCAGTTTCAGTTGTACCAATATACAGAAATTTTAATGTAATGTGAACAAATATCTTGCTCTACAAAATCCTATTTGGAATGCCTTTCCATATAAAGCTAACCCACAATCACATGTGTCTATCATAGCTCAGGGAAAGCAATTTGAGTCATAGAAAAATACACATTTAATATTAAAATAAAACGTACTCAGTTCACTAAAATAAACGACCACACATTAGGAAAGTGAGAGTTGACGCTTGTCCAGTGGTTGACGACACAGACTGACGACCTGGGTATCCACAGATCGAATCCAGTTCATTATACAAAAATTTCGGTACTAGTGCACTTATTGATCCGTGCTGACTTAATAACGTTATTATTTAGAAAGACATTCTTAACATGAGGGGGAAAGGGTGTTTTGTACCCATTATGCACATTAATCTCATAATTTAATAAAAAAAGATATCATAAAATTTTAATTAAACTTGAAAATACTATTTTAAAAATAGCGAGGATCAATAAGTGCACTAGCATTAAAATTACTATCATTTGGGATGCTGGCAACCATCACCTGGTTTCTCCTATAATCCCTGTTGTTTTTCTCAAAAGAATTCTGCTGCCATATCTGGGCAGGAGCTGCTAAAAACAGCCTATCCTGCCTTGACAGAGAACAAAATAGACTTCGTTGCTTAGTGGGGGATGCCCTTTTCTCTACCCTGCAACTTCTCTCCCACAGAAGAGACGTTGCAAGCCTATCCTTGTTTTATCGTTTTTTCCATGGCAGGTACTCGTCTGAACTCCAATCTCTGGTCACCCCTCGCCAATCCTTCACGAATTTCCCCTACTCTTTATCTGTGCCTAAATCAAAACGTGGATTCCATGAACAAAGCTTCTTTCTTAGAACTGCACGCCTGTGGAACTCTCTTCCATCTGCCTGCTTCCCACCTGACTACTACTTGTATGTGTTCAAGTCCAACGTTAACAAATTCCTAATGAACCGCCTCCTTAAGTAAACACTTCATCAAATCTCCACACTAACGTAATGTACTTGCAATAACCCTTATCCCTGAGTGGCTTCCGGGCCTTGATAAGCGGTGACCACTGTGTAAAAAAAAAAAATTCTGACTAGAAAAATATCGAGAAAACCAATGGCAACAATAGAATTTTCGTATTCATACATACACACATACATTTTCGCTTTTATATATATAGATGATGACGACAACATTCTGTCTCAGGAGACGATGGCTTTCTGGTGCGTGCAGGGCAGCGTTTGTTGTGGCTATACAGTTCGAAGCTGGAGTTGCCTCTCCAGATGTAGGCCTAGTCGGGTGATCAAAGAGATCTAGATTTGCTCAGTTAGCAGGGTCACCCACCCCGGCGTTCAAAGTTCGATAGAGAGGCAAGCCAATACGATCGGAGTCAGCGCAGCTGCAAGAGTTGTTGGAAGTGTTGCAATGTTTCACCATTTGCATATCGGAAGGCTAAACCGGATTTTTTTAGAAGTTTTCTCCCTTGGACTTTCCCAAGACATCCACAAGACAGTGATATGATGACGCTTAGCAAATTATTGCCATTAAAGATACAGTGTACGTGTTTAGAAGTAAGAAAAGCGCAAATTGCTTTGAAATTTGCTTCATCAAATACAGCAGGTTTGCTGCCTTATGTTACAAAAATAAAGTTAAAAAAAAAACGGGCTAACATGTTAAAAAAAGAAGAATTTGCTGGTCAGGCAGTGCGAATAGACGAGAAGCGACGACGCCATTCAAAACAAGCAATTTGTCGGAAGGAAACATCTTTTACTTTTTATTTATTTATTTTTGTTTTTAATGTCTTTTTCTTTCTGTTAATTTTTACTGAATGAACTCGAATTTCAAAGCAGCCAATCGTTGTCAAAACCCATCAAAGTTAGCTGGAGGGGGTCATACTGAAGATAGAGAAATTGAGAGAGACAGAGAGAGACAGAGAGAGAGAGTGAGAGGGGGGGAGGAAGGGGTGAGACACAAAAACGATTGGAAACATTAGAATATCTTTATTCCGTTTTTTGTACTTTAATTATTTTCTAGTAATTCAAATCTTTCAGTTTGTAGTTTTTTTTTTTACTTTTTAGTTTTCTGTTTGCTTTTGATTTTGAAAAGATAGAGAAATTGAAGAACACGGTGGCTAATCGCATGTGTGAATATCTAACATCCTTCCCTCTTTCCCTCCCTCTCTCTCTTCTCTCTCTCTCTCTTTCTCTGTGTATATATATATATATATATATATATATATATATATATATATATATGTGTGTGTGTGTGCGTGTGTATGTGTGTGTGTGTGTAGTATCTATTTAGTATCCATCTTTTTTCTTTTGTTCTTTCTCTTCCTGTGTAACTGTTTTCTTTTTTCTCTCTATCTATTTATATCTCTATCTATCTCTTTTATTTCCTCTTTCTACACCTATCTATCTATCTATCTTAAAAAAATCATTGAAAATTTTATATCTATATCATTAATTGCTAGAAAGATAATTTTTTTAAAAAGTGCAACAGAATGTACATTACATAAAATAAATCCAAGGTACGTTTTTGATTCAATTTAAATTAAATGTTTATACCTTACTTTGTAAAATGTATAAAATTGCATTTTGAAGATAAATAAATTTCAAATTGAATCTTGTACCTTTATTTTTAAAGCCTATAGTAAAAACATTTTGTTTAACAATTTTCATGCCTTGGATGACAAGCTTTTCTAACTTGGATCTTATCTTTTTAAGATGATATTTTAAAACTCTCCTTCTTTTATTTCAGTTTGCATTTCTCCTCACACCACAACTCATTTTTGCAACCCCCTCTTTGCATTATTACAGGTCTGAATCTTCTCTCTGTTTCAGTTTGTATTTCTCCTCACACCACAACTCATTTTTTGCAAGCCCCTCTTTGTAATACAGGTCTGAATAATGAGAAAATCTGATTTTTTTTGCAGATTAATTTTTTTAAACTTCTTTCAGAATAGAAAATCTTTAAAATTTAATAAGGAACATATTTTATATAGGTTTCATTAACAAATATTCAGTACATAACGAGAAAAATAGAGATGAAAATTTCAAAAGGACTGTATAACTGGTTACGGTCAATAGTAGTCCTCGCCAGCGAAAGTCTTAATTATTGTTATTCTAT
Source organism: Euprymna scolopes (assembly GCF_053919585.1). Taxonomy (NCBI): domain Eukaryota; kingdom Metazoa; phylum Mollusca; class Cephalopoda; order Sepiida; family Sepiolidae; genus Euprymna; species Euprymna scolopes. The sequence continues at coordinate 8,103,928 of NC_136502.1, read as the reverse complement.
TATTATTATTATTATTATTTAAAACATTTTGTGTCCTGCTCTGTCGCGTGAGGACTAATATGTAATATCTATCTATATATTTAGTATCTATGTCTTTTCTTCTCCCTCTCTCTCTCTCTCTCTCACTCTGACGACTCTCTCTCTCTTTCTCTCTCTCTCTCTCACTATATATATATATATATATATATATATATATATATATATATATATATATATATATATATATATAAAGCTGAATGTCTGTGTGTGTATGTTATGTGTGTGTGTGTGGGTCTGGTCATGAATAGGCTCCCATATGGTTGACTATTTTAAAAAACTGATTACATATAATGATAGAAGATGTATCGAGACACAGGAATGGGTTTGTTTGATCTGGCAGAACGGTGGTTCATTAAAATTGTGGGGTCTGCGTTCACGCCTGGCCCACAAAGTATGGAAATAAAAAAATTAAACATAAAAAAAAGTTTACAAGTGTTTTTGATATAGATGTACATAAGAATACTTTGATAAGTATGTTTTAACTTAAATAGGGATGATATAATAAAATTGTGGGGTCTGCGTTCGCGCCTGGCCTCCATAGAATGGAAATAGGCACAAACTTTAATAAAGACTTTACATATTTATTCCAAATTCGAAGCTATCTCTTTACAACCCTTCCTTTTCATAACCTATCATACTTTCATAAATCAGAGTCCATTTTCTGTAGGCTGTTTTTGAATCCAGTCAACTTTTGCTAGTATATATATATATATATATATATATATATATATATATATATATATATATATATATATATATATATATATATTGGTCTTTATGTTCTGTTTTGATTTGAATCCATAGGTTGTTTGGTTACACACAATCTGAGATCAAAACCAAAACAAAAAGACAGGGAGTCAAGAACGATAACCATTAGACCAGCTTGATATATTTTCAAACAAACTTATACTTAACATAAGAAAGCGGTCATGTTTAATGACTGCGCATACGCTGTTGTGAAACAGTTAAAAACAGATAAAAATCCGATCATATCAATTTTTCAATTTTGTCCTTCTTGCAACAGTTTTTTTTTTCCGGATGGAAATAAATGAGAACAGTTTTATTCTACAGGGTGTTTCAAAAGTCTTGGGAACATTACAAATGCGTATATCTCATGAACTATTCCAGCTAGAAAAATGAAACTGGTGTCATTTTAAAGCTTGCTTAATCAAGTTTTTGGTCATACTAATGATTTTCGTCTTATCTTTCCATGTGCAGTAATGGCGTTCTCTAAACAAGACAAGGCGTTTTGCGTCCTCCAATTTGCAAAGACTGAATCGTGGACATGTGTTCAGCGTGCATTTCGCAGGAAATTTAAAAAAGAAGTCCCTGAAAGGAAACCCATTGTCAGATGGCATGCTAAATTTGTGAAAGATGGGTGTTTGTGCCCAAGTAAGCGAACAGATCGCCCTTCAACTTCAGAAGATGCAGTTGAGCAAGTCCGGACAGCCTTTCAGCAGAGCCCCCGTAAATCAGTGAGAAGAGCCAGCAGGGAACTTCGGCTTGCTCCAGCAACTGTCTGGCGTGTCTTAAGGAAACGACTACAAATGGTACCTTACAAGCTCAAGTTGGTCCAAAAGTTGAAGGACACTGATGAGCCACTTCGCCGTGACTTTTGCATTGCAATGCAAGAGAAGTTGGAAGATAACGGCTTTGATGACCGGCTTGTTTTTAGCGATGAGGCGACCTTCTATCTGAATGGCAAAGTTAACAAGCATAGCACTCGCATATGGGGTACTGAGTGTGACTTTTTCCTTTGGGGCTTTGTCAAGCAACAAGTCTATGTGCCGCCCCTTCCAAGAGATATTGACGAACTAAAGGCTCGAATAACGGCAGTTGTGGGAACCATTGACGTCAAGATGCTGGAACGCGTTTGGCAGGAAATGGACTATCGACTAGATGTCTGCCGTGTGACGAATGGTGCTCATATTGAGCAAGTTTGAAGATTCCCCACAAAACTTGAAACTTTAACCTTTCCAACGGTACCAATTTCATTTTTTAACTCCTAATAGTTTTTGAGTTATTAAAAATCTTTCACACACACACAAACACACACACACACACACTTATTTATATATATATTTATCTTCTTTCCTTCCTCTTCCTCGCTTTCTATCTGTTTACTTTCCTTCTCTCCATATTTTCAATCTATTTGCACCTTTTCTTTCTGTCGTTCTTTCCCATTTTCCCCTGGTCCTGGATATGACCTTAAACTATATCCAGTGGTGAAGACCCAGCTTGTGGGCTTCAGGGTGTGTGGGGCCACCTTTTAATTGCCATTGCTCCCAGGTCCATTCTGATCCAGAGTGCTAGTATATGTTAGGGTCCCAACTATGAGTTAAATAGAAACTGACTTGAAAACAACAAATATATTCTATTAAAAATGTTTTCTTCAAAATCTTTGGATTCGGCATTAAATAACCTGAAAAGGATTGATATGCCGTAAAACAACCAACCAACCATTTTCCCTATATTTCCCCCTTGTCTCTCAATTTCTTTCTCCCAGGCCCCTTCTCTCTACTTCTCTGATATTCTGTCTCTTTTTCTCTCACCCTAACCCCCTCTCTCTCTCTCTCTGTCATCTATATATCCCCTTCTCTCTCTTTCTCTCTTTCTCTCTCTCTCTTCCTCTCTCTCTCTTGCACTCTCTGTCTTTCTAACACTTTATTTCAAACACCGTCTTTCTACCCTTTTCTCTCTCTCTCTCTCTCTATTTCTCTCTCTCTTTTTCTCTTAACAAATTTATATGTAAACGTGTTTTTAACTACTAGTTTTCACTTTCGATTTATTTCTACCTTCGATTTCTTTACTTGGATAATTTCGTTTGTTTGTATTTCGATGACGAAGGGTGATTTTATGATTCTCATTTTCCAACGCTGTCTCTACTTTGTGTCTGCATGTTCAACATGAAGCCGTTTGCATAGTTCTTAGTAAACTGCTATTCCTGCTTAGTCACTATTATAAGATATAGTAGAAAAGAAATATAAAGATGGAAACTGCAAAAAAAAAAAAAAAAAAAGAGAATGATGCGGGAATGAATAAGTAGGAAACTGAGTCGGCGATGATAAAGGATGAAGATGATAAAGATGATAAAGATGGATGAAGAAGAAAACAAAACATAAGAAAGGAAATGATGCAGAAGAACACCGTGAAAAAAAAATAGAAATGAAAAAAAGAAAGAAACGAAAGAGAAGAGAAAAAAAGAAAAGAAGCAATCAAATAAAAACATGTCCCATCACCGCAATGTTGCATCCTTGTCCCTCTTTTACCAATAAGAAGGGCGTTCCAAACGTAATACCTCCTATTTTTTTATTCCGTCCTAATCGATTAAAGATGATTGCAAATTGCATTGTTATGATTACTAAACTGAATTTTTCATGTCTTCGTTGCAGAAATTGACAGATAGAGACTCTAAGAAACAACCGCTGTCATGGACATGAGTCAGAAGCAGAGATGTGTCATTGGAATACATTTTAAAGCACAAGAAATCGCTCGTTTTAATAGTACCACTCAAGTCTTCGTAGTTTTTTTCAATTTTCTAAGTTAAAAAATATAGGAGGCTTCACTTTAGAAAGACGCTTTTACTTCAATGGAATCTGCTCTGATAAACTGATAACACTTGTGCCCCCTCGACGTAAATGCTCTCGATTAACCTGACAAGCAGCGAAATTCCACCCCTTCACTCTTGATGTCCGTAGATGCCGGAAAGCCTACTACTCTAATAATATTTCTATTGAACTACTAGAGTGTTTCCTGCCTCCCTGATGATACTGACCTACTGAAGTTTCAATATAATGTGAACAAACATCTTGCTGCTCAATTCCGAATAGTACCCCGTTAAACATGAACCTACTAGTACCCTTTTGCCTTCCAAATGGCAATTTGCCTTGTTTGGGAGAGGGGCGAAGAAGAGCTAAAAAAATGGTTGGAGTGAATGAATTGGAAATAAAAGAAATGAAGCTACAACGACAGAATTCAATAAAGAATGAAACGAAGAAACGTTTCCATTGAAAGTTTCCTTACAGTCGTGGTGTCGTATTCCGATTTTGGATACGTGTCGAACAGCTAAGAATAAGAAGTGTGTAGGGGAATATCCAAGATCGATAATGCAAAAATAGAAAGAGAAATACAGAATAACACAAAAAAAATAGAGCAGAAATATTTGTAAACCTAATTAAATAACTTGAATACAAAGTCAATGTAGCACAAAGAATAGTCGTCTCTCTTTCTCTCTCTCTCTCTCTTTCTCTCTCTCTCTCTCTCTCTGTCTCTCTCTCTCTCTCTCTCTCTCTATATATATATATATATATATATATATATATGGCGAGAAGCCTTGACGGTCATTTGGGCGGTCGAATTTCAATCCTAGCTGGAGGGAGTTGCCTGTCTAGCCGCACTGATGAGCTGTGAAACAGCAAAAGACTACTGTATGTGGATCACTATTATATATATATTATATATATATATATATATATCTTTTTTATCTTTTATAAAGCTGAATGTCTGTGTGTGTGTCTGGTCACGAATAGACTCCTATGTGGGTGACTATTATAGAAAACTGATCACATATAATGATCATATCATGATGTATCGAGACACAGGAATGGGTATGTTTGATCTGGCTTAATGATGATTCAGTAAAATTGTGGGGTCTGCGTTCGCGCCTGGTCCACAAAGTATGGAAATAAAAAATTTAAAAATGAAAAAAAAAAACAACTTTACACGTGTTTTTGATATAGATGTACGTAATAATACTTTGATAAGTACGTTTTAACTTAAATAGGGATGGTATAATAAAATTTTGGGTCTGCGTTCGCGCCTGGCCTCCATAGAATGGAAATAGGCACAAACTTTAATAAAGACTTTTCATATCTATCTGCGTAAGTATACTTTGATAATTATGTTTCAGTTTGAAGAAATATGGTATAATAAAATTATGGGGTGTTCGTTCACGCCTGACCGCCATAGAATGGAAATATGTCACAAAGTTTTACAAGGTTTTTTAATATAGATCCACAGAATATTGTGATAAGTGTTTCAGTGTGAACAGGCGTGATATAATAAATTATGGCGTTTATCTATTCTATTTTTACTTTCATCATATTTTTTTTATTTTGATACCCCCAAATTCGAAGCTATCTCTTTACAACCCTTCCTTTTCATAACCTATCATACTTTTATAAATCAGAGTCCATTTTCTGTGCACGTGTCTGTGTGCGCGCGTGTAAGGGAGTTCGTTCCCTGTGGACTCGGAAACGGCTAGGTCGATGTCTTTTTAATTTCGCACGAAAGTACGTCATGTGTCTGGTGTGATCTTAGGTTTTGTATCGAAATGAATCTGATAAATAACAAAAATCGATAATCGACAAAGATCCGATTAAAGGGGAAAGTCCGATTTTGACCAAAGTTAACACTCTTATACAACCTAACATCACAAGTGCATTTGAGAAGTGTTATCATCACATAAGTCGAAAGACCCAGCTTATAAAATCAACAGTTGGTTCTTTATAAGACAGGGGCAGCGTTCGAAATAAATGTTTCTGTTTTAACCATGATATTTAACTTTTGCATTTTAAACTTGAAGTGAAGCCACTATTTACAGATAATTTTATAAAATCAATATTAGTTTCTCTACAGTGCAATGTAGACTACAATATATTGTAGACTAAGTCACTGTGGGGATGCATGTGAAGCTTCCTCTATGTACACTGCAGGTAAGAGTCCTCAACCAGATCAGGCAATCAATTGATTTGATTATACAAAATGGTCGCTTTCAACGATTTTCATGACAATGGGAATGGAGAACATTTGTTGATCCCGAATAACGTCGGGTCGCCCTCCTCCTCTCTCTCTCTCTCTCTCTTTCTCTCTCTCTCTCTCTCTCTCTATATATATATATATATATAAATTCGTATTCCTGTGTGTGTGTTTGTTTCTTTGTTTGTTCACAATTTGATTAATATATATAAAAGGTCCATTACTTTAATATTTCAATTATTTCTATATATAGTATGGCTCTTTCAACATATACGATTAAGAAGTCACGTCATTTGCATATTATTAGATTTTATTAAATAGCTGTTAGTTTAAGTTTCTAACGAGAGAGTTGTTTTAGGTGTTCTATTTACGGTTGTTATTTCACCAACTTTAAATAACAATTATATTGATAATGTATTTAATTTAATTTATTTGGAATTTCCGACATCGTTCTCTTTCTTAGAAACGGGTAGAGTTATTTCTCCTGATGAGTTTTTTTAAGTTCCGAAGTTTGAAAGATAAAAAAAAACTTCCACACATAAAATAATTTCCCTACATAAAATAATTTGATAATCGCAATAATTTTCTAGCGTGAAAAAGTAATTTCGTGTTGACAAAAAGATGTTTTGCTTTATATTTAAATATAAAAAATAAAAAATAAATAAATGAAACACTTACAAATAACCGAAAAAATCTCATTAGTTTGTTTTTATTATTCTTGAAACGACTATACTGCTTCTTTGAGCGTTCCGAGAATTGACCTTCCCCACAAAAAAAAAAAAAGAAATAAGTCGAAAATTTCTTTTATTTACGAAAAAAGCCAGTTAAAAATACAAAACGAAAACAAAAAAAAACAATAAAAGGAATTCCATTTTATTCTTAAACTTTTCAAATGCGTTAATGTTTATTAGGTACCTCCAACGCGCATCACAGTTTTACCCCCCCCCCGTATGTAACACGATGTAACTTTAATTTAATTTAATTTAATTTAATATTATCAGCCTAACTTTTTTACCATTTAAAAGAAGAAGCTTCAAATAAACTGCTAATTTTTTTTCATTTTTTACAGTATACAAAAATAATGAAAATGCGAGACAAAAATCGTGTTTACATTATGGACGCTTTAAAACAACGTTCTTATGTAGTAACGTTCTTTAAGCCATTGACACACCAATGTTTTAAAAATCTAGCAAAAATCAAATAACAGTCATATTTTCCTGAAATTTGCGATATTTAATCATTATTTAATAGATTTACTTAATAAAAGTAGTTTTTAAATATATTAGTGGAAATTTATTTTTAGGTGTTTTACCCCTATTATATTTCCTGTTACGAAAACTAAAAAATAAATAAATGTAGATTGATAAAAATTTCAACAGTTTTTAAAGCTGAAAAGATCAAATAATTAAAAAAATAGTTATATATATATATATATATATATATATATATATATATATATATATATATATATATGTAAGAGAATGGATAAAGAGAGAGAGAGAGGGGGGAAGAGGTAAATTATAGTGTAGACACGTTGGCCGGAAGTAAAAGATCAGCTGATTTGATTGCGTGTGAGTCATGTGATCAGGTTAGCTGAATCGTTGAAATTTGATTTGGACTCAGAAGACAGCGGACGGCTTCCCGTTGTCTCCTCCTCTTCACTGGGGGGGACGAACGCTGACGTGTGTAGAAGAAGAACCCACACAGGCCGATTTCACTTTCCACCTTCTGCAGGACATCTGGGAAAAGTGAAATAAACTATAGAACTGATTCCTTGTCTTGGAGTGATTGAATCTTCATCCAAAAACAGGTATCAAGTCTCCCTCCAGGACGAGAAATTCCAGATGATCCAACATCGAAGAAGCAGAGGTAGGTTCTGAAAATACATGTCACTCACACACGATTCCCTTTATGATACAACATAAAAATATAATATAACACGTCATCTCTTCTAATCCATTATTAGAGATGACGCAACAAACACACTCAACCCTTTATTATAGAGCAACAACGTAACATATATATATATATATATATATATATATATACATATATATATATATATATATATATATATATATATATATATATATATCCTGGTATTTTTTCACTTACTTTAAAGTTGTAAATAAAATTCGACATAAAATTAATATTATTATGTTTAAAAAAAAAAATAAACAATTTTTCTTGATATTTTTTCTCGGTTTGAATTACAACAAAAAAAACAAAATTCTAAAAAATAATTATTTTTAAAAAGCTTTAAATGATATTAAATTCAAATATTACACGATATGAAGTTTGAACAGATTTTTTTTATATATAGCAGGCTTCCAATAATAAAAAATATATTCATATAATAGAAATATTATAATATTATAATAGAAATATAATAGATAATAAAAATAACAAAAGCGAAATCGACTAAAAAAAATTCGTTTGGATTTAATTGTTGAAAATGACAGAGGTTATAATCAAAATTTGCGCTTTTTTTTCCAAAAAGTGCGGAGGTCTGTAAACGACATTATGTTTGGATACATGTATCAATAGAACAGGTTAAAATTAATTTATCGTCTGTGTAGTTGGTTATTAAAAATCTATTTGTTTTATATAAGGTAAGTATTATATTGTTTTTATCCATTTTTTATTGTACATTTTATTTATTCATAAATTTCTGCATAAATGATCTTCCATAGAAATTGACCCAAACTATAGTAGACACACGAAATGATGACGTCACTACTTAATGTGTATAATGATGACGTTCTACACAACGGTTTGGAGGTGCATAATGTTTATAAACGTTATTATTTCTAAAGTGGGCAAATTAGCTTTTCCCTTTATTCACTTTTCAGGTTGGCTGCTTTTTTTTTTCGGTCGCGCCGGCACTCGTTGCTATTTTTATTGAAACAAAATTTGTTTTGATTCATTTATTTTTTATTTTATTTATGTTTTGGGGGGCGAAGATGGGGTCCAGCGCACAAGTAACAAAAAGTGCTCAATATCCGGAGAATAGCTTCTTCTCTTTGTATCTCTTCTGCCGAAATATCTGGTGGAAAGTGTATCATGTACTTTTTTTAAGCGATTACATTTACATGTTTTATCCGTTCTTTTAGTTTTGAAATTATTGTGAGGGGTATCGACGTTTCCCACGATGAAAATGATTAATATCCTTTGTATAGCAGGTATGTTCGAAACGGAACTTCATGTCAACCCTGGCATCGCCAGGTATCCATGCTAGTATATATATATATATATATATATATATATATATATATATATATATATATATAGTTAACTGTGACCGAATGGATTATGTCCTTACTAATGAAGCCAGAGATAACATCTGCTGCCGGGTTCGAATCTACCGACCGGTGTTAATCGTGACACTCTGTACTGATGATTCCCGAAAGGATGAAACAGTAGTGTCTGTAGATATTTAATAATTATTATAGTAAATGATTATATATATATATATATATATATATATATATATATACACACACACACCCACACACACACACATATATATATATATATATATATATATATATATATATATATATATATATATATATATATGCATTCACATATACATTTTCCCTGTATCACAGCAACTGGTTTAAGCAGAGATCGAACCTACCTCTTTTTAATTAAAATCAGAAATTTTAACCATTTGCCCATATGAGCAAGAAAGAGAGAGATAAGGGGTGTGGAAGGGATATTGATATAAGGAGAGATTTGTGTGCTCGCTAACTGCATGCTAACTGCATGCTAACTGCATGGCGGTGCGAGATTCTCGGTATAAAATGAAATGCATGTTGCCTGTGAATGTTAAGCCAAAGAGTTTGAATGAAGAGCTCTTAGGTAGGGGATTATTAGTCTTGGCAATTGGTAGTTGAGAAGGGTTCTTGTAATTATTACAGAGGAAGCTTAGTCTGAACCGCAGTAAATGTTACCATCAAATCATGTCCTTATCCTCAGCTCAATCCCTTAGTTTGTAGCTATTGTCTTTAATACATATACATTTGCTTTCCCCTTGTGTCTGTGAACTTACAGACTCTATCTATGAGTCTCTCTCTCTATCGTTCTATCTGTCTATCTATTTATTTATTAGGTTGACAAGAAATAGAAAGACAAAAAAATTGATCAATTGGGTACCTTACGAATTGAACGACCCCCCCCCCAAAAAAAAACACTGTTATGAAGTGTCATCTTCCCTTCTTTTACACAACAAAAACGACCCGTTTCTCGGCTGAGTTGTGACTTGCGATGAAAAATGGGTTCTGTACAACAACTGACGACGCTCAGCTCAGTGGTTAGACATCGACAAAACTCTACGACATATCCCAGATCCAGAGTTGCATCAAAAGAAGGCCATCCTGTTTGGTCGGCTGCGACCGGTCTTATCCACTACAGAGTTTTGAATGCAAGCAAAACCATTACGGCGGAGAAGTCAACAAATGGAGGAAATACATAAAAATCTTCGACAACAACCCCCCAGAATGAGTCAACAGAAACGGCCCAATTCTCTTCCAAGACAATGCCCGACCACACGTTGCTAAACCGATTCTTTCTTTTTTACATGGTGGTCACCACTTATCAAGGTCCGGAAGCCACTCAGGGATAAAGGTTATTGCAAGTACAGTGCGTTAGTGTGGAGATATAATGAAGTGTTTACTTAAGAGGGCGGTTCATTAGGAATTTGTTAACGTTGGACTTGAAGACATCCACATTGTAGTCAGGTGGGAAGCAGGCAGACGGAACAGAGTTCCACAGGCGTGCAGAAGTTGAACGAATTGAACTACAAAACTCTGCCCCATCCACCATACTCTTTCCTAATCTACCGACTACCACTTTTTCAAACATATCGACAACTTTCTATGTGAGAAACGCCTCAAAAACTTAAGCGATATCCAAAAGACTGTCAACGACTTCATTGCGCTGGCAAAAGTGTGTTGATTTTGATGGTGTTTATTTTGATTAATAAATTTTGATTAATAAATTTTGATTAACAAATTTTGATTAATAAATATCTGTTTGGGCCGAAATATGTTCATCTACATTTAAAAATTAAGAACCGCAAGAACTTTCTTGTCAACCTTATATCTATTTTTTCTCTTTTATAGTTCTTGTTACCTGCACAATTTCTCTGCTTATATATAAAAAAAACTTTGTCTGTGTGTGTGGAGGGGGTGAGTGAGTGAGAGAGAGAGAGAGAGAGAGAGAGAGAGAGAGAGAGAGTTTCGTATTAACTTGATAACGGCTGGGAGGATTTTGTTTTAAATGTCATACAACTGTACCTTATGTCTCTGGCAGTGTTCTTTGATAGATTGTGTATCAGAATTTCCCGATGTGTACCAAAAATCGATAATCGAAAAAATACCCAAGTAGAGAAACAACTCAATAATTAATGAGAATTGGTTCGGTCTTTTCTCTTGTAAACAACCCTTTTCTAAATCAGATTTTTGCAAACAACTCTCCTTTGGATTCCACGCATAAGTAGTTTAGCTTGAGTAAAACAAATGCTGTGTGACAACAAGGAATCACGGCCCACATGCGACTAGATCCCTACTACCATGTCTCTTTCTCCAACATCAGGGGTCTACGTTCCAACCTTCCAGAGGTTGAAACCCAATTGCAGGAGACGAATCCAGACTTACTCTTTCTAAGCGAAACTGGCATAGGGCCGACCACTTCCCTAGATGAGTTCATAATAAAGGGATACTCTAAATTAACATCTAAATCTGACCCCCAAGATCGCCATGGACATGGAATCTGCGCCTACATTAAAGATGGCTTCCCATGTGGTACAGATATCTCCAGAGAAGACTCTAATTTATCTTATATGTGCTTCTGGGTTGCACTTGCTTACACCACTGCATTCATATTTGCTCTCTATCGCCCCCACAACAGCAGGGTTACTGTCCTTAAGAATATATCTGAGAAAATTGACCTCATCCTGTCTGCTCATCCTTCGGCTACCATTCACATTTGTGGTGGCTTCAATGATTTTGCCATTGCCTATGATCTCACTCAGATTGGCCGTAAATGACAAAGCTTTCTCTGATTCCCTCTCCTCTGATCTAGAGCGTGTGGTTCAGTGGGGGAAGAGATGGCTGGTTACTTTTAATGCATCTAAAACCAAGCTCCTAACGTTACATCATCAACGCTCTGTTCCTCATATAGCATCAATTGAAATGGATGGCTCTCGTCTTGGGGAGGCTTCATGTTTTGACAAGCTCCTGGATTTGACCTTTACTCCTGATCTGAAATGGAATACGTATATAAAGTCTGTTGCCCTGGGCTGCTTTCCCGGGCCGCTAGGAAAATGCTGGGATCCTTCTACCGCTCCAGAATATATCTCACTACTGATGCAATTCTCTATCTCTATAAAAGCTAAGTACGTCCAAAGATGGAGTACTGCTGCCACATCTGGGCTTGAGCTTCAAAAAACAGCCAATCCTGCCTTGACAAATTACAAAATACACTTCGTGGCTTAGTGGGTGATGCTCTCTTCTCTTCCCTGCAACCTCTCTCCCACAGAAGAGACGTTGCGAGCCTGTCTTTCTTTTATCGTTATTTCCATGGCAAGTGCTCGTCCGAGCTCCAATCTCTGGTTCCCCCTCGCACATCCTTCATAATATACACCCGTTTAGCTGAAACCACTGTCAGTAATTTTCCCCACTCTTTATCCGTTCCCAAATCAAAACGTAGATTCCATGAACATCGCTTTTTTCTTAGAAGTGCACGCTTGTGGAATTCTCTTCCGTTTGCCTGTTTCCCACCGGGCTACAACTTGGACGTCTTCAAGTCCAACATAAACAAATTCCTGATTAATCGCCCCCTTAAGTAAGACACTTTATCAAATCTCCAATACCAACTTTATTATATTATCCCATTGATTAGTGTACACAAAATAACCCTTATCCCCGAGCGGCTTCCGAGCCTTGATAAGTGGTGATCCACATGTAAAAAAAAAATCATGTCCTTATCCTCAGATCAATTTCTTATTTTGTAGCCATTATCTTTGTTTTCCCCTTGTGTCTGTTATTATTATTTATTTTTATTTATTATTATTATTCTTATTCTTCTTATTATTTATTATTATTCATTATTATTATTTATTATTAATATTTATCATTAATATTTTTTTACATTGTTATTTATTTTTACTACTTATTTTTATTTGTATTTATTATTATTATTTATTATTATTTTATTCTTATTTATTATTATTATATGTTATTATTACTTTATAATGCTATTTCTTGTTATTGCTTATTGTTATTTTATTTATTATTATAATCATTCATTTGAATTTATATCATTATTACTATTTTTATTTTCATTTGTTGTTATTATTATTATCACCAGAAATCTTATTATTATTATTTTGTTATTATGAATATTATTATTTTTATTATTAATAAAAATAATAATATTATTATAGTTATTATTATAAATATTATTATTATTATTATTATTATTATTATTATTATTATTATTATTATTATTATTATTATTATTATCATTATTTTTCTTTTGTCATTATTATTATTATTATTATTATTATTATTATTTATTATTATTATTATTACTATTTTATTTTTGTTTTTGTTATTATTATTATCATCAGCAATTTTATTATTATTATTACTTATTATTATTAGTGTTGTTGTGGTTATTATTATTATTGTTATTATTATTACTTATCATTATTATAATTATTATTGTCGTTGTTATTATTATTATTGTTATTGTTGTTTTTGTTGTTATTATTATTAGTGTTGTAGTCGTAATTATTATTATTATTATTATTATTATTATTATTATTATTATTATTATTATTATTATTATTATTATTGCTGTAATACGCAACGACGGATAGTTTCGCTAGTGTTGGCAATCGTTATCTCTAACCGAATCGTCATATCCACGGACACTTATTACTATTATTATTATTATTATTATTATTATTATTATTATTATTATTATTATTATTACTATTATTTATTATTTATTATTATTTATTATTAATATTTATCATTACTATTATTATTATTATTATTATTCATTATTTATTATTATTATTATTATTATTATTATTATTATTATTATTATTATTATTATTATTATTATTGCTATAATACACAACGACGGATAGTTTCGCTAGTGTTGGCAATCGTTATCTCTAACCGAATCGTCATATCCACGGACACTTATTACTATTATTATTATTATTATTATTATTATTATTATTATTATTATTATTATTATTATTATTATTATTATTATTATTATTTATTATTAGTTATTATTAATATTTATCATTACTATTATTTATTATTATTATTATTATTATTATTCATTATTTATTATTATTATTATTATTATTATTATTATTATTATTATTATTATTATTATTATTATTATTATCGTTGCTGTAATTACTCCGGGGATAATAGTCATAGATTCATTAATCCAAATTTGCAAATATAACGCTTCATCTCCCGCCGTTTGAAATAATATTTACGAAAGTAATTATATACTTCGTTCTATTTTTTCATTTTTTCCCGCTTGTTTTCATTTTTTTTAATTTTAGGTGTTTTTGTGTGTTTTTGCGGTTTAATGTTAGGATGTTTGCGTAATGTTTGTGTTTATTGCCTCAAATTTAAAGTAGATAATTTGAATTGGATGGAAATTCTGAAAATGTTAATTGCATCTTTTAACGAAGTATTTTTTTCTTTATTTTGATACACGTGCGAATTCAAAGCCATAATCTTTTCTCCCCTCTCTCTTTTTCTACCCTCTTTCTCTTTTTTCCTATCTTCCTGTCTTCTCCTCTTTTCTCTGTCTCCTTTTCTCTAACTCTCTCTCTCTCTCTCTCTCTTTCATTATAGATATTTGTATAATTAGACGCACACGCAGACGCACATAGCAATGTATTTATACATTTGCCCATGCTGGATGGAATACTGGATGGAACGAAAACATTGTCGCCGTTGAAAATACAACCTGATTCCATTTCTGTTTGATGCAGACCATCTACTAGTTGGCCAGTTGTGTACAAATCCAAATGTCTGAACTTAACACAATGTTCACCGAGCGAGATCGGAGATGCGCCGCTGTACAACTTATGCTCTCTACCGATCCAAGTTATGACAACAGGACCATTGTCAGTTCCCTTAAAATGTATCTGTGGATTGCCACGAATAACACAGACGTGCTCATGGGGATAAAAATATTCAGGCCACGGTTATGATCTGTAGTGGCTTCAGAAGGAGTGCTACGACTTTGTACACTTCTCCCCTTGGCCCCTCCTTCCTTTCTCGATCTGAATCCGCTGGACTACATTGTTTTGTCATACACCGAGAACATCACCAACATGACCTCCCACAATACCAAAGTCAGCCTGACTGCTGCCATCCGCCAAGTATCCGCCGGCGCTTGTAAAATAAAATATGCTCCCTGTTCCGGACCCGTATCGAAGCGGTGATTGAGTCTGAAGGCGGCTATATTGAATAGATGTCAGCTCCACTACATAACCAAGTTACCTGAACTGATTTTTTCTATAAAATTTTAAAATAAAGCTGTAGTGTTAATTCTTTTAGGGCGACACTTTCAACGTTACACCCTATGTTTCTTAGCAATTACTCATGCATATATATATATATATATATATATATATATATATATATATATATATATATATATATATATATATTATTTTTAAAAAACTGTTTTTAATAATAATAAATAAATAAATAAATAATACGTCCAAATAAAAATGGGCGACTTTCTAAGAAAAACACCGGTTTCCGAGGCGGAGACATAAACATTACTATCGTTTTTAAAAAATCAAAATAAAAGCCACTTATGTATATATATATATATATATATATATATATATATATATATATATATATATATATATATACAAATATATATATATATATATGTATATATATATTTTTTGAACACGATTGAACCATGATACTTGACTTTAGCATTTTAAACTTTAATTTAAGCCATTATATAAAAATAATTTCATAAAATCAACAGTAGATTCTCTACAGTGTAATATATTGACTGCAATGTACTATAGACTAAGTCACTGCAAGGAGGCGTGTATGCTTCCTTTCGGTATACCATGGTGAGTCCCAGACTAGAGCAGACAATCAATCGATTTGATTGTAAAATGGGCGATTTTATTGATTTCAATGACAATAAATTTTTCGAAGCGTGAAACATTTGTTGATCCTCATTAAATCCCCGGCAACATCGGGTCTCCCTGATAGTTCTATCTAATGTTAGATCATATATGCGGCATCCCAAACTTGCATATAGTTACAGTACTCCATTAACTGGAGGAGTTATGCTTCCTATCGTCAAATATATATGATCATATGTGAATTCACACCACTTTCAGACCCAGCTCATAAGTTGTTGGTGGTTCCCACGGAAACTACTGCTACTTGTGAAATAGCAAGTTTTGTGGTCAACGTTTACTCCTCTAGGTTCGCCGTGTTTCATTCATATCCATGCATATTAAAAGGATAACAATAGGGAATTGGCCTTCGGGCCAAGATCAAAATGTAGTATCTGTTCCGGCAGATACTGCAAGCAAAGACCATATGTGGGGGAAACCCCACATATAAGACCTTGGTCAATGTAGGGGCAACCCTTCATACCAATTGTCACTATCCAGCTACCCTACTCCACGGGGAGCTGGTCCCCATTTCCCCTTCATTCCTCACTTTAAAAATCGGCCTTGTGCTTAATTTGTTCAGTGGGGGAGCAAATAAATACCTCAAAGTGTAGTATCTGTTCCGACAGATGCTGCAAGCAAAAACCATATGTGGGAGTAACTCCACATATCAGACCTTCATACCAACAGTTACTATCCAGCTCCCATTTCCCACCCATCGGAAGCTGGTCCCCTTTTCCCTCTCTCTCTCTCTCCACATTAAAAATCGGCCTTGTGTCTAATTTGCTCAGTGGGGAAGCAAATAAATACAATCTGTTCTTCAGATGCTGCACTTCAATTTCTTGTTCTCTGTCAGTGGAGGAGAAATCCTTCACGACTGAGACAATTTTTATTTTTGTTCCTTTTCTCCACGTTAAAAAAACGACCCTGGTGTCTAACTCTGTCCCGTGCGGAAGCATTGTAAATAGGAACAATAGGAAGAATGTGGCTCCTCACCACGCACGGACTGTCATTCACTATGGCGAGGAAGATTAAATCTGCAGAGTATAGAAAGATGGGAGGTGAGGTGGTCATGTAGTTAACGACACAGACTGATGACCTGGGTGTCCCAAGTTCGAATCCAGTTCATTCAACAAAAGTCACTTTTACTTAGAATGTTGGCAATATTCACGTAGTCTCTCCTGTAAGTTCTCGATGTCTTTCTAGAAAGAATTCTGACAAGAAGAACATTGGGGAAACCAATGCCAACAATAGAATCTTCGGATTCATACGATATCATGATGATGAGTATAGGGAGATTTTGTATTCCACTGTAAGAAATTTGACAATTACATCATGCCTCCCATTGTATTTGTTTTGAACCAATCAGATTTGTCGATTGTATTTGCTGCGGGGCGGTTCGCCTTGGCGGACTTTTTGCATGTGTGCCTTTCTTTTTCAGTTCCACATATACAGCCGATGAAGAAGGAACAGAACTCAACACTGTCTGAATGAGGAAGTGCATGCCTCTTCCTGTTCGTCTCCTTGAGAGTTTTATTTAAAGCCTAAATAATTAGGCTTAATTTTTATTATATGGATCTCCCAGAGACTTTGTGGACTGAATTGCCGACCTGTTTTAAGGACTTTTCCTTCAATGAACATTAATTATGAACTTTTGTAATATCGTATCCAAGCGAGAATCGGATTGTTTTAATCAGAAGGCATCGTAACGACTGTTTCAAACGGCTGTAAACTCAGATCTTCAAAGACAGATAAACCTGCATTCAGTTTCTGTTGAAGATAAAAGACGATCACCTTTTGAGGTTGTTAAAAGATCTTTTTACAGAGGCAAAATGGGCAATCCTTTTTTGCAACTGAAGAACTAATAAAATTTGTATTGACTTTTAAGGCCTTTGTTGTATTTTGTCTTATTTTGCCAATGCTACGAAGCAAAAAATAGGCGAGATAAAATATCTTACACCATTAACTGTGGAATTAATTTCTATTGTCATGATATGACCATTTGTGAATTCATGTTGTTTTCAGAACCATCAGTTTTTTAGTGAGTGCAACTCAAACTACTGCTACCTGTGAAATAGCAAGTTTTGTTTTAAAGTTATACTTCTCTACCTTCGCCGTTTTCTGTCTAGGCCGATGCATCGAAAAGTATGTGGCTCCTCACCACGCACAGGTGGTCATTCATTATAACGAGGTTGTTGTATAGTTCTGGGATTAATGAAGAATAGGGAAGTGCTTGCTTCTATACGTTAATTATTAATAAATACGAAAACTTTAATTAATCTACTATTATATTAAAGGAATTGTGTGTGTGCATGTGTGTGTGTGTCTTAGTTCGTTCCCTAAGAATTAAAGAACGGCTATGGCGAGTTTTATGGAATTTCACACATGTACTATAGTTTCTAATAAGTTTTGTATTAGAATGTCTTCGATAAATATTGATAATCGATTTAATCGAATGACAGACGGAACCAGCGATTTTGACCAAAGTTTACACCTTACACAGCCTGATATAACAAGTGCATATGAGAAGTTTTATTAACACACAAGCTGAAAGGCTCCATATATAAATTCGACAGTATGTTCTCTGATGTGACGAGGGTGCGTTCAAAATAAATGTTTCTGTTTAAAGCACAATTAAACCATGATACTTCACTTTTTCATTTCAGATTTAAATACAGGTCATTATCACCACGCAACCAGTAAGGTCAGGAATATAAAATAAATAGTAGGACCTTTGGTATGACAGGAGCACGTTCGAAATGATTGTTTCTGTTTAGAGCACAACTTTTGTTTTCTTTTACACAGTGATCACCACTTATCAAGGCCCGGAAGCCACTCAGGGATAAGGGTTATTGCAAGTACATTACGTTAGTGTGGAGATTTGATGGAGTGTTTACTTAAGGGGGCGGTTCATTAGGAATTTGTTAACGTTGGACTTGAACACATCCAAGTTGTAGTCCGGTGGGGAGCAGGCAGACGGAACAGAGTTCCACAGGCGTGCTGTTCTAAGAAAGAAGCTTTGTTCAAGGAATCCGCGTTTTGATTTAGGCACAGATATAGAGTGGGGGAAATTTTTCACAGTGGATTCAGCTAGACGGGTGTTTTTCGTGAAAGATTGGCGAGGGGGGACCAGAGATTGGAGTTCAGACGAGCACCTGCTATGGAAATAACGATAAAACAAGGATAAGCTCGCAACGTCTCTTCTGTGGGAGAGAGGTTGCAGGGTAGAGAAAAGGGCATCTCCCACTAAGCCACGAAGTCTATTTTGTACTCTGTCAAGGCAGGATAGGCTTTTTTTAACAGCTCCTGCCCAGATATGGCAACAGTATTCCATCCTTGGACGTACTTGGCTTTTATAGAAATAGAGAATTGCATCAGTAGCGAGATATCTTCTGGAGCGGTAGAAGGATCCCACCATCTTTCCAGCGACCTTGGCAACAGACTTGATGTACGTGTTCCATTTCAGATCAGGAGTAAAGGTCAAACCCAGAAGCTTGTCAAAACACGGGGCCTCACCCAGACGAGAGCCATCCATCACAAATGATGCCAGATCAGAGCGTTGATGATGTAAGGATAGGAGTTTGGTTTTGCATGCATTAAAGGTAACCAGCCACATCTTCCCCCACTGAACCACGCGCTCGAGATCAGAGGAGAGAAAATTAGAGAGAACTTTGTCATTTACAGCCTTTGATGTGTTGCCGTACATAGTCGTGTCATCAGCATAGATGTCAACGAATGATTTAAGTATGTGTTTAGGGAGGTCATTGATGTAGATCAGAAAGAGAGTTGGGCCCAGGATTGACCCCTGAGGGACTCCAGCATTTATGTTGCAGGCCTCCGATTTTTGTCCATCTACCACTACTCTTATGAGCCTATCGGAGAGAAATGATTTAATGATTAAGAAAACATTTCCAGTTATACCGTAGCTGGAAATCTTGTGAAGTAGACCCTTATGTTATACCTTGTCGCAGGCCTTTGATATGTCAAGAGCAATTGCCCTAGAAAGGAAGCCTTTGTCAAGAGATTCACTAATCCTGTGGTATATAACCGTCAGCATATCTGCGGTAGATCTTGCAGAGCGGAAACCATATTGTGTGTCACTAAGAAGGTTATTCCTGCTGAGGTGGTTTACTATTTCTCTATTTAATATGGATTCCAGCAACTTACTCAACTGAACGATGACACTTGATATTTACACCTTAAGCTTTAATGCAAGCTACTATATATAAAAAATAAGTTAACAAAATCAACAGTAGATTCTCTACAGTGCAATGTAGATTACAATGTATTGTGGATCAAGTAACTGCGAGAGGCATACCTAACTCAATATGCAAAACCTTTCAGTGCATCGCGATGAGTTCCCAATTAGAGCAGGCAATCAATTGATTTGATTGAAAAAAATGGACGATTTCATCAATATTAATGGCAATAAAAATATCACAGTGTGAAACATTAAATCCTGGGTAACGTTTGGTCACCCTGCTAGTTCTTTGATATTTTTGTTGATTTTTTTCCCATCGGGATTTAATTCATTTTTTTTTTTCACTTTCACGGTCCATCTTTTAAGAGAAAGAGAAAATATTGTAACGTATTAATTGTGATGTAGTTGCAATTACAGCCGCACCATTTTTTTTTAACAAAATGATTCTAGCATAAATATTTGTGTTATCGGCTTTCTAAATAAAATCGATCTATTATGTATTTGTTTATATATTTATTTTAGTTTTGTCCGGCCAAAATCTTTCCTTTGTTTGAGACTGATCGAACAATCATATCCGATCGTTATTATTTTTTCTTTTCCTTTTTACCCTCCCATCCCCCGTCTTTTATCATTGGGGTGGCAACCTTGGTCAATAAATCCAATGTCAGTTCCTAGTCTTGACCCGCCGTGTCTCCTCAACTGACCACGGCATCTTCTGTCTTGTCTTCAACTTTTGACCATTCGTCTCTCGTTAAATTTTTCCTTGTCTACGTTTAGTAATTCTATCTACTCCATCATGGCGTCCCTTGTTGACTTCGTTTCTTTCAAGGTTTTGCTCTCGGGTCATCTGCTCCACACGCCCGCACACGCGTTTATACATACACATGTACAATGACACACATACATACACTAACATAAACACAAATACACATATGCACTAAATACCGGCACGTAAACACATATCCACACACACATACCTATAATCATATTAAGTCTCTATCATACGCATACTCGCATCTAAATATCTACGTACGTATACACTCATATAAATATACGCGTACACATGTATACGCACACACATACAAATGCACAAGCATATACATACACTTACATGTATACAAAATACATATTCACACATGCACACATTCGTAAACACAAATAACCATACACTTATGTATACTCGTATCTATGACATTAAATTTGTGTCACACGCATGCACACATACACACACAGACACACACAAACACGTATATATGTATATATATGCATGTATGTATCTATATATATATATATATATATATACAAATCTACATATATATATATATATATATATGTGTATATGCACATATAGATACATGCATGTACACACATTCACATTAATGAATATGCTGACAATAACATACAAATATACATACACACTTATAAAATATACATAGTCATAAATACATGCCTACTAGATATTATCCTCAGGTGTTGTAGGTTTATCTGTACATAAGATTCTCAGGATCAACCTGGCATGAAGATACACTTCCTTAGAAGTAAACACTAAACAAATATTCGACATCAAATAGTATTAACAGCTCAAAAAATATTCTCGCACTGACTTTTCCGAGGAATAGTGCACCTTCTCCAAGTAATGTTACCTCAAGTAGCAAAAAGGAGCTTGAAACTCCACCAGAATAGATTAATTCTTATCCTGGAATCCAGTAAGACCAAGACACTAAAAAGAAATATATAATACTAGCGAGGGGTACCCGGCGTTGCCCGGGTGTTTGGAGGTGTGTGTGGAAACTCCATGGATGGGTGGGAGGGTTAAAAAAATGTAAGTATGAGGATCGAACCCGAACCCTTGAGGCAAAGTTGTAAATTAAAGTGTGAAAAAAAAAAAAAAAAACGTGCGACGTTAACCATTGCCCAACCGCGATATGCTAACGGAAACACGTTTGAATTTATTTAATTATTTGGATTTGGCAGGTGCCCGTTTTAATGAGTTAATGAGGTCAAGTTTGATTGCAGAATTTATTTTCCCAAAATGTTATAGGAAAAAGACTAACCCACATGCGGCGAGCGACAAATGTTTAATATTTATCTTCCCACAATCGAGCAAATTAAATAGATAGGCGAGCTTCCTTGTTAACTGTGAGATATTACGATTTATATGTGATATAAAAAGTTTTTAAAAGTTGTGAAGCGACCGACCGCTTCTCTGAAAAAGAGCCTTTTGTAGACATACAGAAAAAGCGAACACACATACATACATTTTCGCTTTTATATTTATAGATAACATACAAAAATAGTCAATT
Organism: Euprymna scolopes; assembly: GCF_053919585.1. Taxonomy (NCBI): domain Eukaryota; kingdom Metazoa; phylum Mollusca; class Cephalopoda; order Sepiida; family Sepiolidae; genus Euprymna; species Euprymna scolopes. The sequence continues at coordinate 8,081,421 of NC_136502.1, read as the reverse complement.
AGGCAGAGGAAAATTATTTTCTCAACTCAGTGTTTGTTAAAGAACTTTAATGGAATATTTGAATATCTATGTATCTCATATAGAGTTCAAGTGTTAGAGACAACAACTTCCTACGACAAATGGAATTTTGAAACCAGATGCTGCAAACTTCCTACGCAAATTAGTGTTGTAGATTATAGATTAGTGGTAGATGCACCTGCCCAGGCGTGACAACAATACACCATGCATGAGCGAACGCTGACTTTGTGTAGATACAGGATTTTCTCAGGTGTAAGTAATTTTCTAGCATGGTAGAGGGAGTTCACCTTCTTTGCAGTACTTACTGTCACTTATAATGCTGAGTTCTTAGTTGAGGCGTGAAACGTGAAATAATGAAAGCACTAAAAACTACTTAAATTATTCTGGAACCATGAACATGTCAAAAAGGGAGTGTGCTTCATTATTGGCGCAACTTGTTGTCGCTTCTTCCATTTTGAAAACTAAAACCACGGTAATAGCACCGAAAAATAAACTTAATCCCAATGTGCACAAATTTATATATATATAAATGTGTGCTGTACATTACCTGTACTAGGGAAGGTAAAGCTACTTCATATACATGCTGTCAATTACCTGTCCTAGGGAAAGTGCAATTATTTCTTACACATGTTGTGTAATACCTGTCCTAGGATAGGTAAAATATTCTTTTGCTTAAGATAGCAAATGATACATAGACATAAAAAAAAATCCGCTATCCTAAGAATAACAGGTATGTTCAAAATGAATTTTATTTTTCTCATTGTTTTATACGGTCCCGAGCAATGTCGGGTAGCCCTGCTAGTATATATATATATATATATATATATATATATATATATATATATATATATATATACATATATATATATATATATATATATATATATATACATATATATATATATATATATATATATATACATATATATATATATATATATATACATATATATATATATATATATATATATATATATATATATATATAAGGATGGGAGTGCACTGGACTGTCGGAAATGTTTTTTATCGCTTTTACTCTTGTATGTACTACCAGACTGCCTTCTGTTGGCGTGAATTAATAAAAGAATGATAAAAATAATGTTTAAATAACTCTGAGGTTACACCACACCAACGCACACCTAGTTTTAATTGGGGTGACAAAAATAAGGTCCCAAAAATGATTTCAATAAAAAGCCAAAAGAGCATAGAATGCTTAAGGGCAATGGTAGTTGTAGTTCAAGCACTGTCGGCTAGGAGTGGGACGGGGATGTCAGTCGAAACATTTGCTATCGAAAGTAATAAGCTATTTTCCGTTTAATGCTGTGTATGTTAAAGAAAATGTTTGTTATTGATGCCCTGGGAATTAAGCTTAATCATTACTGTCGATGTTATCCTCATAGTGCAGCACAGATTTCTTGTGATGCCACGGGCAAATTATGATTGCATACTCTATCCTTCCAAGACTCTAGTATCAGGTCTAAAATACTGTGAAAAAATATCAGAAAAGAAAATGTTTTGAATTATATATTAACACAGGTAATAAAAAACGTAAATTCCAATGAAGCAGCATGACAGGATGTTTTTTTTTTACTAACTTTATTCTATCGTTGACATTTGTTTCTATGTTTCTTTTATGAATCAAGAACTTACAGAAAAAAAACATGTGAAGGTTGCCAACATCCATAGTAAAAGTGGTGCTATAGAACACTCTGAATTCGAACTTGGCAATCTGTAATATAATTTAAATCCAATTTCAGAACTGATGCTACCAGATTAAACTGTTTAAAGATACTGAATTTTTTAACGAAAATGCACCGAACATTGATATTATTGTCGTTTTTCCTGTTTTGCAAAGTACAAATTAAAAACAATGTAGAACCAGACCAAATATCATGAATAAATATTTGAAGATATAAAGAACTTGAAGCAAAAACAAAATGTGTTAAAAAATTAAATAAATCGGAAAAGGATAGAAATACCGTAAAAATACAACCAAAGATCATAAATAAATATTTAAAAATATAAAGAACTTGAAACATAAAATTATTTTACTCAAATTGGCGTTAGAATTGATGTTGAAGTAAAAGAAAAAAAAGTTTTTTTAATTACTGGATTCGGCATTAAATAACTTGAAAGGGGTTGATATGCTGTAAATCGAATCACTCACACTAATTTCGGGATGAAAAACTTCAAGCAATTATTTCACAAACGTTCCGTAATGTTTAATGGAGTTTATTAATTGAGACATAAATTAATGCCTAGCATTTAATCTGTCTTTTATGGAGTTACAACAGAGCCGTGACGCGTGTTAACAGACGCAGCCGTGTGACACGTATGCTAATGAGTTTACCGGTGCGCGAGCTGACGTTACAACAGTGGAAGAGAAGGGAAAGCAAATCGGAGATAAAAGGACACACACGGGCGGCAAGTGACGATATAAATACGTGTACAGCCACAGCGAGGAACCACGTGCTAAGAGAACCGGCAAGGCATGTCGACATGAGATGGATGTGTGGCCACGTGGTGGCGTGAAAGACTTTGGAAGCACGTGTTCGACACGGCAGGGTTTTGTGAACTACCTAGCGAACTAAAGGACTTTTGAAACAGGACGCAATTCGTCATTTTGGAAAGTACCATGAATAAATGCCTTTTCATTTCAACTGAAATATATTTCCTTTTTGTTCCCTTGCGACCGTCTCTGTGTGCTAAGTGTGAGTCAGTGTTAACATGCAACGACACCGTTATAGGTATATTGACAAACACATTTGAAGATGAAAAAATATATCACAATCATAAAAAAATATACAGCAATGTTTACAACAATAATATATACCAATATTATTCATGAGTATAAAAACGAACTTCAAGAATTGATGTTATTATTTATTAGAGCAAGAAATTTAGGTTTATAGAAGGTAAAACACTAGAACAATGCAAATATGTAATCAATAGACTGAAGCAACTTAAGATATAATGGTGGAACCGACTACATGGATACTAGTTGTCATGTCACTTTTATTGATCCTGGATTGATCATGGATACTAGTTGTCTTGTCACTTTTATTGATCCAATTCATGTATATATATATATATATATATATATATATATATATATATATATATATATATATATATATAGCAAAACTGGTAATTAGTAAAAACCTGGAGAAGGTGCTCAATACTATTGCAGAGCAAATATATATTTTTTTATTACCGTTAAATCTGTTTTAGTTACACACGTTTCTGTTACCGAATCGTGTCAATGATCCAGCAACTTTTGTCAGACTTGAACAGAAGCCCTCAAGTCTGACGAAGTTGCTGGATCGTTGATACGATCCGGTAACAAACATGTGTAACTAAAACAGATAAAACGGTAATGATAATAATAATAATAATAATAATAATAATAATATATATATATATATATAGTGCAATATTTTACATGTAGGATGTTCTTACTTGCGTCAGGCGGTCAGATAACCTGTCTGTGATGATATATTTCGGGATGGCTTCCCTTTGTCAAACGTGTGTTCGACCTTCAAACGTGTATGACAGGTTTTATAATCGATGGAGTAGATTCGCAGAAATTGGAAATTAATTTATTTGTTTCAGATGCATGATTTATTAATATCGATCATGTAATTGGTACTCAATATTATTAAAAGATTTTTCTTTTTAAATTACTATTTAGCGTTAATTATTTATCTTTGTATTGTTAACTAGTCTTTGCTTAGTTATTTCCCTTTGGTTCTTGAGATTGTTGTTAAACTGGCGACGCGAGATAGCAGTTCCTCGGTTACTAATAAAATTTGATTTTTTTTATTTATAAATAGATCTACTTGACCAGTTTACGTAATTTTTGGCATGTGATATTTACGTTTTGTCACGGGTATTTACATAAACAGATTTTTCTTTCTTTCTTTTAATATGAGGGGAATTCTGGATAAAAAAAACCTTCTATTTTACTTCTTATGAAAGAATAACCTATTTTCAAACTATTAAAAAAACAAAGCTTGTAAAAGAGTAACTAAATAAGTTTTAAAGAAAATATCAAATGGACCGTTCCAACAAAATCTACTCGCCAACCAAAAATATAATGTCTTTTTTTAGCCGCTTTGAAAAGACAGGTTATTTTTCATCGAAGCTTCTTTGTTGTTCGAAGCGGCAGCATCACTATTGACGTAATCTTTTTATACTTCCGGCTCTTTTCAGCTTGGATTTTTTTTTCGGCGCGGGTCGGGGGGGGGGGCAGCTCGGCATTTATTATGGAAATACTTCAAACAGATTTCCGCTTCCTCTCCGGTCATATCCAGGATTCTCTTCGGTTTCTGACATCATCTCCTTCCTGTTTCGAGAGACTTCATTTTCTTGTCCTTGTTGCTCTTTCCTTTTTCTTTTCTTCGAATTTTGTCCTCCTTCTTCTTCTTCTTCTTCTTCTTCTTCTTCTTCTTCTTATTATTATTATTATTATTATTATTATTATTATTATTATTATTATTATTATTCAGTAAGAATTTTCACACAGGTTATCATCAAAGATTTCAATTTGAAAATAACCTGTGCTATTCTCTGGAGTCTGAGTGACAACTAGTATCCACAGATTTTCAGTACTCTCAACCTTTTTTTTTTTTTGATAACCTTTGCAAATGAATTTGCGCTATCGCAACAGTCGTTTCTTCTTCATCTTCTTCTTCTTCCTATTATTATTATTATTATTATTATTATTATTATTATTATTATTATTATTATTATTATTATCTACAATGAGTTCTCACGCAGGTAATCGTCTGACAAAAACTGGTGTTCCCTCGAGTCCAGGAAACAACAGCCTTCCCAAATTTCCAGCATTCTCCACGTTGTTCGACAACCTCTGCAAATAAATTTGCGCTATTGCAACAGCCGCCTGCCCTTGATTTCCGGCTGGGAATGAAATGGTTTTCACTGGAATCAAAGTGGCAATAAACTTACCCAAGATCCCAGTTTTTATCGCACTTTTTCAGTAAAGGTCTGGTTAGTGATTTCCCTTCCTCGGTCCTTCCATCTCCGTTGACTTTTGTCGATTTGATGTGGTGCCAATCTGTGCTAACAATACACTTTTATTTTATTTTAGGAGAGACGTAGTTAGCATTACGGTTTTCTTGGTTTCCTGACGGCGTGTTATGCTTTGATTTATTTTTATTCAAGTTGCTGGTTATTTTTCGTAGTTCATGAGGTTTGGTTACCACATTCTAAGATTTGTTTCAGGAGTACTCCTAAAATTATTGGTGTCATCTTGACTGTCTTTATATTACATATCACTTTCGACTCTCTTGCTAGCTCCGTCTTTTTGATGTTAAACCTGTGGTTTACTAAAGAGGCGAAATCACCTTGCCTGGATAGGTTTATTTGTTTGCACGTTCATGACCTATAAAATTTTATGGTTTCCATTTTCAAGTACGGTTGCCGGTTTGTGTTTGTATCATTTGTCTTAGATGCAGTTGTTAACATAGTTACTAGTGTATTGACTTCCCCACCTGGACGTGTTTACTTTTATGTTATTTTAAAGTTAGTTTGGCTGAATTCATATATGTGATTTATTGTTCCGTCTCTTTATCTGCAGAGTTTACATTTGCTGTTTTTTGTGTCATATCGATCTTAGCCTTGGTATAGTTTGTTCTAATCACGTTATCTTGTGCAGTTGTTAGTAGTGATTCACTCGTTTTATTAAGGTGTCCTTTTTGTAGTTATGTCTAGATGTTTTCAGGAGTCTCATCTTTTATGAATCGTTTGTGTAGCTGTTTTTCTTCACATTTTATTTTCTTGTTTATCCTTTGGCTCTCTGTTCTCCGTTTTGTTCATCTTTACAATATTTTTTGCTGCGAGCATTATCTTATCGTATTTTTCTAATTTTGTGTGTCATTTATATAGTCCTCTATACTAACCAGTCCTCTTCCTCTGTTTTTCCTTTTCGAGTACTGTCGGTCAGCATCATCCTTTGCGTCGGTCAGCATCATCCTTTAGGTGTAATGCATTGTGCGTTCCTGGTTTTCTGATTGAGGTGTCTCAGTTCTTATTCAGTACATCCTATGAACGGTTTAGAATATCTTCTTACTGATACTGCCCATGTTTTTATACTTTATATAATTTAATTTTGTTGTTATACTTCTTATTAGGTTTCTATTATATAATTTAATTTTGTTTTTATAATTCTTATTAGGTTTCTACTATATAATTTAATTTTGTTGTTATAATTCTTATTAGGTTTCCATTATATAATTTAATTTTGTTTTTATACTTCTTATTAGGTTTCTATTATATAATTTAATTTTGTTGTTATAATTCTTATTAGGTTTCTACTATATGATTTAATTTTGTTGTTATAATTCTTATTAGGTTTCTACTATATAATTTAAGTTTGTTTTTATAATTCTTATTAGGATTCTACTATATAATTTAATTTTGTTTTTATACTTCTTATTAGGTTTCTATTATATAATTTAATTTTGTTGTTATACTTCTTATTAGGTTTCTACTATATAATTTAATTTTGTTGTTATACTTCTTATTAGGTTTCTACTATAGAATTTAATTTTGTTGTTATACTTCTTATTAGGTTTTTGCTATATAATTTAATTTTGTTTTTATAATTCTTATTAGGTTTCTACTATATAATTTAATTTTGTTGTTATAATTCTTATTAGGATTCTACTATATAATTTAAGTTTGTTTTTATACTTCTTATTAGGTTTCTACTATATAATTTAATTTTGTTATTATAATTCTTATTAGCTTTCTACTATATAATTTAATTTTGTTGTTATAATTCTTATTAGGATTCTACTATATAATTTAATTTTGTTGTTATAATTCTTATTAGGTTTCTACTATATAATTTAATTTTGTTTTTATAATTCTTATTAGGTTTCTACTATATAATTTAATTTTGTTGTTATACTTCTTATTAGGTTTCTACTATATAATTTAATTTTGTTTTTATACTTCTTATTAGGTTTCTACTATATAATTTAATTTTGTTTTTATAATTCTTATTAGGATTCTACTATATAATTTAATTTTGTTGTTATAATTCTTATTAGGTTTCTACTATATAATTTAATTTTGTTTTTATACTTCTTATTATGTTTCTACTATATAATTTAATTTTGTTGTTATAATTCTTATTAGCTTTCTACTATATAATTTAATTTTGTTTTTATAATTCTTATTAGAATTCTACTATATAATTTAATTTTGTTGTTATACTTCTTATTAGGTTTCTACTATATAATTTAATTTTGTTTTTATAATTCTTATTAGGTTTCTACTATATAATTTAATTTTGTTGTTATAATTCTTATTAGGTTTCTACTATATAATTTAATTTTGTTGTTATACTTCTTATTAGGTTTCTACTATATAACTTAATTTTGTTGTTATAATTCTTATTATGTTTCTACTATATAATTTAATTTTGTTTTTATACTTCTTATTAGGTTTCTACTATATAACTTAATTTTGTTGTTATAATTCTTATTAGGTTTCTACTATATAATTTAATTTTGTTGTTATACTTCTTATTAGGTTTCTACTATATAATTTAATTTTGTTTTTATAATTCTTATTAGGTTTCTACTATATAATTTAATTTTGTTTTTATACTTCTTATTAGGTTTCTACTATATAATTTAATTTTGTTTTTATAATTCTTATTAGGTTTCTACTATATAATTTAATTTTGTTTTTATACTTCTTATTAGGTTTCTACTATATAATTTAATTTTGTTTTTATAATTCTTATTAGGTTTCTACTATATAATTTAATTTTGTTTTTATACTTCTTATTAGGTTTCTACTATATAATTTAATTTTGTTTTTATAATTCTTATTAGGTTTCTACTATATAACTTAATTTTGTTGTTATAATTCTTATTAGGTTTCTACTATATAATTTAATTTTGTTTTTATAATTCTTATTAGGTTTCTACTATATAATTTAATTTTGTTTTTATAATTCTTATTAGGTTTCTACTATATGATTTAATTCCTAGACGTCTTTTTGTTCTTCTTGGGTATTCGTTTCCATTTTTTTTTATTTCTATTGATTTGATAGTGTCTGTTTCTAAATGACCCAAACATTTCTAGGCGTCATGTTTACCCAGAGTTCTCATTTTCCCTTAGTTGGGTAGTCCCATGCGTTCTGTTGCTTACAGTTTTCCATTTCTTATAGTGTACACTTTCCATTCTAAATACAATAAGATATTTTAGCCGAGGATTTTGGTTATGTTTATAAACGTCTCTAATTCTTTTTTGTTTCTTGTGAAAAGTTTCATGTCGTTCATATACATTAGGTGGTTCATTCTTTAATCTATAATAGTAAACTTTTACCTAGTCTGACATCTCCTTAGTATATTGTTCAAAGGCATAATAGCTATAAACAATAGTGTAATGTTATGATCCATTAGGCTGTGATAATAGCGTAGTATCTGTTAACTGTGGCAAGCGGGGACAATGGTCAAAACATTATTATTATTTTTATTGTATTCTTGTTAATTGATTTGAGCGACGGATGGTCGCTGGGTCAGTTATTATGATTAGAAGAATAAACAATTAAATTGCGAAAGAAATGATTGGCGTGTAAATCGCAAAAGGAATGCGAAAATAGAAAATAGATGTAAACATTCTTTTGGATTTGAAGAAACAAATAACTAGGTGGAAACATTAGATTGGTATGAGACACGTAATTAGGTGACGTAAGAGAACACGTGATGTAGTTAGTTTTGGAGAGATTGAGAGAGTTGAAGATTGACCACCAGAGCGGACAGACGTCTAGACAGGGGTGGACAGACAGCTGGGAGCGAACTGTATGAACAGAAAATCTAGAAACTGCAGATCCTGTGAAAACCAATTGAGATAACTTTAATAAATTTATATTACAAAAATATAAAGAGTTGTTTTATGGTTTTCACAAAAAACAGTTGTCTCAATTATAGGATGCGGATCGCTTCATGGTTGTCACAGAGCAGCGGGAAGATACAGAAGAAATCTTCAAGAAAACAAAAAGTATGGAGCATATATTATTCTTCTTACATATGAACTGTAAAAATATCCCGTGTGTTAAGTCTGATACAACATGATTCAGTTTACACGACAATAGCATGTCCTCCTAGCTAAACAACATACATACGATTTATACGTTTATTAATTGTCTGTTAAAAGAACAATATCTTACATCCACTAGATAACACATGACACGTTTTAATATATCATCTCCATTCCAATTTCAACCAATATACAGCAATAGTAGTAATGGCGAGTCTTCTTGGAAAGTACCTCTTTGTATTTTTATCTCATTTATGAATTATTCTTCAGCTGTCAGTTCAAGTCTCCATATACTCATTGTTTTTTTTAATCAGATTTGAAAGATTTGCCAACACTTTTTTGCTACCGACGGTTTCTAAGCTGATTTATAGTAATTTTAGGGATGCTGATTCCGAAAATCATATTAATATTTTTCTCATCTCATTGGTCTCGAACAGTATTATTCTCAAAGGTGGCCCCATTTTATAGACATTTCTACAAAAAAAGTTTAAAATGTCATCTTCTTTACAATGACAACTGATATGGATTAGTTTCTCTAAGCTATTCAAACACTCTTAAAGAAAAATATGATGAAATCAAATTTGTTCTGAAATAGATTTCAAACAGACAGCATCAATAGATCATATGTGTCGATTTGAAAATAATTCAGTTTCTCCTCGGGCTACAAAGGGGCTACACAAATTTTCTTGCTTCCTGTGTTTGTAGGATAACAAAGCAAGAACACCGGATAAAAAAGATTGCCTGTGCGTAGTGAACCGATTCCTTGCTCTCTTAATGTTCTGGCTTCTCCTTTTGTGGAGCATTCCAAAATTGTGTTTCCTCCTTTTTTTTTATTACATTTTCACCCCAAACAAGGCAAATTGCCACTTTGGTGTAGGGGCTACTATCAGGGGCAGCAACTGCTGGGGCACTATGTTATGATTTGGGCAGCGAGATGTCGATCACGTTACACTTGAACTTCTGCATGTCAGTACAGTTAGAGAAGCAGGGACCTGGAATGGAATTCCAGAGTCTAGCGGTTCTGGGGAAGAAACTATTGGAGTAGAAAGATCTTTTACATCTAGGGATATCTACTGTGTGGGGTGGGATTTAGCTGCCTGTCGGGTTTGTCGAGGGTGTCTACGTCGTGGGGACACAAGTGTCTGCAGTTCGTCAGAGCATTCACCATTAAAATACTTGTAGAACATGCAGAGGGATGCAACGTTTCGTCGATGAGACAAAGGCTGAAGCTTAGATGCCAGTTCAGGGCCTATCAGATTGGCGACTCTCTTTTGAACCTTGTCTAGGAGCCAGAGACTTTTTTTTTTATTACATTTTCACCCAAAACAAGGCACATTGACACTTTGGTGTAGGGGGATACTATCAGGGGAAACATCTACTGGGGTACTATTTAGGGATTTGGGCAGCGAGATGTTGGTTCACGTTGTACTTGAACTTATGCATGTCAGTACAGTTGGGGAAGCAGTGACCTGGAATGGAATTCCAAAGTCTAGCAGTTCTGGGGAAGAAACTACTGGAGTAGAAATATCTTTTACATCTAGGGATCTCTACAGTGTGGGGGTGGGATTTTGCAGCTTGTCGGGTCTGTTGAGGGTGTTTACGTCGTGGGCTTGCAGTTCATCAGAGCATTCACCATTATAATACATGTAGAACAGGCAGAGGGATGCAACGTTTCGACAATGGGACAGAGGCTGAAGCTTAGATGCCAGTTTAGGACCTATCAGATTTGCGACTCCCTTTTGAACCTTGTCAAGGAGCGAGAGACAAGTAGCAGATGCACCAGCCCAAACGTGACAGCAATACTCCATGCATGGGTGAATGGTGGCCTTATAGAGGTACAGGATACTTTCGGGTGTTAGTAGTTTTCTAGCACGGTAGAGAGAGACCACCTTTCTTGCAGCGGCCCTGGCAATGCTTTCAATGTAATTCATCCAACTCATGTTTCCCGTGAACGTTAGGCCAAGGAGTTTGAAAGATGTACTCTCAAATAAAGAGTCGTTGGCCATTGCTATAGGTGGAAGAGAAGGTTTCTTGTAATTATTGAATGAAACTAGTTTAGTCTTGGCGGCATTGAACGTGACCATCCATTTTTGTCCCCATTCCACTACAGATTGGAGGTCATCCTTTAGTGTTTCTGCCATTTCTTTAGATATGTGTTCATTTGTTTTCCTGTCGTGCCTGTTATAGAGTGTGGTGTCATCAGCAAATCTACCCATCTCAGAGGCAATTTTGTCGGGGAGGTCATTTATGAATATCAGGAACAGCAGAGGTCCAAGGATAGATCCCTGGGGCACTCCCGCATTTATATCATATTGTTTAGATGTACGACCGTCGAGGACAACCTGGATTTTTCTCTTATCTAAGAAGGATTTAATTATGTTAAGTATTCTACCAGTGATACCGTATGATCTAATCTTCCTGAGGAGACCTTCATGCCATACCCTGTCAAAAGCCTTGGATATATCTAGAGCTACCGCTCTGCCCTCCGTTGCTTTGTCCAGTGAATGGTATATGCGTTCAGAGATTACAGTGAGGATGTCTGCCGTGGAACGGGCTTGTCTAAATTCATATTGTTGGTCGGTCAGAAGTTTAGCATCTGTAAGGTGCTGGACTAGAACATGGTTAATTAAGGTCTCAAATATTTTGGCAAAAAGTGGGAGGAGGCTAATAGGGCGATAATTTAAGACTAGCAATAGATGCACCAGCCCAAATGTGACAACAATACTCCATACATGGGCGAATGGTGGCCTTATAAAGGTACAGGATACTTTCAGGTGTCAGTAGTTTTCTAGCACGGTAGAGAGAGCCTACCTTCTTCACAGCGGCCCTGGCAATGTTTTCAATGTAATTGTTCCAACTCATGTTTCCTGTGAACGTTTTGTTGTCTGTGTTTGATCTGTATTATTTTGGTACTTGAATGTAGAAATGACACTTACTTTGTTGGTGTCTGTGATATTCTTCTTTCTTAAATTTAACGAGCCAATATTCAAAGGATGACGTCTAGGTCCCCAATGCTGGCCACTGGAGTGGTACCTGCCGGTTATTATACCATTTTCTGCTTCCCATATCTTGCGGCATGTATTTTGGTAATATTGGGGTGTTTGTGGCAAGATTAGTTTTAGAATTATTTCACATGTAGCCCCGTCACAGGGATCGTGTTTATCTGTCATATAGACGAGAGGTCAAATGTGCTATCACACATGCATAAAGAAACACATATATTAACAGAACATATACAGAAAAACACATTAAATAGACACTTTGATAAAGTTTTCGTGCCCCATCCAGTGTAAACTGGAAGATAAGTTTTTCTCGTGGATGCGAGAAGGAATAAACTGGATAGATTATTGATGAATAATAAGGTTGCTTGCCTCATCTAGCTGAATCAAGAAGAAAAATGGGATTGTTAACTCATACATGGTAAAAAAATGAAAATAAAATAGTTAAAGAAATGGATATAAAATACGAATACACGAGAAATATGTTTCGAAATGATACTTTTTAAAAAGAGAAATCAGTGACTTTTCAAATATCGTCTTTAACGACACGAGTTAATTTGTTAGTAAAGGATGATGGGAATTGATAGGAGGGGGTTTAATGGATTAAAGAAACACATACTGTTATCGTTTTTAAAATAATTTCGAAAATCCATATGCTAATATGTTCGCTTTACAAATTTCCAAAAAATTAGATCACAAAAGGTCGGTCGTTTTAATGGAAACTCTTCCGTCTTCGTATCTGTTCAATGTTTTAGTTTCAAGTTTAAAAATAGGAGGCCTTATTTTGGAACATTTCTCGTATTAGGGAGTGAAAAACAAAAATGGCGTTATGAGCATAGTGAAAAAGTACATAGTAGTAAGTCTCAGTCAATCCCAAGTAACGTCGGATATCCTTGCTGGTTTTATGATATTTGATAACTAAATTTATTTAATATAGAGACAAATCAGGTAAAGTGAAAGTGAAAGTTAAAATTGAAGACGTCTTTAACATAATCTGAAGTAGTTTCCAATTTATCTACAATTAGAGAAAAAAAACGGAACAAACTACGGTATGCATCGAACGGTTACCTCAAGAAAAATCATAGATGTTCACTTAAATTTTACAAGAGTCTTTCTGCGAGTCTGTTCTCCTTGATAGATGAGTTAAAGATAGAATTATTTCATTTATTTACTAGAACATCGTCCGGCGTTGCCCGGTTATAAAATATGTATAAATATTATATTTTAATTAATGCAGATCTCGTATTTATTATAAACAGAAATGCCGTAGGTATTAAACCTAACGTTAAATTCCTTAAAAAATATAGAGGTAAAAACGGAAAGAAACTGATACCTGCGCATGCGAGTATTATATGTGTGTGTGTTTTTTTTTTTTTTTTTTTTTGTTTTTTTGCAGTTCACTTTTCGAAGGTAAAAAACAATATTCGAGCTTGGATCGAAACCAAAACCTAAAGACAGTTAGTCAAATATGATAACCATTAGATCAGCTTGCTACGATCTATCAAAAGTATTTTCAAACCTACTTATTCTTAACATAAGGAAACTGTCATGTTTCATGACCGCGTATGCGCATTCGTGAAACAGTTGACAAACAGATACAAATCCGATGATCACCTCGTAATAATTTTTCAATTTTGCCCACTAGCAGCTCTTTTATCCGGATGAAAACTGATTAGAATGTTTTCCACATGTCTGAATTTCTGATATACAAAATTTCAAGTGTGTAGATAAAAGAAATCGTTGAGTATATAGGTTGAGAAGTGTCCTAAAACACACATACACACACACACACACACACACACACATTCTCACTTTTACAGATGGATAAATTTTTGTTTCATTTTATTTCAATCGAAGCCATTTTTTCACTTGATGTCTATATGAGCTGTGTCCTTTTTCACCTCTTTCTCTTCGGCTTTACTTTTATATGCATGTATTTTTCTTTTTCGTTTCCTTTCTCTTCTTCTTCTTCTTTTTCTTCTTTTCCTTTTCTTCTTTTTCTCTTCTTTTTCTTCTTCTTCTTCTTCTTCTGTTCCTTCTTTTTCTTCTCCTTTTTCTATTTCTTCTTTGTCTTATTTTTCTTTCACTTCTTTTTATTCTTTTACCTCTTTTTCTTCTCTTTCTTCTTCATCTTCTTTTTCTTTTTCTTCTCCTTCCTTTTTTCTCTTTCTTCTTCTTCTTCTTCCATTTCCTCCTTTTCCTCTTTCTTATTCTTCTTCTTTCTCCTCTTCTTTTATTTCTTCTACTTCCTCTTCTTTTTCCTCTTCATCTTTTATTTCTTCTTTGTCTTCTTCTTATCCTTCTTCCTCTTCTGCTTCTTCTACTTCTTTTTCTTCTTGTTAATTTGCGGCAACTCAAAGCTTTGGAGGTGCGTATCGTAATCATAATTTGCATTCTGTTTGGTGTTGTTGCTGCTGATGCTGCTACTGCTGATGATGCTACATCACCACTTCTACCATCATCATCGTCGTCATGATAACGGACTTTTAATAATCTTTATATATTCTAGTCCGATTCGTTTCGTCAGATTTATTTTGAAAACGCACGCATATTATGGGATATAAATGTATGTCACGCAACTACTTAGAAGCGTCCATATATTTTTTTTATGAGCGTCATCTTCATAAAAAGCAATCCTCCTCTTCCTGATTCTTTTTTCATTTTTTATTATTTGCTTTGCCATTATTATTGATTTCTTATACGTTTACAATATTTCTGGTTTAGACTCGTCGGCCACCTTAGTATTTCTTTTCTTTTATTTTAATATACACTTAAACATATTTGAAGAAACAGAAACAATAACTTCACAGTTTAAAGTTTAGTGAAAATATGTAGTGCGGCACAATGAGGCTCCGTTTTGGCGAAGCTGGGGGCTTCTACATTGATTAACCTTGTACACAACTGGTTCTGTACTTGCGGGGAGGCAAACACACACATCTCAGTGGTTACACATTTTAAAAGGTTGACACTTGACAGGTGGCGAGATTGTTTATGAATTTGGTGGACAGTGAAAAGTCAGCCATGTTGACATCTGAATTTGAAAAAAAAACAACATGTGCGTTAAAACGTATATTTCTTTTTCTATTTTCTTTCACCCCCTTCTCTCTCTCTCTCTCTCAGAGAGGATAATTGAATTATAATTGTATTTTTAATCAATTAAAACTAGCATCTTGAGCATGACGGACGCACATAGCTGTTTAGCTGCGCGCGTCGGGTCTCAACGAGTCTTAACTAAATATGCTCCTCCAATGTTAAATGTAAAATAGATTATATATTTTTGTAAAAATGCATTTGTTCGCTATTTTTGTACAAGCGTTAAATTTCAGCATGTGATTCCTGCCATTTAATGCCGACGATGGAAATGCTGCCAGTAACAACGAAAAGAAGCGACCAATGTCATTAGCAAAGATTATACCCGGAACCATAACTCCTCCCATCTGTCGTTTGTTCGGTAAAACAGGCTCACCCCTTCTCGACCAAGTACACCATCTATCGGGCCCATCAAACTTGAAATGCTTCTCATCAGTAAATATAACCTTCTTAAAGTCAACATACTTTGTTAACCACCTTTTAGCACTCTCTAGTCTTGCTCCTTGTGTTTCTTTGTTAGTGTAATTTTTTTCTTAGCCTTTGCATACTTCAAACCAATCCCCTGCAGCATTCTTTGTATTGTTCGGACGTTTACATCCAATTCAAATTTCTCCTTCATTTTTCTTGCTGTAACTTTTTCTCCACATGTCAAAAAGCCGTGTCACAGTCCTTTGCATTCTTCTTTCAGTCCTCTTACCAATTGATCTTTTCTGTCCTCTCGTGCCAAACAAATGACTTCTTTTGAATGCATTTTACCTCATTAAACTTAATTTTTTGCCAGTAGAATATGACAGATAACTGATTCTAATGATGGCAGCTAAGTACATAGCTCTTAATAAAATAATTTTTTTTGTCATGTCCGAAAAATAGTGTTGCGCAAGTTTTCGCAAAAATCACAAAAAACTAAAATTATCAAAGCCAAACTAAAAAAATGATTACACTAGTTGTTGATTTTCACTCCTCAACTACGAACTTACAATCTCAAAAAGTTTTGGTACTAGTAACCACCTTGAAGTACTTTTTTCAAAGTTTCTGAAAAATATTGTGTGTAGTCATTCATAGGCTGCTGTTCCACCATCTACGAATCAAAACTAGGGTACATATATAATGTATAAAATTAGATTAGTTGGATTCTCCAACTTAGACTTATATAGCTTTTTGTCGAACTGCAATGCTGATAAGCCAGATTTTTTTTTATTTGGTTGCACCTAAAGAGAGATTGGGGTTGGGAGAAGAATCGTTAAATTAGTCAGCTTGTTTCAGTCTCCTGGATAGAAAGAATTTAGACTGTATTAATCATTTTGTGGGGGGGGTGCTCCAGACGAGGCATTAAGCCACTGGATGTAAGGAGCTAAAAAATAGTACTTCAATGTCAAAAGTTGCCAACGATAAGTGCTAAATGGAATAGATTCTGACCCACAAAACAGCAATTCTTCCTAGAAAAATTGCTCGTGGAATGTGAGGACTAAAGGACAAAATAAGCGAAGCAAGAATTATGCGGCTGCCGAAAATAAACCCAGTATCCACAACTTTGTTCAACGTATATCATGTTTTCGGCTCGCCTGAGAGATGGTCTTTGATTAAACAAGCCCGAAAAGAAATGAAATTCTTTCACCAATCAACGCGAGCTTATAATCTAAACACAGATTCAAAATCGTAAACCATGAACTGCCGTTGCTTTGGTTATCCATCGCTGCTGCAGCATTTCTACCCCAGAGTTTTAATTTTTCCTTGTTTTTGTTTGTTTATTTTTAATTCGGAAGTTTATGACATGATTTAAAATTTTAACTTAAAATATTTGCTTTTCAATAAGACATAATTTAGCATACGCACGTAATGTAATTGTTTTTTTTTCTCAGAAACGGTATCACACATTTTTCTAACGCATGAAGCATATATGAATGCTTTACCATAAAATGTACTTTGAATCTAACATTGATTGACTGCCAAAAAAAAAAAAAATGGTGAAACTTGTATAGTCCGTTAAGTCGTATAAAAATAATCATTTCTTAAAGGGAAAATTACACAAACATTAAACAATACATATGTTTATACGTGCTTCTAATTCTTCTACCAAATTTCGGGTCGAAATTAATGAATAAAGCAGTGTTTTATTTTGTTGGTTTTATTTATTTATTTTTTTTTCATTATTTTGTTTATTTTCTTAAGGGTTGTGTTTCCGTGCCAAACACTATCTATTTGATGTGATTTATAGTATGCGATTAATTGTATATGAATTGCTATTTTGAAGTGAAAGTCAATAGTTTAACCCATAAAAGATGGAAAAAGAAGTAATAATCTAACTAGGGAGTCATTACGCCATCTTCAAACTCCCAAATTAGGGCGTCACCACTAGGTGCATTTTAATGGTATTCCCAGGACTTTTTCTGTTTTTGCAGTTTTGTATATACGAGGGACGTTCCAAAAGTAAGGCCACACATTTTTTTAATTAAAAACGTGTAAGAGATACGAAGGCGGGAGTGATACCATTACAATGAGCGACTTTTTGATCTCCAGAATTTATTTTACTACATAGTCACCACAATTCTCAATACATTTTGCCAGGAATTCAATGACGCATCTATGTTTCTGGTGCACGTCAATGAGAATGGTTGTTTCTTAGAGTCTCACACTGTCAACACTTTCAACAGAGAGATGAAACTTTCAGGTTATGAATATATAAGTTCAGTCATCATAACAATGCGATTTTCAATTCCTTCTGATCCATTCGGACAGAATAAAAATGGGAGGTATTTATCAAGTACTTTATCCACTACGCCACGGGTCTACAATGTTCAATCCTCGGTGCAGGCGATACTCAAAAGTATAATGACTTGAGTCTTCTACCATATCATGGCTGACAGAGTGAGAGCATGCTGCCACCGTGGATTACAAAAAGGATCCCGTTCGAAATTCCGTGTCGATTCCCGAATTTGGTTGAGATATCCCTGAGATTAACAATATACACTTGAAGAAGATCGAAGTTTACATGGACTGATATGTTGTGAAAATAACACACGAGGTAGAAACAGTGGTCCGAAGAATCAAAGTAATATGAAAATGTTCTATTTCTCCGAAGAATGAACACACAATGTAGGAAGCGTTTAAAATAAAGAGGTTGGATATTTGGGAATACTGCAAATTGGAATCGAAGTCGGTTCTTACTCCACAGTCTTGCTGTAAACAATTTTTTTGTGAGGGTTAAAGTCAAAGACTTATTTATATCGAGCGAAAACAAATCGACAAAAATCTATAAAATTTCTTGCAAATGTAGCGTGGATCACCAATAGCATTCTTCGGATATCAGTTTTCAAAATTTGTTTATAGGGATGAGGTTTAAAATCGGAGGAGTCTGGCTTTACTCGGAAAAATTATTTTTTGATCTTGAAGAAATGTGTTTTAGTCATATTAGCTTTTGAAAACCTGAGCCTCAGCTGCTCATATATCGAAACCGGAGAGCACTACTTATTCATAAAGCCGATGCAGGAGACGTTGGCCTTTTTTCACTATCACTTATAATTTATTAATTATCCTCCATGAATTAAGAGTGTTGAAAGATAAGGATAATTGATATTCTATTTTTACGATATATAGCGACGACGCAAGTATTGAAGATACTTCTCCAATTCAAGTGTTTTTCTCTTGTGTTCTGTTTTGTTGAATACGCTTGAGGCCGGAATAATCATAGAAATGATAACGATAAAGATACCATTAAATTTGTACGAGAGGCGTTCCAAAAGCAATACCTCCAATTTTTTTTAATCCGAACGACTGGATCAGAAAGGATTGCAAGTTGCATTGTTACGATGACTGAACTCATGCATTCATGAGCTGAAAGGTTCATTTCTCTGTTGCAGATATTGATGGTGTGAGGCTCAAACAAAGCAACTCTTATGATGAACCGAGTCTTGTTGCCATATCTAGGGTCTGCTAGCAGCCACCTGATTGTACCGGGAATCACCACACTCTTCAGCACATCCAGTTAACATAAGACAGAGGATGATAATGATGGAGAAGCAGAGATGTGTCATTGAATTCCTGCCAAAAATTAGATTGAGAATAGCAGTAATTATGTGAACGTTTAATTTTGAAACGAACTTTGTGTGACAAAACGCAATCCGGATGCCCATGCACAACCACGGAACATAGCTAGCAAAAATGCATTGAGAACGCTGGTCACTATGTAGAAAATAAAAATTCTAGAGTTCAAAAAGACCGCACCTTTAAATGGTATCATTCTCGCCTTCGTATCTCTTAATCATATCGAGTTAAAAAAATAGGAGGTTTTACTTTTGGAACGACCCTCTTAGATAAGCCCCCTACCCTAACTTTTTTGGACAGAGCACTGTCGTTACATGATATCGCATGTTGCTTACTCAGCATAATGCAAAGCTTTTTGTAAATAAATAAATAGAGGACTTTATTATTTTTTATATAAAATGTATATCAGTGTGGATCCCATAGCTCAGTGTGGAAGCTGTTGACTATCAACTAGACAGTTGCAGGTTCGATTCTTGATTTTAGATGGTTGGTTATCTAGTTGCACTGAAGTGCTGGGATACAGCGAAACAGTATGGCTATGGATACATATATATTCGTACAAGGGAGTCGCCACTTATCAAGGTTCGAAGGCCCCTCGGGGATAAGGGTTAATGAGTGCAAGTTGGTAGTGTAGAAATCGTTAATGGTGTAAATTTGAGGCGCATGAAGGTTGCCGACATCACCCCTAGTGTTACGTTGTCGTATGATAACTGAGCGTTTGTTGTATATTGGTTGAAATTGGAATGGAGATGATATATTAAAACGTGTCTATTTATAAAAGATTGTGTGTTTGATTATCTTTTCAGAGTTAATGTCGTTGTGTGTGGGTGTGATCGTCTAGTGGTCTTTCTATTACATATGTTCATATGCTGTTAAGTGTGAATATGTGTGTGACATGTTATTTGAACATACCTTCTGCCATTTTGTTGGTCCATCTGGAAATTCTCGTCTGGGAGGGAGACTTGATACCTGTTTTTGGGGACGAAGATTTATTTCACACCAAGACAAGCAATTGGTTCTATAGTTTATTTCACTTTCCCAGATGTCTTGCAGAAGGTGGAAAGTGAATTTTTCCTGTGTTGTTTTTTTCTTCTAGGTCTTATTTCTACCACGTCAGCATTCGTCCCTCCTCCAGCGAAGGGGAGGAGACAACGGCGAAGCCGTCCGCTCTCGTCCAAGTCGCAACCAAATCTTCCCGATTCAGCTAACCTGATCACATGACTCACACGCAATCCAATCAGCAGATCTTGACTTCCGGTCAACGTGTCTACACTATAATTCACCCCCTGTCTCTCTCTCTCTCTCTCTCTCTCTCTCTCTCTCTCTATATATATATATATATATATATATATATATATACATTCTCTAACACTAGTAAAGTGAGTAGAAATTACATACGAAGTTTTGTGTCTAAATAAATAAAACCTTTATAAACCAACCAACAAGAGTCCATGTCGTATTTATTAATAGAAGCATCCGAGTTGCACAGCGGTGACGACCGGAAGATATGTCGAGCTCTTGATTACAGCGAAAAGAACATGGGTGTAGAACAGTTTATATACACACATTGTTAAGCCGCAATGTTACACATCTCGTCGTTATCTATACTACTATATTTTTTGCGTGTATTGATATTCCTATTAAAACTTTTTTTCTCTTTATTTAAAAAAAATACAACTTTGTTATATATGGGTCGTTGAATTACATTCATCTGCAAAAGCTCTACCTAATTTGCATATTATTTTAAACATTCATTTTAATTAATTACCTACTAGTATTTCGGTTTTCTTATGAGATGATCATCTTTAGTTAACTATTACGTGTAATTATATTCATGCAGATATTCTATATGGCTTTTATTTGCGTAATATTTGTGTGAAATGATTATAGTAAACACAAACCTCTTTCCATATATATTTATGTATGCGTATATATATTTGTTAAATAATTTTGTCTACAAACTCTTTTGTCTGTTTTTGGTCTACAGACATGAAACTTAATATATAGGGTATTCGAACCCATACGAAACTTTATATTTCGGTTTTAGCCGGGGAAAATCGGTACAAAAGTGATAATTAAAATAAAATGGAATTTGCCAGGTGGAGGTCGAACGACAGCATTGCGAATATGCATGTGTAACGTAATAGTTATTCGTTCAAGTTTTAGTTTTTAACCTTGCAGCAAACATGTCTCCATAGCTCAGTTGTTGTCACCGTTAATACGTCAAAGGGAAAAGTAAATCTTAAGCTAAACGTTTTGGTTTCGATTCGGAGCCATTTTTTTTTTTTTAACTTTTTAGATCATTACTATATATTGGGTCCAATATAATATAATAATAAATATGAAATCTGCATTAATCAAAATATAATTTTAAATTTTTTTTTTACATGGGGGTCATCACTTATCAAGGCCCGAAGGCCACTCAGGGATAAGGGTTATTGCGTGTACAGTAATCAATGAGATAGTATTGTAGTAATCATTAGTATTGGGGGGTTGAATAGAGTATCTTACTTAAGGGAGCGGTTTGTCAGGAGTTTGTTTATCTTGGACTTGAAGACGTCCAAGTTGTAGTCAGGTGGGAAACAGGCAATCGGCAGAGAGTTCCACTGGCGTGCAGCTCTAAGAAAAAAGCTTTGCTCATGGAATCTACGTTTGGATTTAGGCACAGATAAAGAGTGGGGGAAATTTTTCACAGTAGTTTCAGCCAGACGAGTGTTTCTCGTGAAAAATTGGCGAGGGGGGACGAGGGATTGGAGCTCAGACGAGCACCTACCATGGAAATAACGTCTCTTCTGTGGGAGAGAGGTTGCAGGGAAGAGAAAAGGGCATCCCCCACTAAGCCACGAAGTCTATTTTGTACTCTGTCAAGGCAGGATAAGCTGTTTTTAGCAGCTCCTGCCCAGATGTGGCAGCAGTATTCCATCCTTGGTTTTAAGCGTATTTTACGATCAGGAAATGCCGGGCGGCCTGCTTGTAAGAATATAAAAATAGAATATAAATATTACTGTTTTGAAAAGTTTAGAAAATTAAATAATGTTCAACAACATTTTATTTCGTAATTAATATTATTGTTTGTCTAAAGTGACATGTATGTTTGCGTGGCGGTGCGAATATTTTATAACATTATTTGGTTTTCTAATTTTTCAACATTACAAAACAATGTTTTTTGGCGTAATGGATACGAGTACATCTGGATCTTTCTTCCTTGTAGATTTTGATTGGCTGGCTAAGCCATAAGTAACGACCTGAGAGAGAGACGTCGAAAGGTACGCAAGCCTCGCGCTATAAACACCAGCTGCGATGTTCAGTACAACGACTTAGCAGATTCATTAATCGAACTGAAGCAAGACCGTTTATTTATTTCAACGATGTATACCCCTTTCTATAGATCATACTGGCGACTTAGACTCGTTGCTCTAGTGGTCTACATCAATTTAATGTTTTTATAATTTATTCCAGTCTTTAACTCCAATCGTATCAAACTATTTTCCTACAAACTGGTTTACTCCTTCTTTTTTCTTTTTTTGTCTTTTCAAGGCCAATAGACAAAGAAAAAACAATTATTGAAAAGACTGAAAAGTCTTTTCAATAATTGTTTTTTCTTCGTAATAGTTCTTTATATCAAGTGGCTTTATGTCTAGACTGGAGCGATTTCCATATTGTTTTTTAAATAAGCAAACAATTAGTACGTGTTTCTAAAGATAAAGTTTGATTATTCATATAATTTGGATTCATCAGGCTACTGTTCCCATCTTAAGTGTCATTTTCACGATGCATTAAAGCATTGTAACCTTCGGGATTCTGCATGCGATTTTGAACGGAACTCTACTTACTTCACGAGGTACCATAGCATAGTGGATAAAATACTTGGTAAAATTTAGTTACACTGCTGAAGGGTAAGTCTTCATTGCAAACGACATTCCAAAATACAAGTGTGAATTATATAGCACTTCTACCCAGTCATGGCTGACAAAACAAGAGCATGCTAGCCCTGTGGATTAAATAAAAAAAAAAAAGCTTCCGTTCGAAATTCTGTGGAGATTCCCAAGTTTTACAGAAAGATTCTCGAGTTCGACAGAAAGATTACCGAGTTCAACAGGATACACCTGAAGAAGGTCGGAAGTTACATCGACCGAAACGTCATGCGAATAACAGTCAAGGTATTTACAGTATTCTTAAGAATCCAAATAATACGAAATAACACATGCTCATGTTTTGTTAACTGTGGATGTTTATCTTAATGATGTTTGTATTCGAGCATATCTATTCAATGTACCCACCTTCCGCCTCAATCACAGCCTCGATAGAGTCCGGAACCGGGAGCATGCCTTTTTCCTTGGCGAATACTCGGCGGACGGCGGCAATCAGGTTGGTTTTGGTGTTGTGGGAGGTCATGTTGGTGAGGTTCTCGACGTATGACCAAACAAAATATTTCAGCGGGTTCAGGTCGGCGGAGGAAGGAGGCCAGTGTGAAAAGCGTCGAAAGTCGTAGCACTCCTTGTGAAGCTAAGCCTAAGGCACCCCTTGTGAAGCCGAGTCCTTCTGATACACCCAGGGTCTGATTGCAACAGGAGTGCACCACACTCTTCAGCACATCCAGGTACACTTTGGCGTTGACTTTCAAGCTGACTTCGAAGATGTGTGATGACATGATGTAGCCGTCACTTGAAACGAAACCAAAGAACATAACCGTAGCCTGAAACTTTGTTTTCATCACCCGGGTAACGTTCTTGTTATTCATGGCAATCTAGCTATGCATTTTTAGAGTGCTGGCAATGGTCCTGCTGTCATAACTTGGATCAGTAGAGAGCATGAGTTTTACAGGGGGTGCATCTCCGATCTCGGTCGTTGAACTTTGCGTCACTTTCAGACATGATAGAAGGCTCCTATCGCTCCTGGGATTTGTACACAACTGGCCATCTGCAACGAACAAAGAAAACCGTTTTTTTTCTTAGGCGATAATTTTATCGTTCGATACTGTAGATTTAGCTTTCTGTGTATTGCAATTTGCGATTTTTATAAAGGAAACGTTAACAATATTCTACCTGACAACTTTTTGTTCAAACTCCATGGCTTAACATTCACAAGCAAAACATTGCTAAGGCTACCGATAAAATGTGGGCTATCTCTTCCTTGCTAAAAAATTAGCCCATACTTGGAGTATTGTTGCCATATCTCTGGGTGTGTGCATCTACTACAAATCTCTCTCTCTCTCTCTCTCTCTTTCTCTCTCTATCTATCTATCTCTCTTAGGAACAAAAAAGTCTCCAATGTAATAGGTTCCACACTATCATCAAAAGTCCAACCACTGCTTCATCGCCATAATGTTGTATCCCTGTGCCTGATCTACAAGTATTTAAATGGAATGTGCTCGGACGAACTCAAGGCGCCTTTGATGTAAATTCCCCTAAGCCAAACAGCAAAATCACGCCCCTTCACTGTAGAGATCTATAGATGTCGAAAAGCCTACTCCCCTAAAAGCTTTTTCTCTCAAATTGCTAGACTTTGGAAATCCCTCACGGTTTCCTGCTTCCTTGATTGTACTGGCATGCAGAATTTCAAGTGTAATGTAAACAACTATCTCGCTGCTCAACTCATGACATATGTCCTTGTAGATAAAGTCCCAAATAGCAGCCCCTTCCGTCCAAATTCCACTTTGCTCCGTTTGAGGGTGAATGAGAGCACAAAAAGTAGGTCAACCTCTGTCCCATCGACGAAATGTTGCATCCCTCTGCATGTTTTACAAATATTTTATTGGTGGATGCTCCGACGAACTACAAGCCATTGTACCCCTTTGATGTAAATACCCCTGACAAACCCGACAAGCAGCAAAGTCTCACCCCTACATAATAAAAATCCCTAAATGTAAGAAAACCGTCTACTCTACTAATTTCTTCCCCAGAACTGCTAGACTTTGGAATTCTCTTTTAAGTTTCCTGCTTCCCCAACTGTACTGAAATACAGAATTAAAATGTAATGTGAACAGATATTTTGCTGCTCAAATCCCTACATAGTATCACTGAAACTTATGTTCCTGATAGTAGCTTGCTACATCAAAGTTGCATTGTGCCTTGTTCGGGGTAAAAATGTAATTTAAAAAAAAAAGAAGAAAAAAAATTCTGGAATAAGCTCGGGTGGGGTTTCAAATCTTTACATAATGGCAGTAGCGATTGAAATATACCAGCTGCATGGAGAGGGAAGCAGAGGGGATGAATTCGTCAAACGAAGACATCTTCATCCATTGAGTTCGAGAAGGTGGGTGGATATCCTTTCGACATTGGTAAAAAGCAGACTGACATTTTACAATTAGTCTCCGCGTAGTGATCCACTTCTTTCTCTCAACTCCTATTTGCCTCGCTTACCCCCGGGGGTAACTTTCAGGTCATATTTCATTAAAAACTAAAATTACAAATTACCTCAGTCAAGCAGGAATCGCAGAGATAACAGAACAAAAAAAAGGAAATAAATGTTATAAAAATGAGAAAAAAAGGATGAATTCATAAAAAAGAAGACCCCCCCCCCCAAAAAAAAAATAATAAAAAAACAAGCAGGTCTTTCCACTGCTTCTTCACGTCATTGCATTTTTCCCCGCGGCTGCTTAACTGCGTTGCACATCTTTGCAAACGGACTTAATGCAGTGACTCGCAGGCAACTGTATATTGGAATTGAAGGAATTTTCAATTTCGCAAGCATCATTATTTTGTGGTGGGTTCGTTGTGCGTGTATCTGCCTCTGTGTGTATCTGTGTGTGTCTGTTGCTGTGTGTCTGTGTGTGTGTGCGCGCGTCTGTGTATTCTTGATTCTGTATGCATCGTTTTTACATGCCTTGATTTTATCTGCATTTCACATTGAAGCGTATTGGTTATTGGTTATTGATTACGTATTGGTTATTGGTTATTGATTACGTATTGGTTGCAATATTTTTAGTAAAATAGAAAGAGTAGTTATTTACTACTTGCTGCCCACCACAGCAAGATGTGACACAAGGTCAGAAAATAGAAGGGCACTCTTGCCAAGCAAAGATTACCTGGGCATCCTCGTCAGCATTCCCCGGTCATGGCGTTCCAAGCAACAAACTTACTCCACACGAAAGCTGAGTGAAAAGGTCTGAGAGAGTGGATATTCTAAGTAATACTCAGGTGGCGTACCTCAGTTCGACAGATTATAGGCCACGTAAATGCCTCATCATCTGTTGGGCTGATGGTTACGAATGGATTATTAACTAGTAATGCATGCCACATGGTAATTACAGGAACAAACCATAAGCTTAGCATTCCACGTTCTACTTCTGTTGATACATTATCTACTGTTATATATATAAAAAAGGAACTTTGTCTGTGTGTTTGCGTATCTGTGAGTTCGTTTCCTATGGACTTGAAAACGGCTGGGCCGATTTTTATGAAAGTTTAGACGAAGATACTTTATCTGTCTGGCAGTATTCTTAGATAGGTTTTGTATCGGAATGTCTTCGATAATTTTAGATAATCGAAATAATCCAATGAAAGAAGGAACAGGTGATTGTTACCAGAGTATATACAACTTACATAACATAACATTACAAGTGCATTTGGAAAGCTATATTATCACACAAGCAGTAAGGCTAGGCGTATAAAATTAACAGTAGGTTTTTTGATATGACAGACGCGCGTTTGAAATGAATGTTTCTGTTTAAAGAACGATTAAAGTGTGACACTCCGCTTATACATTTGAAACCTTAATGTGACTTAATCCACAGTACATTGTAGTCAACATTACAATGTAAATTATAATGTATTGCCGACTAAATTACTGTGGGAGACACGTGAGATTGCTTCCGATGCATTGGGATGGGTTCCAGAATAGTGCAAGGAATATAATGATTCGATGTTTTAAAAATTGGTGGTTTCACTGATTTCGATGACAATAAAAGTATTGGAGGTGTAGAACTTTTGTTGATTCTCATTAGATTAGAGCAACGTCAGGTTTTCCTGCTAGTCATTAATAAAATTCAGATTCATTTCTGTAATGCAACTCTCTTTTGTTACAAATGAATTCTTTTTTTTTTTTTGCTGGGTTCGTTGTGTGCGTGTCTGCGTGAGTGCTTACTCTTGACCTCTTATGCATTGTTTTATTTATATGCATTGAAGCGTAGTGGTTACAGGTTGTTGCAATATTTTGGGCAGAATAGAAAAGGTAGGTATTTGAATGCTTCCCACTATAGCATTGTGTGACACAAGGTCAAGAAGTGGGGATACAAGCAAGCTCCCCTTAAGGAGGGCACTCTTGCTTCGACAAAAATTGCCTGAGCATCCTTGTCAGCATTCCCCAGTCGGGGCGTCTCAGGTGACAAGCAATAAACTTACCCCACCCGAAATCCAGGTGGCAAGGTCTGGAGGGTAGACCTCTTGGGTGATACCCAGGTGGCGTACCTCAGTCCGACAGGTATTGGGCAGGTTTTCGTCCACATTTGTCGGGCTGTCTGTCCAGAACAGGTCCTTGACAAGTACTTTCTACCCAATCTCTAAGCCGCTGAAGCCGCCGAAGCCACCGAAGCCGCAAGGAGATTCATCCCCATCATGAATAATGGGGGTAGAGTATAGCCACATAGATTTGGGCGATTCTATTTATAATCCTGTGTGATAAGAACGAACCAATCACATGCCAGAATAACTTTATAAAATAGAGTGAACCTTATTTAATTAATCAATGATATCTTTCTGTCTCTAAACGAGAAGACCGCTACGTTTCTGCTGATCGTGATTATTTTAGAAGTCAATTTCTTAAAGCTGTCCAACACATGTCAAAAGTGAACTTTCTTTTTTTAGTTTGACTAACGAATTACTGCTCATTAAGGTCGAAAGGTCACTTGAGGACAAAGAGTAATGAATTGTGTCAGATAGATGATGAAATTAGTTCGTTGACGATTGCAGAGCAGGATTGGATCTGGGCAGAATTTAATTGCTTAAGAAGACAATTTGTTAACATTAGACTTGAATCAGCCCGGTGATAATACGTTCCACAGACGAACAATTTTTAAGAAAAAAACAACTTTGTTGATGGAAATTCCGTTTAGCTCCAGGGATATAGAGGGAAAAATAATTTTTTATAATGGTTGTAGGTAAACCAGTGTTTATTGAGAACGTTTGATTACTCATGGGACAGTTTATAACAAATATTTGATGACATTTCACTTGAAGCCAACTAGGTTAAAAGCAGTTTCGCACTAATGGTTCACAGATGAGATGCCCTGGGAAGAACCTCTGGCCATGGAAATTCTGCCTGACGCTATGCACAGGGAAGAAGAAAAATACGTTTTGTCTTGTTTTTATAGCAAAAGGAATTCTTGCTGTGAAAGTTTTATAAAGAGGAAGCCGATATTCGATCTCGATCATGATCTTTCCATGATAGAGTAGAAAAAGACTAGCAAAGTCTCTTCTGTGCAGAAACGGACAGAAAAGATCACCTAGTAGATCCGATGCCTCCATTTAGTCTCGAAAGACAAAGGATACCCTCTGTAGATGCAGCTGCACGTGTAATTGTGTGGCAAGGATTGCGCAATCTCCAACTGCACCTTTCCCGAATCGGTACTGTTTGAGTCCAGTGTGCAAAGAGAAGTCCAAGATAGTCTGAAAACAATGCCGAGATAAGCGGAGAGCACATACAGCAACTGGAAGTTCCAAATGGTCACCCATCTGGTACTGGCCAGGCTCACCGTTGCTTATCTTTGATGATTTGACGGGACCGGTGTGTCAAACGTGATTATGCCGTACCACTAGATTGTAAATTTGATTTGGAAACCTACTTATATCATGTTTTAATGCGGATAAAATAAAAGAGGCGTTGCTTGCCTTTATTTGTATTCCTTGTCTTCTGTATAATTAATATTTTTTAAACTATAATTCTTCTCATTGTATTTCACATTTTTTCTATTTCCTTCTCTTGTGTACTCTTTTTAAAACGAAATTCATCTCTCTCTATCTCTCTCTCTCTCTCTCTCTCTCTCTCTCTCTCTCTCTCTGTATATATATATATATATATATATATATATATATATATATATATATATAAAGCTGAGTTTTTTTCGCTCTGACTTTGATATTAAAAGCCTACTTTTTCTATTTACTAATTATTAAAACAAACTTCTAAATATACTCAGTCATGGATATGCGAGTGACTACATGAAGGTAAACTAAATAGCATTGGAAAAATGAATGTTCGATTTATTCTCGTTTTAAGTAAGATGATTGGTTTCATTTCATTATTACACTGAATTAAATTTATGCATAGTTTCTACATTCTGCATAATTTCATAAAATTTAAGATGAAAACTTTTGGCACAGGGAAATGTTCATATATATCTATATGTATATATAAAAAAGAACTTGCCAGCATGTGTGAGAAAAGTCTCTACCAAACTCCTTTCTGAGTATTTGGTCTACAGACTTAGAACTTGATATATAGGGTATTTGAACCGTGGGAACACTTTTTATTTGTTTTTTAGCCGGTAAAAATAGTTGCTAATGGGTCAAAACTGCAAAAAAAAATTAATATTGGCAGAAGTTAATTGACTAACTTCGGAGCATGCGTACACCCTTGTCTTCTTAACACCCGGCATGGTCACCTATCTTCTTCATTCGGACTCTCCTTTCTGGCGGCAGGCACCTGAAAATGAAGGTATCCTCTTCCGAACGGAACATCCAAAACACTGAGTTATCATTTCCAGATTTTTATTTCCAAATGCTTCACGTTTTTGAATTTCCAGCTGTTAATCTTCTATCTTACATCTTCCTTAGTTGGCTGATAGATGTTTCCATCGGACCACAGAGACAACCGCTGTCCGCTTACTAACCCAGTGACTACCTAATTCACAACTCATCTTCTCAACTTCCTGTTACAGACTCCTAATTCTTATTTTTCCTGGATTACATGCTTCTTACATTAGCCAGAGACGACAATCGTTTGTCACGTAAGTCACGTCATTGTTTACTAAACCAAATTCCAAATTAGCTTTGCATATACTTTTCCTTTATTCATAATATTTTACCTTCAACCTAAATCCCCTGTTAAATATTTTAACACAAAATTTGTTACTAACATTCTTTTCTTATAAAACATTTTTCTGAATATTTTTTAGCCTAAATAATTTAAAAATTAATCATAATAATCGTTCTGAACCTTGGCACTGCTCGCCACAACATAAAACAGATACTATGCTGTGATCATAGCCAAAGGACAACATAACACAGCTGATGAGACTGAAATCGTTTTTTTAACTTTTGAAATCATTATTACATATATATTGGGTACAATATAATAATCAATAAAAAATTGGTTGTATAACAATATCATATTTCAGCGTGTTTTATGATTGAGCAAAGAACAAGTCAACATAAACTGCTTCTCTATGTATGCGCAAATATACATTTATACATTAACTTGCATTAATTTTCAAAGATTTAATATCCATCTGTTCATACGCGAGTAAATATCACTGTAACTATTTGAGACTTTCAGGTGCCGTATGTTCTCTCCGCTTATCTCGGCATTGTTTCCAGTCGTCCTGGACTTCTCCTTGCCATTGGACTAAAGCAGTCTCAATTCAAGAGAGGAGATTGCGTAATCCTTGCCTCACAATTATATGCACAACTGCCCCTACAGGGGGTATCTTTTGTCTTTCGAGGCTGAATGAAGGCATCGTATCGCTGGAGAGCTAAATGTTTTGGTTTTAATTCTAGCTGATGGCACCCACGTCATATTTTTAATTCTTTAACTTTTGAAACACTACTACAATTAGGTACAAGATAATAATCAATACAGAATTGGTGTCGTAATAATAAACATGAAATTTGCATAAATTAAAATATCATATTTAAACGTATGTCACGACCAGCCAACGCCGGACGGCATGCTAGATATTCATAATCCTTTTTACTGATTTTTTCATGTTTAACGATTTCCGAGACTACCATTACGTATACAGTGATTGTACATGCAAGGATAACATTGCATTTCAAGTATTCTTCGACAATAACACTTAACCATAGACAAACATGAACGTAACACTAAGCTAACCATAAACAAAAATAACTCATTGATTATGCATGATATTATTAGCGTATTCATGAATAATCAAATAGCGAGTCATCTCCTCATGATGATAAATCGTCCAAATGATCCCCTGTATCCTTATCAGTTTAAAATTAAATGAAAAAAAAAGTATTTTCTTTCTGATCAAAGTTTCAACAATAACTGTTTACCTGAGTCAAAGTCGGAAGTCAGTGCTCAAGCAAACCGAGGTTCACGTTGGCATCATTCTTGCAACCTAGGTTCTGTCCTAATTTTAGACTTTTTTTTTCTTTTGCTGAGATGAAATATGGTAAAATTTAGGTCTAAATGTTTTGTGTTTTTTGTATTTTTTACAAGGAGTCACCACTTATCAAGGCATGAAGGCCACTCAAGAATAATGGTTAATGGGTGTAGGATAGTGGGACAACATCGTAGGGATCAGTAGTGATGGAAATTGAGGTATAATTTGATTATTTAAGGGATCGACTAAATATGAATTTGTTTAGATTTAACTTGAAGACGACTATGTTGTAGTCAGCTGGAAAGCAGGCCCACTGTACAGAGTTCCACATACGGACATTTCAAAGAAAGAAACTTTGTTCATGTAATTTGTGTTTAGATTTAGGCACGGATAGAGATTGGCGAATTGTTGACAATGGATGTCGCTAGACGAGAACTTGTGAAAGTTTTGTAAAAGGATGAACGATAGATTGAAGCTCAGTCGAGCACTTGCCAAGAAAAAAAACAATATAGTAGAGGTAGATGTGAGAAAAAGGTTGCATAGAGGAGCAAAGGACATCATCTATGAGGTTTCAAAGCTGGTTGGGATTCTGCCAAGTTAGCAGGAAAAGGTGCCCCGAGTAGCTCCTCCCCAGATGTAGCAAGAGTACTCTATTTCATACAGGTAAAGGATTGTCGGAAGTGAGGTACCTTTTCAAACAGTATAATAGTGCAGTGATTTTTATGGTGCCTTTGGCAATAGATTTGATGCAAGTTTTTCATTTCAGGTTGGAAGCTAAGGTCAGTCAAAGAAGCTTGTCAAAGCAGGGCACTTTCTTGAGACGAGAGCCATTCATTTCAGTTGTGGCTACCTGACGATCAGAGCATTGATGGTGAAAAAAAAAAATAAAAGCTTAGTTTTGGATATATTAAAATTGACCAGCCAGTATTTTTTCCTTTTTTTTTTTTTTTTTTGGTATTAGACTCCTTTGAGATGAGTAATTTGCGTATTTGTTTACTTGAAGACTTTTATTCTCATCTTTATTCATTCTTTGTTTCTTCGCAACGTTTCGGCCAACTATTTCTCTGCGACGGGATAGGGATGCTCTCTTGACTGTATCTTCAGTAATTACTTCCTTCCATAGTTGTCGTCTCACCATGTTTTGGCCAACGAATCCTCTGGTCAGCTTTGGGTAGGATTCAATGCTTCTCTCCACTGCGCCACTGGAGGGTGATCAAGGTTGAACTTTTTGTCTTATAAATCTAACCACCTGATGAAATGTTACAGAGAGAGAGAGAGAGAGAGAGAGAGAGAGAGAGAGACAGACAGACAGACAGACAGACAGACAGAGAGACAGAGAGAGAGAGAGAGGTGAGTGAACGTGGAGTGTAGACACGTTTACAAGAACCGAAGGTCAGCTGACCAGATTACGTATGAGTGACGTGGTTGGCAGATCTGGAGATTTGATTTGGGCTTTGAAGAAGACAGACGGCTTTCCGTTGTCTCCCCGTCTTAACTGGGGAGGGGGGAGACGAACGTTGACGTGTGTAGAAGAAGAACCCCCACACAGACTGATTTCACTTCCACCTTCTGCAGGACCTCTGGGGAAAGTGAAATAAAAACTATAAAACCATTTCATCGTCTTGGAGTGATAAATCTTCGTCAAACAGGTATCAAGTCTCCCTCCAGGATGAGAAATTTCCAGATGGTCCAGCATCGAAGAAGCAGAGGTAGGTTCTGAAAATACATGTCACACACACGATTCCCTTTATGATAATCAAACACACAACCATTTATATTAGAGACAATCATACGCACACGGAATCCTTTTATGTTATACAACAAAAGTAAATGGTGCCCCTCGATGATAACCCCAGTGAGAATTCAGAAGATAACTATATGTAACAAATGTTCAATTTGGCGCTCCTCGATGATAACCAAAATATATAACAGAAGGCCAGAACAATAGTTGGCCGAAACGTTGTGAAAAAACAACTATGAAGATGAGAATAAAGGCTCTCAAATAAATAAATAAATAAATAAATATACAAACTAATCATCGCGCAGGATTCCCATAATAAAATAATATGCTATTCGGCATGGACTCGATGACAGAAGACCAGGTAAAAACGCAAAACGTGGATTTATGAGATCAAAAAATTCAACCTTGATTGCCCTTTGCGACCTATGGCACAGTAAATAGAGGCGTTCAATCTCTATGGTTTCAGGTAAGTAATTCCAATTAAACAGCTTTGTAAGAATAGGAGTTTGTTCCGGTTGCAGCTTTTGGAGTACTAAGATTGCAATATTTTATAGCCCAGTTATTTTGCTGGTATCAAGGTTCTTGATATGCACAGAAGCCTCACGGACAGAAATGTGAAGGTCACTCAGATTATTTTCGGTTTCAGGAAGAAATGCAGGATATTGATGACCCTGGGTTTAGCTTTGTTAGATGCTGACGAAATTATCTCAGGCTCATTTATGATAATTGCATTAAAGGACACGCATCTGTTCAGGATGTTGTTTGTTGATCGGAAAAACGTAAAGGAATCAATTACATCCCCCAGCAGAAAAAAGTGGTTGAGTTAAATGAGGGGGTGGGGCAATGAGTCTCTACTCAGCTAGTTTTGTATTCTTTCAGATTGCCCCAGGGGAAAGCTAAATTACATTAAAAAGTTTGTTTTAAGATGAAATGATTTGTTGATTTTTTTTTTATCTCCCTTGCCGGTGCAATGTAAAATATTCCCGTGTACAAATTATTCTTTTTTAACTATAAGAGAGAAAAGTTATTTTTAAGATCGAATTTTTTTCGATTTTCGATACTCATCAGATGAATTTCTGTACAAAACATGTCTAAGAACACTACCAGACATAGAGATTAGCTTTGTGTGAAATTTGCAAAAGATAGGATCAACTGTTTCGGAACCTTTGAGCAATGAACTCACACACACACACACACACACACACACACACAAAGTGACATTTTTATAATAGTAGAGAGAGAGAGGGGGGAGAGAGAGAGAGAGGGAGAGAGAGAAAGAATCTACACACCCAAATAATTTCTTCCATTTCAACGAATTTCGTTTTTTTTCTTTTGTCATTTCTTATGAAGTTCCGGCCATAATTCTTTATGTTCGAACTGGGGGATTCTATATCGATCTTTGAAAAAAAGACTTTAAAGAAATAAGTGCATTTATTTTTATTTCTTTTCAATTTGGTAGGTTTTTTTTTTTTTTTATTTCATTATCGTTACGTTATTTATTACTCATGGCATTTTTTGGTGTAGGGAGGGAACCATAATTTGTTTTGAATTTCTTAAAAATGTTTTATTCATCGAAAAATCCTTTTCATTTTATCTTCGTTTTCATTTACTTATTAATATGGATGATAATTTTAAATTCTTCTCTTATTTTTATTTATTTAGTTTTTATGTTTTGAATTTATTAATAAAAAGAAATAAACTTAACATAATCTTGTAACTCCGTTTACCGGAAACGACATTCATACACAAAACGATTAACAATAAAGTTTATTATCATTTGAATCTGAAAACATAACGAAAAAAAAAAAAAAGAAAAAAAATGAAAAGTTTTACTATAAAATCACTCGATTAGAGTTCTACTAATAATACTAATACTATCTAATGTAGTTAGTATTTTTTAAACTTTATCAGTCAGGTGGGTTTAAATCTTATAGGAAACATTTACGCTCACATAATAATGTATTTATTACAAGCAGGAGGACCGAACATTGCCTAGCATTGAATGATGATTAACGAATGTCTAACACTTCCAATAGTTTTTTTTTTTTTTTGTCGAAATCGATGAAATCACCAATTCGTCAATCGAATCAATTAATTACATGCTCTGGTCGGGAAACCACCGCACTGTACCAGTAGGAAGCTTCACATGCTTTCCTGCAGTGACTTAGTCCACAATATATTGTAGTCTACATTTCACTGTAGAGAACCTACCGTT
The DNA here is from genome assembly GCF_053919585.1 of Euprymna scolopes. NCBI lineage: Eukaryota > Metazoa > Mollusca > Cephalopoda > Sepiida > Sepiolidae > Euprymna > Euprymna scolopes. The sequence continues at coordinate 8,045,953 of NC_136502.1, read as the reverse complement.
GATTTTATAAAAAAAAAAATTCTCTATAATGGCTTGAATTAAAGTTTAAAATGCAAAACTCAAGTACCATGGCGCAGTTCTGCTCTAAACAGATGCATTCATTTCAAACGCGCTCCTAACTTTTCAAAGAGCCTACTGTTGATATTCTATGCCGAATCCATCCGCTTGTGTAGTGATACAACTTCTCCAATGCATTTGTGATGTAAGGCTGTATAAAGGTGTTAACTCTGATTTTTTTTTTACACGGTGGTCACCACTTATCAAGGCCCGGAAGCTATCAGGGATAAGGGTTATTGCAAGTACAGTACGTTAGTGTGGAGATTTGATGAAGTGTTTACTTAAGGGGGCGGTTCATTAGGAATTTGTTAACGTTGGACTTGAAGACATCCAAGTTGGAGTCAGGTGGGAAGCAGGTAGACGGAACAGAGTTCCACAGGCGTGCAGTTCTAAGAAAGAAGCTTTGTTCATGGAATCCACGTTTTGATTTAGGCACAGATAAAGAGTGGGGGAAATTTTCCACAGTGGATTCAGCTAGACGGGTGTTTTTCGTGAAAGATTGGCGAGGAGGGACGAGAGATTGGAGTTCAGATGAGCACCTGCCATGGAAATAACGATAAAACAAGGATAGGCTCGCAACGTCTCTTCTGTGGGAGAGAGGTTGCAGGGTAAATCGAAATGTTCTTTCTTTAATTGTATTTTTTATTATCAAATATCGATATTATAAGTGTTATTCCGATACAAAACCTATCTAAGAACACTCCCGCTTTGTAGTAAAGAAGTTGAGTGAAGAGTTTTCAATATGTTCATATTGAGTGAATATCTGCATATTTGACTATGTGATAGCATCTCATTATGTATGTGTGTGCGTTTTTCTTAGCGTGTGTATAAATGTGCGCGAATTAATTAAGCATAGATGTAAGTTATTGAGTCCTTTTTGCCTTGCCACCCCAGTTCAAAAGGTCACAGGGTTGTTCATAGAATATTCGTTCTTGGGTTTCATTCATCTAATTGTTGTTTTAGTTTATTGAAAAATAAATAAAAAACACAAAATTATAATGACGTTAGACATCAGCTACGATTCATCGAATTCAAGTCTATATTCTGAAAACTGAGCTAACAAATATGCTAGCCGATTTGACTGCAGGACTAACACTTGAATTCAACATCTTCTGGCACCGACACAAACCAATGTAGTCACATTCGGGAGTTGTCCTATCATCCCCTGAAAAAGAGATATATTCTCGAAATAATTGGAAAAATTAACACACCTATCATCTTGTGCAACACACTATGTGCGAAATGTATGTGAAAAGAAAATTATTGAAATTGCTTCAATATTGTCATCGTTATTTATTTTACTACACGTTATTATTAGGACCAAATTAACGTATTTTGTGTTATTATCATCAAATCGTATAGTATATATTTTAAATTAACAGGTCAATATATGTATCTACGTACGTTGTTCTTAGTTAAACGGACTGTTGTACTCTTACCTAAATGTCTATCTTAACAGCCCGCGACTCATCTAGTTTTTGCGTGTGCATGTCAGAACATATAATTCACGAAACGAAGACAACATACCTGTCCGCTGTTGGACGCCTCTGTCATTTGGACGCTGACTGGGGGGATTCGCCAACTGTGGAGGCGGGCCCTGTTAAAAGGAAACGTTTCAAGGCAGACCCAAGACAGATGAGTGTTTTTAATATATATTTTATTCACTCCTCAGACATCTTGTCATAGCAGAATTAGAGTGAATCTTAGCTTGTGGTTTCCTTTTTGAGACCGTCCCCCCCATAGGGAGACGTTCTTAACCTATCTTGTTTGTTCGGTGTCAAATACAACTCACAAAACTTTACTCAGCTTACGTCAAACCGGAGCACCTGACATGTCAGTTCCGGTCTCTGTTCGGAACTTCCGGTGCAAATTCACCAGTTACAAAGTTTGATACATGTCAAAACATGTCACCATGAAAATCTCTGTTGTCCAGTCATAGATAGATAGATAGATAGATAGATAGATAGATAGATAGATAATTGCTTCTTCCCGGCTATTATCTATTTATCTTCAATGAGAATATTTATTTCATTCATAACAAATGACAAAGCAGATTTAGTGTCACTTTCTCAGATTTTTTAATAGTGTAATTGTATTAATTTATTTTTTCATGTGAAATATGCTTATTTTTAAAATATAATATCGATAAAAAACAAAAAATATAATATTGATAAAACAAAAATATAATATTGATAAAAACAAAACATATCATATTGATAAAAACAAAGCATATAATATTGATAAAAATAAAAAAATATTGATAAAACAAAAATATAATATTGATTAAAAAAAATTATAATATTGATAAAAATAAAAAAATATAATTTTGATAAAAAAAACATAATATTGATAAAAAAACAAAAATATACTATTGATAAAAACAAAAAATATAATATTGATAAAAACCAAAAATATAATTGTGATAGAAACAAAAAAATAATATTCATAAAAAAAAAATATAATATCGATAAAAACAAAAAATATAATATCGATAAAAACAAAACATAGAATATTAATAAAAACAAAAAATATAATATTGATAAAAACAAAAAATATAGTATTGATAAAAACAAAAAATAGAATATTGATAAAAAATAGAATATTGATAAAAACAAAAAAATATAATATTGATGAAATAAAAATATAATATTTATAACAAAATATATAATATTAATAAAAACAGAAAATATAATATTGATAAAAACAAAAAAATATAATATTAATAAAAACGAAAAATATAATATTGATGAAAACAAACAATATTATATTGATAAAAACAAAAATATAATATTAATAAAAAAATATATAATATTTATAAAAAAATATAATATTAATAAAAAAATATAATATAGATGAAATAAAAATATAACATTGATAAAAACAAAAAATATAATATTAATAAAAACAAAAAATATAATATTTATGAAAAATATAATATTTATAAAAAAATATATAATATTGATAAAATAAAAATATAATATTGATAAAAACAAATAGTATAACATAGATAAAAACAAAAAATATAATATTTATAAAACGACAAAACATAATATTAATAAAAACAAAAAATATAATATTAATAAAAACACAAATATAATATTGATTAAAACAAAAAATATTATATTGATAAAAAAAAATATAATATCGATAAAAATAAAAATATAATATAGATAAAAACAAAAAATATAATATTTATAAAAACAAAGCATATAATATCAATAAAAACAAAAAATATAATATCAATAAAAACAAAAATATAATATTAATAAAAACAACAAATATAATTTTGATAAAAACAAAAATATGATATTGATAAAAATAAAATTATTACATTGATAAAAACAAAAAAAATATTAATAAAAAGAATAAATTTAATATTTATAAAAAAATATATATAATATTAATGAAAAATACATAATATTGATAAAAACAAAAAATATAATATTAATAAAAACAAAAAAATATAATATTGATAAAACGAAAAAATATAATATTAATAAAAACAAAAAATATAATATTGATAAAAACAAAAAATATAATTATAAAAACAACAAATATAATATTGATAAAAACAAAAAATATAATATTGATAAAACCAAAAAAAATAATATCGATGAAAATAAAAATATAATATTGATAAAAACAAAACATATAATATTGATAAAAACAAAAGTATAGTATCAATAAAAAATATAATATTAATAAAAATAAAAAATATAATATTAATAAAAACAAAAAATATAATATTGATAAAACAAAAAATACAATATTAAAAGAAACAAAAAATATAATATTGATGAAAATAAAAATATAATATTAATAAAAACAAACAATATAATATTAATAAAAACAAAAAAGTAATATTAATAAAAACAAAAAATATAATATTAATAAAAACAAAAAATATAATATTAATGAAAACAAAAAAAATAGTATTGATAAAAACAAAAAATAGAATATTAATAAACACAAAAATATAATATTGATAAAAACAAAAAACATAATATTGATAAAAACAAAACATATAATATTGATAAAAACAAAACATATAATATTAATAAAAACGAAAAATATAATATTGATAAACACAAAAAATATAATATAAATAAAAATAAAAATATAATATTGATAAAAACCAAAAAATATAATATTAATAAAAACAAAAAATATAATATTAATAAAAATAAAAAATATAATATTGATAAAAACAAAAAATATAATTATAAAAACAACAAATATAATATTGATAAAAACAAAAAATATAATATTGATAAAAACAAAAAAAATAATATCGATGAAAATAAAAATATAATATTGATAAAAACAAAACATATTATATTGATAAAAACAAAAGTATAGTATCAATAAAAAATATAATATTAATAAAAATAAAAAATATAATATTAATAAAAACAAAAAATATAATATTGATAAAACAAAAAAACCAATATTAAAAGAAACAAAAAATATAATATTGATGAAGATAAAAATATAATATTGATAAAAACAAACAATATAATATTAATAAAAACAAAAAAGTAATATTAATAAAAACAAAAAATATAATATTAATAAAAACAAAAAATATAATATTAATTAAAACAAAAAAAACAGTATTGATAAAAACAAAAAATAGAATATTAATAAACACAAAAATATAATATTGATAAAAACAAAAAACATAATATTGATAAAAACAAAAAATATAATATTGAAAAAACAAAACATATAATATTAATAAAAACGAAAAATATAATATTGATAAAAACAAAAAATATAATATTAATAAAAATAAAAATATAATATTGATAAAAACCAAAAAATATAATATTAATAAAAACAAAAAATATAATATTAATAAAAATAAAAAATATAATATTGATAAAAACAAAAAATATAATTATAAAAACAAAAAATATAATATTGATAAAAACAAAAAAAATAATATCGATGAAAATAAAAATATAATATTGATAAAAACAAAACATATAATATTGATAAAAACAAAAGTATAGTATCAATAAAAAATGTAATATTAATAAAAATAAAAAATATAATATTAATAAAAACAAAAAATATAATATTGATAAAACAAAAAATACAATATTAAAAGAAACAAAAAATATAATATTGATGAAAATAAAAATATAATATTAATAAAAACAAACAATATAATATTAATAAAAACAAAAAAGTAATATTAATAAAAACAAAAAATATAATATTAATAAAAACAAAAAATATAATATTAATGAAAACAAAAAAAATAGTATTGATAAAAACAAAAAATAGAATATTAATAAACACAAAAATATAATATTGATAAAAACAAAAAACATAATATTGATAAAAACAAAAAATATAATATTGATAAAAACAAAACATATAATATTAATAAAAACGAAAAATATAATATTGATAAAAACAAAAAATATAATATTAATAAAAATAAAAATATAATATTGATAAAAACCAAAAAATATAATATTAATAAAAACAAAAAATATAATATTAATAAAAATAAAAAATATAATATTGATAAAAACAAAAAATATAATATTGATAAAAACAAAAAATATAATATTAATAAAAACAAAAAATACAACATTAAAAGAAACAAAAAATATAATATTGATTAAAACAAAAAATATAATATTAATAAAAACAATAAACATAATATTAATAAAAACAAAAATATGTAATATTAATAAAAATAAAAAATATAATATTGATAAAAATAAAAAATATAATAATGATAAAACAAAAAATAGAATAATGATATGAACAAAAAATAAAATATTGATAAAAACAAAAAATAATATTGATAAAAACAAAAAAAATGCAATATTAATAAAAATAAAAAATAAAATATTGATAAAAATGAAAAATATAATATTGATAAAAATAAAAAATATAATATTGATACAAACAAAAAAATTATTATTGATAAAAACAAAAAAATATAATATTGATATAAAATAAAAAATATATTATTGATATAAAATAAAAAAATATATTATCGATATAAACAAAATATATAATATTGATAAAAACAAAAATATAATATTTATAAAAACAAAAATATAATATTGATAAAAAATATAATATTGATAAGAATTTTTAAAAATATAATATGTAGATAATCTTACACATTTCATATAATTCCTCTTAATCTGTTTCGTCCCTAATGAACCTTACGCTAGACGCCGCATCTTCCCCATGCTAACACCTTCTCTACTCTTCTGATGAGAAGCATTAGGCTTCGAAATGCCTTGGCATAAAGAGTCCCTTCTATCCCCAAAATTTTGCCTGTATTCCATTATTCAATAAATGATCCATTCTATATCTACCAATATATAGTTTTGTGTCTTCATTTCATACTCTTTTTGTCTTATTGTATAAGCTCCAATAATTATTGTTGAGCTTGGCATTATCTGGATAAGCCTCCTTTTGTGGAATTGAACTTTCTATTTTCCTTCTAGAAGGAAAACTCTGATGTAAAACCTGATATATATATATATATATATATATATATATATATATATATATATATATATATATATATATATATATATATATATAGCATCAGAGTTTTCCTTCTAGAAGCATGTCATAACGAAGACTGTGGGTGCATTTCTCCCAATGAATCAATGTACCTCAGATATCACTCTGAAAATTTCTACGATATGGCGCGGTACATACAGCACCTAGCCTTTCCAAATGATTACCCATTGTTTCTTAACTTCAGTGATCTGACGGGAACCGGTGTAGCAACGTTATTGTTTAGTATTAGGTTTACTGTATGCTCTGTCATCTGTTCTGATAAAGATTAGAAGTAATGCCAATACGTGTGGTTGGTTCCACACTAGGTCTTCACCACAATAAACCAATCATCCGTGTGGATTTTCGAACAAAGTAAATTTTGTGGCGGTAACTACTACACCGAAATCGAGGGGAGAATCCTTATATACATATATATATATATATATATATATATATATATATATATATATATATATATATATATATATAGGGGTGAGAACGAAGCAGGTCACACACCCATAAACGTTTTCACTTTATTATAAGATTGTTCTGAATGAAATAAAGACAGAATGTCGATATACTTACTTTGTTCTTTTTTATCTATTACATCGGAATACTATTTCCATTTTTCTCTTTATATATATATATATATATATATATTGGGTGAAAAATGCGAAGCTCGCTTTTTATATTGTTTATAAACAGGCGGTTTGAGCACTATAAAAGTGGTGGACGAATGTTTGTTTAAAATAGACATACGTCCGTGGTAAAGTGGTAGAACTGCCGACGGTTCAAGCCTTGCCTTGGGAGAGGTGCTAGTCTAGCGGCACTGATGAGTTGTGATACAACGAAACAGGACTGTATGTCGATGACTACAAATATATATATATATATATATATATATATATATATATATATATATATATATATATATATATATATAGGCTTATGCGGGCTTTCTCAAGAGGAATGCTCCTTGACCACCCCTCTTGTGAAAGTCCGCATAACCGCATAAGACGGGCGAAATGTCGAGCCTCTAGGTCTATCCGCCTCTATTTTAAATTTCATATATATATATATATATATATATATATATATTGTAAATTAACTTACATTTTAAATTTCATATATATATAATTATATATATATATACAGATATATACATATATACATATATATATATATATATGTATATGTTTTAAATTTCTTACATTTTTTTCTACGCACATTTTTCTTCCTTTTAATAATATTATTTAAACTCATTTCCTTTTCCTTGTACCCATTTGTGAATTATTCCACAGATTTCTGCCTTTTGGATTACTTTGGACCATCTTTCAATTACGCGATTCCCTTGGATTTTACTTGTGGAAATGGAAATTTATCCAACTTTTATAGAAATGGAAATTTTAACCAACTGGATTTTTGGATTTTATTGGCTATTTTACCCTTCACCAGACTATCTATTCACGTGAAATCGCCTTTTTCTTCACCCTATACCCTCTGCTTCACTATTTGATACCAAGTAAGATCGATGACTTACTTGTAGTTTCATTAAATACTTTTGCAAGCAAAATCCGTTCCCGCATTTTGATAATTCCTACCCTCTTATGAGAAGGAAAGTATTTCTTCGAAACTCCGCGGATGAAGGACTATCCACTTATTTTGTGCTTACTTTTTAAAATTAAATATGTTTTTAACTCTTTTTCAAAGTTTTTTTTAACATGTTTTGTTAACTACTTGTTCTTATATATATATATATATATATATATATATATATATATATATATATATATATATATATATATATATTATAGATTCACTTCCAATTAAAATTTCATACATACATATGTTGTAGGTGTTAAGATTCATACAAAACTACCTAGCAGCATAAATAAATCCTAAATGTAACACAAGTACAATAGATAAATATTTATTGATAAACACGAACAAATGACAACACTGCAATACCGAATAGCACAATAAAACATTACTCACTTCAATAGTGGGTTTACTGACAGAGTGTAGGGGGATTAATCAGTCTAGAGTTCTACTCTGGTTCGTCTGACATTGTTTCACAAGGGGGGCATTTTAGGACAGGCTCTACACGTGCTTAAACTCGTTCCTTTTTTGCTTCTTTTCAAGGGACATCACTCCTTACTCTACACCGTAACTCGGTGTTGTTTCTTTTATTCCCCCCCACATATATATATATATATATATATATATATATATATATATATATATATATATATATATATTGTAAATTCGCTCGCAATTCGATGCAAAAATACGAAACCTCGGCGTGTAGAGTTAACCCCCTTTTCTCCTTTGCCAAACATATATATTTTCACACCTGAAGGAGATCGGAGATTATATCGATCGAAACGTTGTGCAGATTATACTCAAGATGAGAACAATAGTCCGATTAATCCAAATAATACATACATTCATACCTCATTTCAACAATTAAAAACGGTAAAGAATAAATAATGCAATTGTTTTCAGCAACCATTATTTTTCTACTTTTTCTTCTTCTACGACTTCGACCACAACAACAACAACAACTACTACTACTACTACTACTATTAATAATAATATAATAATAATAATAATAAGAAGAAGAAGAAGAAGAAGAAGAAGTTTTCCTTTATTCATCGGACAAGTCAAAATTTTACAGGGAAATATTCTTCTTTTTACACGTTTTTGTTCTGTTCATATTTTGTTTACTTGTTATTTTTTGGTTTTAGAAGCAATTGTTAGTTTTTTTTACCCTTTTGTTCAATGAAAAAAAATCCATTTAATTTCCTTATTCTTATCATCATTATTCAACACCTCATGATTTTGAGACTGTATTGTTTATTTATTTTTATTATTTATTTTGGTTTCTTATAAAACCATAGTCTCGCTACAATTACAAAAAAAACACTGATTTATAGGAATTGAAAAAAGCAAAAATGGCAGTTCAGCAGTTCCTTTAATTTTAGCCTTCTCGCTCATTTCTTTTGGTGTTAAAGAAAGAAAAGAATGGATCCGAGTTCAATGGCTGCTGTCGACCATTATACCTAAAATGGACTTTTCTACGGTGTGTATTTTGGTAAGAACACAAAAAGTTTTTTTTTTTTTTTTTTGCAGTATCAATATTGGTATGAAAGGCAAATAAAATTTGAGCAGGAATACATTCTTTTAAATATGCTTTTACAGTCATTTTTTTTAAATAGATTTTTAATACTTTTAAAATGTTTTTATCATTTTCAATATATTTTCTAATATTCATATAGCCATTTCGTACTGATACATTGGGACTTTGGGCTTTGATTACAGCATAGAATATGTGTTAGTTTGTAGCGGGCAATGCCAAAGGTCTGAACGGTTATTATTATTGGTTTATTAACTGTTATGTAGAAAAAAATATATATTAAGATATATCTAGATATTTAGATGTATATAGTTATGTAAGCAGAGCAACTGTTTTGAAGAAAAGAAAGGTTAGCTAAAATATTTATGTTAAAATTCCAAAGGAGATTTTTCTAACTTACATTTATCTCTATATATAATAATTTGATTTCAGAAATCCCCCTGTGGACCAAAGTGCACTAAGTTTCCCCCAACAGACTCCACATACAGATTTATTATGTCTAGGTTATTAACCACTATATTATGTAACTTTTGAGCGCGTTCACACATTTATTTGTAAGGAGCGACATCGTCACAGTCGCTACCATCTTTAGTGGAAGTAGTTGCTAGTTTTCCCTCTAAATAAAAAGTATTCCTACCGCTCCCAATCAACACCGGGAGCTCTTCTGCATTTTGGACATAACATTTCCATTTTCCGATTCCGAAAATAATGATTTCTTCCTACACGCATTCCGACAAATCTGGCTGCGAACTGACTATTCATTCAATCCACATTAAACCTTCATACAAAAGCGAACGCTCTGTAGATTTACAAACATGGCTTCACTATATACAAGAGGCAATATTTATACATTTATGACCTCCCAACTAATCAGACCATAATCTTTTGGATTATGATGTGTAGGGAGTCGTTGAAAAGAGAGTTAATATGTATACTAGTAACTTCAAATCCCCTCTGATGGAAGCAATAGCCCGAGCAATTTTACATATATATATATATATATATATATATATATATATATATATATATATATATAGGCATCACCATGTATCAAGGCCCAGAGACCACTCGAGGATAAGGGTTAAGAGTGTACAGTAGTGAATTGGACAATATAGTAATCGTTAGTAATGGAAATTCGGTAAATTTGTTAACTTAAGTTGAGCCGCTTATCATAATCATATGCTAACAGGACCTGTGTCTCGGCGTTGCTCATGAATATAAAAGAATGAGTTAGCATTACAAGTCTATAAAATATTTTCAGTTTAAGATTAGCGGTTTATTGTATGTGGGTGAAGGGGTTGGATGTTGGGGTTACGTTTTCTTTTTTCAATTCATTGCTCCTGCACACTATAAACACGACTTACCCGACTGTGCAAACAAGAACTAAAACTTACTTTAAGGTTAGATTAGGATTACTTATGGGTTATGGTAGGATTAGTTTAGGGCCAAATTTAAAAGAAGAAAGTAAAGGAAGAGATTGGAGCAAAACTTCCACATAAGTAATTATAGATATATTAGCTTTTTAGAGAAAGCAACTGTATGTAACAGAAGAGAACATCCTCCTCATGTATAAACATCACTTTGTGTTTGTGTATAAGTGTGTGTATGTGTGTGAGAGAGATAGAGAGAGCGTTTCCAGTGGACTCCGAAACGGCTGGGCCATTTTGTTTTAAATTTAAGACAAATGTACCTGTCTGAAAGTGTTCTTAGATAATTATCGAAAATCGAAAAAATCCGATTAAAAGAAGATCAGTCCGATTTCGACCAAAATTAACAGCCAAGTATATTTAAGAAGCTTTATCCTCGCACAGGCAAAAGAAAAATATCAACAGTAGGTTCCTTGATAAAACAAGAGCGCGTTCGAAAGGAACGCTTCAGTTTAGAACACAATTGAACTATGATAATTGACGTTTGCATTTTAAACTTTAATTCAAGCCATTGTATAAAAGTAATTTCATAATATAAACAGCACTTCTCTACAGTGCAATCAATTGATTTGATTGCAAAATTGTAAATTTCATCCATTTTGATGATAATAACAATATTGGAAGTGTGGAACATTCGTTGATCATCACTCAATAACGGGTAATGCCGGATCTCCCAGCAAGTATATATATATATATATATATATATATATATATATATATATATATATATATATGTATATATATATAGTATATTAATGAATCATTGTCCTAACGATGACGCAAAAAAGCATTAATTTTTCATAATGAGTATTTATTTATATACTTAATTTACAATCGTTATTATATACAATCGTTATTATATACTTAATTTACAATCGATTTCATTTAGTCATGGTTCTTAATTGCCTTTATTGAAAGAATTATAATGAGACTTTTCGGATGGAAATCTAGCTAATCCATGCCACAGAAATCTATAAATCCCTGTATATATGCGTATCAAGATATGTTAGGATTAGTTCAAGGTTTAATTCACCATCTATCCGATTGGTCTGGTTTGTCAGCATCATGGCATATCAACCCCCTGTTTTACTAATGATACACTACTTATAAAAAAAGCCACTCGAGGAGACAAGGTAAATGAGACGGATACAAAGCTAGAATTCGCCCATGCATGCATATATATATATATATATATATATATATATATATATATATATATATATATATATATATATATATATATGTATGTATATATATACATATATATGTATATATTTATATATATATACATATATATATGTATATATATGTATATATATATATATATGTATATATATATATATATATATATATATATATATATATATATATATATATATATATATCGTTGTTGCGGACTATCTGTGTTACGTAAGAATGAAATGATCAGTACACAAGAAATACCGGAAGACAAAGCCGGAGTTGATATCCGGTGAACTAACCAAAATTATTCGTCAGCTGGACGAACACCCCGTATATTTGTATGTTCTTGTGAATACATTTTGTCACTTTATTTCCATGTTCTTTTGTTATTGTGACTCCTTAAAAAGGATCATAATATATATATATATATATATATATATATATATATATATATATATATGTGTGTGTGTGTGTGTGTGTGTGTGTATATATGTGTGTATGTATATATATATATATATATATATATATATGTCTGTGTATGTATATATATATATGTTTGCTCGCTGTTTGTTTGTTTGTTTGTAAATAAACAAGTAGCTCGAGCACTGTAAAAAGCGGTGGGAGAGTGTGTTGGAGTCATTTGGAACACCGATCCCATGGGCCGGGGGTTAGAACTGCCGACTATCAACGCAATGGTTGTTGGTTACATCTCCGGCTACTTAAAGGTGCTAGTCTAGCCGCACTGATGGGTTGTGATACAACGAAACAGTATTGTATATAGATGATCACACACACACACACGCACACACGCACACACACACACACATACACACACACACACACACACACACACACACACACATATATATATATATATATATATATATTGAGCTTTACATTTTTGGCTAGGATTATCCTGAAAGTATTACCTCAGTATAATATCTGACATGATAATTGACTTGATCTTTAATCTGTGATTTATCTCACTTTATATATATATATATATATATATATATATATATATATATATATATATATATATATATATATATATATATATATATCAGGGCAGAATATATACACAATTGACATAATAAGTACGTGAATGATTCTATGCTACGGAACAGGTGCTCTTAAAAAGTGATCATATGTTAACATGTTGAAAGAAATGAACAGTAAGATGGACAACATCTTGAGATTTGAAATATAGACTTTTTTCATATATTTTTTATACTCTGTAGTTACATTAAGCGTCATAAATTAAAGGATTGGTATGAATAAAAGATGAAATAGTATTGAATAAGCATATTTTTCTCATCTCCCTCTCTCTCTCTCTCTCTCTCTCTCTCTCTCTTTATATATGTATATATATAAAAGCACACATATATATATATATATATATATATATATCATGTTAAAAATTATATTATAGTAATATGATATGATACTAAACAATTCATGACCCATATAGATTTTTTTGTGCTAAATATAATTCATAATATTTTTTCAAATTGCCTTTAAAAACAACGCCGTGATAATGGCAATGGAGCAAATATCACAGGTGTTCTGCTATTTTCTTGATTAAATAAATAAAAAATAAAAAAAATAAAAACAACACCTAGAAAACCCCTACAACAAAAAGAATGTGAAGAATCTTTTCAACCGAAAGCAATTTTCTCGCGATATAAGTTTTCCAAAGACTAACACACACACACACACACACACACACACACACACACACACACACACACACACATATATATATATATATATATATATATATATATATATATATATATATATACGAAGGAAAAAGAGAAATCCTAACTCGATTAGGAGAGCTGCCACATAATTTCCAAACTGCCACATTTAAACCTCGATCCCTCCCTCTCTCACTCTAATTTCTTTTGCTGCGTTTACCTCTGACTACCACTCCCCCACTTCCGGAAGTTCTCATATCCACTGCGCCGGCGCCGTCAATTCTTCCGGCCACCCTACAGCACCGCTTTCCCAATTTGAATGTCGTCTCCACACTGTCACTCACTTTTGCAGCACCTCTCCCTCCTCCCCCAATGCTCCCGGAAAGCCGATAAAAATAAAAATTAGATTTGTGCGAGCTCAACTGCCAGGCAATAAGCAGTTGGTTGCTGGTGGGGAGGAAGGGTATAGTGCAGCAGGAGGCTCCGTATTTGGGAATAAAGGGGCGCGTTGCAAAACCCTTGGAGGGTGAGGGGGGAAAAAAAGACGCAGACCAAAGCTGTATCCACCCAGAAGGAAGGAACCTTTATTTTCTTAATCCAATCTTCCATTTTTTATTATTATTATTATTTTTTTTTTTTTTTTACATTTTTCGCTATTGAGGGTGGGTGTCTATTTTTTTTCTTTCTCCGTGGCTTTAAGTGAAAGAATTGGATAAACCAGTCGCAGAGAAAACCATCGATTTTCGTTCGGAGTTCTTCATGGTTCCAATGCCTTTCTTATTTTCTCATCTCTGAAAAAGGTCAAAATTAGGGTCATCATTTTTCACAACGATACGAAACAGTACACTCGTTTATTTAAAAAAAACACTTTTTATGATTATTTTGATCAATTACGAATGTTTAATTTTGTAAAAATTCGTTTTTTTAAGCCACACATTTTCATCTAATGACCATTTTCATTAATTTCTGAATGTATGGTTTTAGAGAAATTCTGTTCATTAAAACGGATGTTTAAAGAAATGCCATTCATTTTCAAAAAGGTTTGTTTTATAAGTCAAACATTTTCAGATAAATAAATAAAAAAATGCTTGCGGCAATTTATTTCGAAATTCGAAATAAAAGCTAAACAAATATTTTTATTCAATAGATATTCAGATAAGGTTTTATTTTGTGTTATTGTTAATTTAGTGTTTGTTTTTGCTTTTACATATACGTTACGCGAAACTTTAACAAATCTTGGAATTATCTCCCCTTTAAATTCTTCAAAAATGAAAACAAAAAATGTTATCCTCCGAACCTAAACTGCACAAGTGCATGATTGTTTGTAAAATATATTCATCATTTTTTTTTATTAAATTTAATTGTTTTTATTGCATTTTATTTTATTTATTATTTTTTTGTATGGGCGGTCATCACTTATCAAGGCCAGGAGGCTACTCTACGATAAGGGTTAAGAAGTGCTTGGTAGATGGTGAGACAACATGACCAGTTATGGTGGAACTTGGGGAGGGCTTAATTATTTAAGAGGACGGTTCAACAGAAAATTATTTACATTAGATTTGAAAATGACCATGTTATAATATGCTAGGACGCATCCCCACGGTAGAAAAGTGACACAATGTTCAACGAGCTAGATCGGAAATGCTCCACTGTACAACTCATGCTCACTACCGATTCAAGTTATGACAACAGGACCATTGCCAGCACCATTAAAATGCATCGCTGAATTATCACCAAACAAAGTTTCCAGCAACGGTTAAGGTATTTGGTAATGTTTCAAGTGAAGGGCCACATCATGCCACCTCACATCTTCGAGGTCGGCTTGAAAGTCAACACTAAAATGTACCTGGATATGCTGAAGAGTGTGGTGATCCCCGGTGCAGTCAGGTGACCACTGACAGATCCTGCGTGTGGCAACAGGACTCAGCGGCGGCCTACAAGTCCAAAGGGACACAAGCTTGGCTTCAGAAGACGTGCTACGACTGTGTACTGGACCCCCTCCTCTCTCAACCTAAACCTTATCGACTTCTTCGTTTGGTCATACGTCGAGAGCATCACCAACATAACCTCCCACAACACCAAATCCAACCTGATCACCAGCGCTTGTGGAAAAAGCATGCTCTCAGTTCCGGGCCCGTATCAAGGCGGTGATTGAGGCTGAAGGCAGCTACATTGAATAGATGTCAGCTCTACTACATAATCAAATTACCTAAATTGATTTTTTTCATAAAAGTTTTAAAATAAAGCTGTTATATTGTTCTCTTTAGTGTGACACTTTTGTCGTTCAACCCTGTATATCAATTTTATATGTTCGATCTTATTTATTTTAATTAACTGGTGGATATGTGCAAAAAAAAAGTTAACGAACTGCACGCCTGTGGAACTCTGTTCCGTCTGTTTGCTTCCCTCCTGACTACAACTTGGATGTCTTCAAGTCCAACGTAAACAAATTCTTGATGAACCGCCCCCTTAAGTAGACACTTTAAATATCCATACTAACGTACTGTACTTACAATAACCCTTATCCCTGTGTGGCTTCCGGGCTTTGATAAGTGGTGACCACCTTGTAAAAAAAAAGAAGAAAGTTTCTTATATAAAAGTAAAGTACATATTAGTTTTTATTATCATAGTCGTGGTAAAAGCACACGCCGTTGTCAGGTTATATTCCACTTTAAAATGACCAATTTCACTTGGAAAACTGAAGCAAAAACCTTAATTCTCTAAAGAGAGTTTCAGCTTAACTTTCGAGCAAAAGATATATAAACGTCATCTAATCTTTTCGGACTAATGATTTTTTCTTTCCCGGTTGGAAGAGATCAGTGAATTGTAGATGGCAATTCTAATTCCTGACAGTTTTGGACACCGTTCCAAGAGACCGTTCGGTTGACTTTCATTTCCTTGTTTTCCTTTGTGTTTTTGTCTTTTGCTAAGGGTCAGTGTGTTTCGGGGAACAATGCCAGGGAGAGAAGAAATAAGCAACTTATTTACGACTACGACTGATCGAAACTTGTAATAAAGATAAAAACGCTTAATTCCTTTTTTAATTTAAGGAAAACAGAAATCGTAATAACAGAATTATCTCCCTTTTACTAAATAAAATCAAAGTTGGAAAGTAAAAAAGCTAGGATGATTATAAAAGTAAGTTTATTTATTTTGTTATTTTATGGCATATTAACCTTTTTTGGTTATTTAATGTCAAAACCAAGCAAGCAGACTAGTTTACAATTGGATGAGTCTTCAGACATTGCTCTGGAGAGTGAGTTGACCAGCTCCGCTCGCTAGGAGAAAGAGGGAAAGATTAAGGAAGATATTTTTTTTTTTTGCAATACCCTGCCAACCACAACAATAGCAATAGATGTCAAAACCATCATCGACTTTTTTTTTTTTTTAATTTTTTTAAAGTTAAGTTAAGCTTGGTTAGCAGAATTTCAAGCACATCTGTATCGCTGGTGCTCTAATAATAATTGGCGTCAGAGGACACTTCATCACGCTTTTCAAGCATGAATAGTCACTGTTCACTACAGCGATATGTTCTGGCGTTGCAAACTCTGCCACGTTTTTTAGAAGTCACGGACGTCGCGATCAAAGTCATCAACTGCATTCATGTGAAGTTTCTTCCGACGAAATAAGAAGGTAACATATAGGAGTTCTGTTTGACATCAAATTTTGTTGTCTATCGAAGGGGAAATAACTCTCTCGGATGTATGGACACTGTATGGGAGCGGTAATATGTCTATGAGAAAAAATAAACAACCTCCATATCCACGTCGACAATGAAGAATTTGTCATGATGCTCGCCTCCAAGGCCGTAATTTTTGGCTGACTCAACGAAATAAATTAATCCTTGTAACAGTCAGTGAAGTTCAAGACAAACTTACTTCTTAGCGTAAAGCATGACTCCAGAAACATCGAAGAGTCAGGCAGGACTAGTTACAGACTTAAAGTGTACTCTCTCGGAAAATAAAACAAGGAAACAAGAAGACAACCCAGGCACAATCAAAGAGTAGTCCATTCTCCAATCTAAAATCGCCCAAAAGTCTGTGTAGTTGTTGCGTCGGACGACATTAATATATAGACTTTTACAAAAATATAATATGCAATGAATGTGGCAGAAAAGGCCACAAATCGACACATTCCATAAAGAATAGAAGAAATACCAGGATCCGACAAGCGAGATCCGACATTGAATTGGAGAAGAATCGGCTGAAATATGTAAGTATTAACATCCTCAACAAGGCAGTGAATTTACAGTTGGCGTCCGGTTCCAACCTGTCAATCACCAACATACAAACATGGAAAAGGTTGAAGAAACCAACTATGAGGAGAACAAATCAGCTCGTGTGGTTACAGGTGATAAGATAAAATTTAAGGAAGAGCTTATACTTCCTTTGAAATTGAATGGTACCACCAAAAACGTAAGAGTATTTGCGCACACAAGACATTCAAAAACCTCTTCGGAACAGATTGGATCAGGCAATTTAAACTTTAGCTTGACACAAAACTGTTTTTTTATATATTAGGTTAGTAAACAGAGATGGCGAATAGAGTTGGTATATATTTTAGAATGAGACTTTGTTATTTTATCCTGACAAAAGAATCAGTCATCGATTGCCAGAAAATCAGTTTGGCACCTATATTACTTTTTTAAACAGTGACGATAATAATATAAAATTAGAATTTATTTACTAATTATTGAGGATTGTTATAGCCAGGAATCCCTAGATTTTTGTGTCTTTTTTTAATATGAGGAAGTATTCGTGTGAGTTAGTTAGTATATATGTTGACTAGTACAGGGTTTCCCAAACTTCAGGACACCATGGACCCCCCAAGCAGAGCAAAGGTTTTTCACGAGAAACTAATAAGACAATTTCTAAAATAAATATGAAAAACATTCATTTCAAATTTTAACACCAACTAATGATAATGTTTACAACAATTTTTTTTGTTTTTGATTAATCAGGGAATGTTGCATTTTTGTCAATTTATTTTAAATTTACTTTTTCATTTCATGAACCATCCTGAAACACTTTATACTTGTAGTTATGTTCCATATCTTTTTTCCAGTAAAAAAAAAGATCAATACTTAAATGTCTGTAGGCATTTAACTTTATCCATATAAACCATTTGATCCTCTTTAAGAAAGGGCTTCCGGAGTCCTTCAGTCTCGCTCATAAATCTCTTTGGGAAATTATGTTCTAATTGTAATTCTACCTATACGTTATCCTTACATCATCAACGCTCTGATCCCCAGCTGGCATCAATTGTGATGGATGGCTCTCGTCTGGGTGAGGCCCCGTGTTTTGACAAGCTTCTGGGTTTGACCTTTACTCCTGATCTGAAATGGAACACGTACATCAAGTCTGTTGCCAAGGTCGCAGGAAAGATGGTGGGATCCTTCTACCGCTCCAGAAGATATCTCACTACTGATGCAATTCTCTATCTATATAAAAGCCAAGTACGGCCAAGGATGGAATACTGTTGCCATATCTGGGCAGGAGCTGCAAAAAACAGCCTATCATGCCTTGACAGAGTACAAAATAGACTTCGTGGTTTAGTGGGGGATGCCCTTTTCTCTACCCTGCAACCCCTCTCCCACAGAAGAGACGTTGCGAGCCTATCCTTGTTTTATCGTTATTTTCATGGCAGGTGCTCGTCTGAACTCCAATCCCTGGTCCCCCCTCGCCAAACTTTCACGAAAAACACCCGTCTAGCTGAATCCACTGTGAAAAATTTCCCCCACGCTATATCTGTGCCTAAATCAAAACGCGGATTTCATGAGCAAAGCTTCTTTCTTAGAACTGCACGCCTGTGGAACTCTGTTCCGTCTGCCTGCTTCCCTCCGGACTACAACTTGGATGTCTTCAAGTCTAATGTTAACAAATTCCTAATGAACCGCCCCCCTAATTAAACACTTCATAAAATCTCCTCACTAACGTGATGTACTTGCAATAACCCTTATCCCTGAGTGGCTTCCGGGCCTTGATAAGTGGTGATCACTGTGTAAAAAAAAAAAAAAAAAAAAAACGTTGTGAGTTCAATCTCTACTGAAGTAACCTAGAAAAAACGAGCATAGCTATCTAGAAGGTATAGAACAGTATGAGAGCAGATTGGATCTATGGTTAAGTCCAAAAGTTTCCAGATTACAAATTATGAGAAAAAAAACACCTGAAGAAGGATGGACTCTATAAGGGAAACCCTGGACAAGTATACATTTTTAATTTCTTTATATATAATAATAATAACAAATCTGCATGATATGAAATTAGAATTTTATTTACTGTAGTCACCGAAGATTATTATGCTAGTGAAGCAATTCTTCTCGTGTTGAACAGTAAAAACGAACCAAATAGACTTCATCTAAAGTCGAAAAAGCGTCCCTCTATTCATATATTTTGGCATTTAAAGGACAAATATTACATTTCGCTGTATTTTCACATTTGATTTTGCCATAAGTTTTTTTTTCTCCTAACTTTTATTTTTGCAATTGAGCCAATAAACACAATGGAAGTGACACCGCCGAGAACATATATTTTTGAAACGTACTTCAGTGAAATAAAGGCTACACTTTCGCCAAATAAAATATAGATTATAGACTTTAGATTCTGAACGTATTATCTTTTAGCATTTTTGAATTCACTTTTTTTATCCCAATTTCTTTTTTTTTTCCATTCCCAAACTCATTTTTTACTTTTTTGTCTGAAAATTATATTTAAATTATTTATTTGTAATTTATTTTGCCATTTCGTTTTTTTTTTTCGTTATTTTTTCTTTCTTTTCTTTTTATGCGTATGTTTAATCTTTCTTCATCCAATTTCTTCCAGTTTTTTATCAAATTTCCTACATTTTATTATTGTTTTTCTTTATTTTTGTATATTTCCTTCTTTTTATTTTCTCTTGTTTTCTTTCATTTCTTCTCTCTTCTGTCTATTTCTCTCTATTTTTCTATATATTCTATCCTTCTCTTTCTGTGTTTTTTTTTTCTTTGGTTTTCTTTCTCAATTATTCTATCCTTTTCTGTCTTCTTCCGTCTCTTTTTATTCTATTCGTGCTGCATGTGAACCCTCAACCGTTTTTTATTAGCTCTGATCTATGGAGTTATTCTATTTCTAATACCTTATTATCCAATAATCTATTACACTAGACAATCTACCCAGCGTTGCGTGGAAATTTTTATTCGTCTTAAACAGTTTTTCTGTGTGACCTCATACACTACGTTATCTGATGTAACGTCATATAGAACGAATACTGCACATACATCCCTTTTAATACTTCGGTTCTTATTGTCAAGCAATTTACGTTGAAATAACATAAATCCGTCACTTAAGCCCACGTGCGCAGATCATAACGTTAAAATCATAAGATCATATTTACGCTTTCTATAAATGTTAATTTCAACTATATTTCTCGCCGCAGATTACGTTGGACGAACTATCTGTTCCTTGCTAACGGAGCCAGACATAGCTTTTGAACTGGATTCAAATCTCCTGACCTACGATAACCGTGATTCCCTGCGCTGATGATTCCCGAAAGGATGAAACACTAATGTTTGTGGGTCTTAAATATAATTATAGCAATAACTAGATGGTGGCGGCTTTTTTTCGGTCCTAAAATACGCTTAAATATGATATTTTAATTTGTTCCAGATTTCGTATATATTATTATAGAGTCGTAATTTCGAAAGTAAAAAGGAAAGCGTTTGGATGCCATCAGCTAGGATCGAAACCGGAACTGCAACTGTAACATTCAAAGCTGGTGGTGTTACCTCTGTACCAAGTAGATATTAAAAATAAAAATAAACTAAGATGAATGTACAAAATGCATAAAAAGTTTTGTCAATTTTGACCCATTTTTGACCCCTTGAAAACTATTTTAACTGACTAAAGACCCATAAAAGAATGGTCCGTAAGAAATCCAATCTAGGGTTATAATCAGGATTCGGTTCTGGGGTTCGGAAAGGAGTGAGTCACTCTCTCGACAACAGCACGTTTCTGTCCTCTTCTTTTCCAATCGACCACACCTGGCCTCTCGTCACCAATATCACACTGCACAATCCGAACGTCAGCATTACAAAATTCTTTTCAAGAGATGTTCACGACTCTTTTCTCTCTACTGCCCAGGGAATTTTTCCCTGCTTTTATATCCTCCTAAAAAAAAAAAAAGGAAGAGACAGGAAAAAAAATAGCTTCTTCCATCATGCTCTGCCTTCCCAATATGCCCTTCGCGTATGCAAATGCACTGGCCATCCTTTCCTTCTTCTTTCCCAAAGAGCGATGCAGATATGCCTGGTACGTTTCTTTTTTTTTCTTCTTTTCTAACCATATACCCCACAACGCCCCTAGCGCCGCTCTGCGTCTTTTAGTTTCGGAGGAGATAGAGTTTGAAAATATGAAGACAACCGGACATATAGCCGCTTATATATTAGATTACTATAAAATTTATCATTACTATAAAACAAAAGAAATAGAAACAACGTATGACATACTATATATATATATATATATATATATATATATATATATTATGGAATTTCTCTTCTTTCTGTTGCAATTAAATCCTGGCGCGTCTATTTCACTATAGAATCATAAGGGATCTGGTGGCTGACATCTATCCTGAGTCACAGTGCGGCTTTAGGTCTGGTCGGGGCTCTGTGAATATGATTTCTTCTCTTAGACAAGTTGCCAAAAAAAGCACGGGATAAAAACACTGAATTGTACATGATCTTTATCGACCTTACTAAAGCTTTCGACATGGTGAACAGAGAGGCACCTTGGAAGGTACTGAAATAGCTTGGAATGTCAGATGTAATGTTTAATGTTATTGTATCATTCGATGACGGCATGAAAGGTACTGTGATCGAAGATGGATCTGCTTTAGAGCCTTTTGTTGTTTCAAATGGTACAAAGCAAGGGTGTGTGCTCACTCCAATTCTATTCGCACTGTATTTTTCGGTGATGCTTCGGCAAGTATAAATATAGTGGTGAATTGCATGGTGATGCTTCGGCAAGTATAAATATAGTGGTGAATTGCATGGTGATGCTTCGGCAAGTATAAATATAGTGGTGAATTGCATGGTGGTGCGAACTTTCAATTTCGTACCAGCGGTGGATTGTTTAACCATAAAACAGTGCTGAGAACCCAAATGATATCTGATGTTATTTGCTCATGATGCTTCAATAGTTGCTACATTGTATGCTGAAGCGCAAGAACTTGTCAATAGGTTTTCTGAAGCAAATCATTTGGACTCACGATAAAAATATTAAAACTGATGCACTTCATTAGCTGCCTCCTCATCAAAAGCAAATGATGTGAAAAAAATCTTCCAGTTCATTTTTTACTGATTATTATATTTACAGTAAATGGGAAGAATTTGAAATATGTCAAATGTTCCACATACTTTGGTTGCATGGTGAA
The DNA here is from genome assembly GCF_053919585.1 of Euprymna scolopes. Lineage (NCBI taxonomy): Eukaryota > Metazoa > Mollusca > Cephalopoda > Sepiida > Sepiolidae > Euprymna > Euprymna scolopes. Next base: position 8,022,497 of record NC_136502.1, on the reverse strand, counting down.
CTCAAACGAATCAAATGACGATGAAATTGTAAATCGTATAACAAAGACAACATCAGCTTTTGGTAAACTTCGGAACCGTTTGTGGAATGACAGAGATATTAAGCTAGAAACTAAAATCAGAATGTTCAGGGCTGCTGTTCTGACAACTATTTTCTACGATGCTGAGTCTTGGACTCCTTACCGCACACATATTATGCAACTGGACATATTTCACAAACATTGTCTTTGCACAAAATGTGGATTATTCGTGAAGGACAAAGTGACCAATGCTGATCTTTTTGAAAAGTGTGATATTTTCTTATACAGTGTCAGTTATGTTGGGCTGGACACGTAGTCAGAATGAGTGACGATAGGATATCTAAAGCACTTTTGTACAGTCAGCTTCAGTCAGGTAAAAGGCATGTTGGCCGTCCACTGTTGAGGTACAAGGATAAGCCCAAGCCACAATCTGACAACAACTAGCATCCCACTGTCAATTTTTGAAAAAACTTCTTCTGACAGGAAACCATGGAGACTGACATGTCACAATACCTTAAAAGTCTTTGAATTAGGAAGAGTACTAAAACTCAGAGGATCAAGAAAAAAGAGGAAAGAATTGGCTGCCAGACCACGTGACATTTTATTGAATACATTTTCATTCATGATTTATGGTCGCATCTGCAAGTCATTGGCGGGGCTCAGGACCCATGAAATATATATATATATATATATATATATATATATATATATATATATATATATATATAAATTACAATTAAATTTACCAAAATGATCCAAGATAGTAAAACTAAAGTATATTACAAATACTAAAGAATTAATATTTATAAAGTAATCTCAACCAGATGTAAAAGCTCAATAAAACCAAATAGGAGATAGAGCTTATAATATCAAGTAAGATCTTTGACTTACTTGCAGTTTCATCAAATACTTTTGTATGCAAAATCCGATCCCGCATTTTGCTAATTCCTACCCTCTGATGAGAAGGAAAGTATTTCTTCGAAACTCCGCGGATTAAGGACTATCCACTTATTAAGTGTTTCCTTTTCAGATTAAATGTTTTTATCTCCTTCTCAAAGTGTTTTTTAACATGTCTTATTAACTATTTGCTCTTATATATATATATATATATATATATATATATATATATATATAAATTACTTATATATATAGATTACTTTACTTGTAAATATTAACTCTTTAATATTTATAATATATTTTAAGTTTTGATTTTGATTACCTTGGTAAACTTATTGTAATTTTTATTTCTCTCTCTCTCTCTCTCTCTCTCTCTCTCTCTCTATATATATATATATATATATATATATATATATATATATATATATATATATATATATATATATATATATATATATATATATATATATATATATATATATATATACGGATCCCGATTTCAAATCTCGCTAGATTCAGCCCCTCCGATGAGTCGTAGATGCAAAACACATGTCAGTGGATAATTCTATTTTAAAAATTATATATATATTGTCCATTTTTCATTTATTTTTTATTTTTCTCCATTCCCCATTAATATTTGCATTCATTTATACTTTTTCCGCGTCTTTTTCTATCTTTCACCATCTATCTACCTCTTCGTTCTCTCACACTCTTTCTTCCTCCACATTTTTTCTCTTTCTTACTAGTTTTTTAAAATTTGTCGTCATTCTATGTTCTTGTTTCTTCCTTTCTTTCTTTTTCCCACACACCCATTCACAACTATTGTTTCTTTCTTAATTTCTATTCTCTTCCTTTTTCATTTCTTTTCAAATTCTTTTTCAGCCCAAATAAGACTTATTACCACTTGAAACGTAAGGAATTACTATTTTGGATCGTTTTAGTTTTTCTTTAAACAAGGTTCACCACATTATTGCCCGAAAGCCACTCGAGGATGTGTTAACGAATGCAAGATGGTAGTGTAGTAATCGTCACTGGTGTAAATTGGGTGGAATTCGATTATTTATGGGGACGGCTTAACAAGAATTTGTTTACATTGGATTTGAACGCTACCATGTTGTATTCAATCGAGCAGTAGGCCAGCGAAGCAGAGTTTCACAGGAAGGCAGTTCTGGGAAGAAAGGTTTGTTCATTGAATCTGCGTTTAGATTAAGGCACAGTTAGAGGGTGGAGGAAATCCTATATGAAGTGGTTGTAGCTTGTCGAGTGTTTTTTATGAACGTTTCGCAAGGGAGGACGATAGATTGGACTTAGGAGGATTGTAGGACATTTAGCAGCAAGATGTCTGTCTATATTACATTTAAATTTCTACATTCTGTTACAGTGTGAGAAACAGGAAACAGGGAGGGAATTCCAACGTCTACCAGTTCTAGTGAACAAACTATTAAAGTAGAAAGCTATCAGGCATATAGGGCGACAGATTTCTTTCTTTTTCCACCTATTCTTTAAACGACCAGCATTTCTTTTTGCAGTTTCATTCTTTCTTCCTTTTTTGCTTCATTTTTTCTTTCTCTCTTTCTTTCTCTCTTTTTTCTTTCTCTTTTTTCAATTTTCATTCTATCTCTTTCTCTCTCCATTTTCTTTCTTTCTTTGTACGTTTTTTTTTCTATTCTTCCGACAGTCTACAAGAGATCCATCTTTAAGAACCCTCCGCGTACATCAAACCATTCTCTCCGCCATTTCAACTCTGCAGACTCCACATCTTTCTATCGATTCCAAAATGCCAAGCGATCAATTGATTCAATTCACACTTTAACGAAACGAAAAACAAAATGGCTACAAAACAAATTTGACAAAATTAAGTTGCCACTTCTTATTCGATTTTCTTCCCATTAAAATAAATGAAGGGACAAACAGCGAAGGACTTTCCCAAATTTGGCGCCGAGTTCAATAGGATTAAAACCTTTACACAATTTCCAATTAACAACGTGAAAAGAATGTAGGATCAAGATCTCGCTGCTGAGATAGCTAAAAGTGGGGGTTAGGCTCAGGTGAAATTTCCAAAAATGTTTCTGAATTTTTTAGATGAGGATTGATAATTCGTGGCCTTTCTTCAAATGTAATTTGTCAAACTCGGGAATCTTTCTATCAAATTCGAGAATCTGCACGGAATTTCGAACAGAACCCTTTACTTAATAAACTGGGTAGCATGCTCTTGTTTCGTCAGCCATGACTGGGTATAAATTCTAAGTAATTCGCAATTTGTTTTGTGTGTCGGTCGCACCAAGGATCGAAACTTCAACCTGCAGTAGAGTGTAATTTACGACTGCGGTTTATCAAGTACTTTATCCACTATGCCATGGTTCCACAAACTACCCCAGTGGATTAAACAAAGCGCTTTGTTTGACATTCCGTTCATATTCCCAAGTTCGACAAGATACCCCTAAAAAAGTTGTAACATGGCCGTTACGTTTGAACTGTATTTGTTACCGTTCAAACGTCTCTCGAATCCCCGCGCCGTAAAAGAATAAAAAAAGAAAAAACAATAAATCTGATTCGGCTTTTCTTGCATTTTTAACACAAGTCATTTATTACCGGTTTTCTTTCTCCCCATCTTGTCACCAGTTTAAATGTCTCTCGCTGCCACACGTCCATATCCCCTGATTATTTTCCTTCTGCTCCACTACATGCCGGTCGTAGACTGCCATTTCTTGTCTTCAATTTTACACGCCCATCTTTTTCAACCGCATTTTTCTTCTTCCAAACACGTGGTGTCCTTTTTTCTTTTTCTTCTCGTGCACGCTTCCGAATTTGTATATGTGCTTTATTTCGGCTACTCATGTTAATATCTTCGCAAGCCAGCAATCTTACAGCTGCTGCTGATATTTTCAGACGCGTTTATTCAGGCCCTGTTACATTGTTTTAGGTTACATCGACGGAATCTACGCCTGTTCCGTCTGCCTGCTTCCCACCTGACTACAACCTGGATGTCTTCAAGTCCAACGTAAACAAATTCCTGATGAACCGCCCCCTTAAGTAGACACTTTATTAAATCTCCACACTAACATACTGTACTTGCAATAACCCTTATCCTTGAGTGGCTACCGGGCCTTGATAAATGGTGACCACCGTGTAAAAAAAAAGTTATTCAAACAATAAGTCCAAGTATTGAATGCTAATCTTCAAAGGTGGCAGTGTTTCTTTTATCTTTTATCGATGTTACGCTCAACACATTCAAGTAGCAATATTCGTCGTTCGTGTGTGAAACTAAAGTTTAAAACCGAATTTTCCATGTGAGGTTAAATTAAGCAGAGAAAATAAAAAAAAAGATTCATGGGAAGCTAAAACATTAGAACAAGGGGTTCAACGCTCTGATCCCCTGTCTGGCATCAATTGAAATGTATGGCCCTCGCCTTGGGGGGCCTTCATGTTTTGACAAGCTTCTAGGTCTGACTTTTACTCCTGGCCTAAGATGGAACACGTACATTAAATCCGTTGCTGGAAAAATAGTGGAATCGTTCTACCGCTCCAGTTGATATCTCACTGCTGATGCAATTCTTTACCTGTAAAAGAGCCAAGTACGTTCAAGAATGGAGTATTTTTGCCAGATCTGGGCAAGAGCTCCTAGAAGCAGCTTATCCTGCCTTGACAGAGATCAAAATAGACTTTGTAGCCTAGTAGGGGATACCCTTTTCTCTTCCCTGCAACCTTTTTCCCACAGAAGAGACGTTGCAAGCCTGTCTCTGCTTTATTATTATTTTCATGGCAAGTGCTCGGCTGAGCTTTAATCTATGATCCTCTCTGGCCTGACTTTCACGAAAAACACCTGTCTAGCTGATATCACTATCAATAATTACCCCCACTCTTTATCTGTGCCTTGATTCCATGAACAAAGCTCCTTTCTTAGAACTGCATGCCTGTGGAACTCTGTCCCGTTTTCATGCTTTTCAACTGACTACAATATGGTTGTCTTCAAGTCCAATGTAAACAAGTTCTTGATGAGCTGTCCCCTTAAATAATCCAATTTACCCAATTTCTACGACTAACGATTACTATGCCATTTTCTCATTGACTACTGTACACCCATTAACCCTTATCTTCGAATCGCCTCCGAGCCTGTCTAAGTGGTAACTCCTTTGCAAAAAAAAAGGAGAATATGACATCATGGACAGGAAGTCAAAGATGATATCAATCAAGCTTTTCCCTGTTTGTCTGCGTACGGCCTAATGTCCACATATTGCCACTTGGACATAAGCAGCTACTATTTGGAACCATGCCAGGATAATTTGGGACCAGCAAAGATTAACAAGATGTTGGTTTACATTACATTTAAACTTCTGCATATCAGTACAGTCAGGAAAGCTTGTAGCAGAAAGGGAATTCCAAAGTTCAGCTGTTCGAGGGAAGAAACTATCAGAGTAGAACACTTTCTGGCATTTAGAGACATCAACAGTAAAGGGGTGAAATTTTGTTGCTAAGCGGGTTTATCAGAGATATATATGAGGGGCCACAAGTGCAACGAGTTCATCAGAACACATTTCATTAAAATATTTGTAAAACAGGCACAAAGATATAACATTGTGGCGATGGGACAGGGGTTGGAGATTAGTTGACAACTTGGGACCTATTAGATTTGAGACTTATTTTTAATCCTATTCGAAAGGGAGAAACTAGTGGTAAATGTATCAGTCCAGATGGGGCAACAATACTCCATGCATGGGCGAATGGTGGCTTTGTAGAAGTACAGCATATGAGGGACGTGCAATAAGTAATGCTCCTGACCCACTTCCAGCTGTCTGATCTAGCTGAAATTTTGCATGTGCAATGATTTATATCTCTACGAGTTATGTGGCAAATTACAGCTCTGAACTAATTGTGGTTTCTGTTTTACAAGTGTTTGAACTGAGTCAGGTGTGAAATGGAGCCTGTTGAATGTCCAGCAGTAATCCGGTTTTTGTATTTGAAAGGACACACACCACAGGAGACTTTTGATGAAATAAAAGAAACTTATGGTGATAATGCCTTATCATATGAGCTTGTAAAACGCTGGCATCGTGAATTCAAACATGGCCGGAAGTCTGTGAAAACAGCTCCCAGACCTGGTTGCCTCCCCCATTCTGCCATTGATGAGGCATCTGTCTGTCAAGTTGAGGCTGCCATTTTGGAAGATCGGTGCATTACTATTCGCCAAATAACTCAAGATGTCAAGATTAGTACAGGGTCTGTGGAAACTATCATTCATGACCATTTGCATATGCATAAGGTGTCTGCCAGATGGATTCCCAGGTTGCTCACACCATTCCAGAAGTGAGAACCCGTTGAGTGCTAGAGGGTTAATTTGGAGATGTGCCAAGAAGATGAGTCAAAGTTTTTCAAAAGACTGTTTACACAGGATGAAACCTGGGTTCATCATTATGATCCAGAGACCAAAGCCCAATCAATGCAGTGGAAGCACTTGGACTCACCACCTCCAAAGAAGACAAGGGTGCAGCCCTCCGCTGGCAAGGTCATGCTCACAGTCTTCTGGGACCAGGACGGATAGTGATGACAGATTTACTGGCTAAGAGTACCACAATTACAGGAGCCTATTATGCTTCACTTTTGAGTAAATCAAGGGAAGCTATCAAAATCAAGAGGCGGGACAAGATCAGCAAAGGTACCCTCCTACTGCAGGACAACACTCCAGTCCACAACTCGCATGTCACCAGATCAGAAGCACGGGCGTGTGGTTATGAAATCCTTCCCCATCCTTCCTACTCTCCTGACCTTGCACCCTTTGACTTTCACCTCTTCTCAGCCATGAAGTTGTTTTTGAAAAGAAAGCGTTTCCCAGATGATGCAGCCTTGATTTCTGAAGTCACGTCATGGTTGGAGGACCAACCTGAGGTGCTCTACAAAAACGGTCTCCAGAGCTGCATCAAACGATGGGAGAAATGTATAACTCTGGCTGGTTCCTATGTAGAGAAAGACTAATAACTGTGCCAAGTTTCATTGCTCTACTTCTATGGGAAGTGGGTCAGGGGCATTACTTATTGCACGCCCCTCGTGTCAAGTGTGAGTAGTCATTTAGCACGATAGAGAGAACCTACTTTCCTTGCAGCAGCCTTCACAATGTCCTCAATATATTTGTTCCAGTTCATGTTGCACGTGAATGTTAAGCCAACGAGTTTGAAGAAAGACTTCTTAGATAGAGTGTTATTTGTCATGGATATCAGTGGTTCAAAGGCTTCGGTTAATTGTTAAAGGAGAGCAGCTTAGTCTTACTAGCATTAAATGTTACCATCCATTTACGGCCCAATTCTACTACAGTGTGGAGGTTATTTTCTAAGGATTCTGCTATTGTCTTGGATTTGTGTATATTCGTTCTTCCCTCATGCATATTATGCATATATTGAATAGAAAAGCAAATTCAATAAATAAAGAGTGTGGTTATACCTCAGTCCGACTACCAAGTATGCATAACTCATGCGTGACTTGTGTGCAAATGCCGAGAGATATTTTCTCTTATTCTTATGATAAATAGAAAAATCCATTATTATCCATAAGGTGGACACACAGATTCATTATAGAGAGTCGATTTTTCGAAATCTGATTTATACACGTGATACTCTTTCATAATAATTCTAAACATGCAACACACTGCATGTTTAGTGGGGTGCATACGTGCATGCTACGAACCTGCATTGGAAAGAGATACTAACTGAGTAATAGTTTGGTTCTTTGAAACAATAACGTTTTCTTAGATACGAGGTTCTGTCCCTTTTTTTAAAAAAAATAACACATTCGTTAGTCTATTATGCTAAAGTTTGAAATAGTTAATTCGGAGCTCTGTCATGCTTCAGCTTGAAATAATAAATTCGTTGGTCTGTTTCGCTCAAGTTTAAAATAGCATTACCCTCATTAAACGCACAGATTAAATGGACACAACTCATGACTACCCTCTATTGTTATTTGATGAGGCACTAATAACTTTTAACGGTTAATCACTTTGCATGAATGACCAGCCTGTATAAAGGGTCGATAATAGTTTTCTTATGGTAAACAACCGTTTTATTTGTGTCCACCATTTTATGGGGCCAAACGTATCTGTGTTTAAGTTGAGTTTCTAAATTTGCCTTGCCTATAAAACCGTGCTTCATATAGACAGCAACAAAAAAAAACATCCCATTACTTTAAAGCTGTGTCGGTCGTTCTACACAGAAAATAAAATATATTTATGGTACTTTTTCTTTGTTGCCAATAAAACAAGATACAAGTTAACATTAAACACAATAACTGCTCAGTACATATATTGCATTACTTACATGAATTGACTCATTCTTATCTTGCAGGTACAAGAAATCGGTTGGGTCGAGTTTTTCTAACAGTCAATCAATCTGGTTTATTTAATGTCAAAACATAATAGCATTTTGTTTGGGAAATAATTGATTTTAGAGACCAATACTGATTCATTTTACTCATGGAAGGACCGTTTTTAGATTTGTCACCTTACTAAACTAATCTTAAATATTCTATATCATTATTTTTTTTAAATACTTTCAGATGAGTGAACTCATAAAAGAAATGTCAAAACTACCTGAAAAATATACCTGGTGAACCAAGTGCAAGGGAGATTCAAACAATTGCACATATAGCGGCCGTTCTCAACCGTTCCTCCATCGGCTTTATGTTTTTCTTCATTTACTCCTTATTACCATACAAAAAAATATAGTCACCATGAAGTGACAGAAAAACTGAAAGGTCCAAATTTAGAAGCTGAAGTTTTGTATAAAAATAGTTTATACATTCGTATCACAGAAAAAAAAAAATCAAACGTTTTCTAAATAGAAAATTGTAAAATTAATTTGTATTACATTAGACATGACACAATATAAAAGAAAATAATTGTTTTAAAATTATCAGGTACTTCAATTATGCCTATATGCCCCTCTCCGCTGTGCTTCGGAGCCCATGGCACAGTGGATAGAAGCATTGCATCTCTACAGTTCCAAGTGAGCATTTCTAAGGGTAGCGGTTTCAGTTCTACCCAAAGCAGGCCAGAAGATTAGTTGGCCAAAAAAAAAAAAAACGTTTCGACCAACTCACCTTCTGACCTTCTTCAGGTGGTTAACCACAGCAGGATAGGAATGCTGAGTCTTATAACTATCCCCATTAATTACTGCCTTCCATAGTTGTTGTCTCACCACGTTTTTGGACAACTAATCCTCTGGCCCCCTTTGGGTAGGATTGAAACTGCTATCTCCAGAAAATGCTCACCTGGAATCGTAGAGACTCAACACCTTTATCCACTGCGCCAGATGAGTGAGATGTTAGCTTATTTTACATTTAAACTTCTGCATTTCAATAAAGTCAAGGAAGCATGTAATAGAGAAGAAGCTTTTAGAGTAGAAAGATTTCTGACATCTAGGGACTTCTACTCTGAAGGGGTGTGATTTTGTTGCTAAATGACTTTGTCAAGGGTATGTATGTCGAGCGGATACAAATGTAATGTATTCATCAGAACACATTTCATTAAAACAAAAACAGGGATGCAATATTGCAGCGATGGGACAATTACGTTCTTTGTTTTTTAAGTCATGTTCACCCCAAACAAGGCATATTGCCACTTGGACTTAAGGATTATGTTTAGTGGAGAAGAGCAAGATGTTGGTTTACATTACATTTAAACATCTGCATGTCAGTATAATAAGGAAAGCAGGTAACAGGAAGGAAATTCTAAGGTTTAGCAGTGTTCTTGCGTAGTTATCTCTAATAAAGGGGGATCGTGTGTGATCGTCTAATCAGAGTTAATGTTGTGTGTTCGTCTAGTGGTTCTGTCTATTTCTTCACGTGCCATTATGTGTGTGTGTGGTACATGTATTTTTCAACATACCTTCTGCGTCTTGGATGTTGGTCCATCTGGAAATCTCTCGTCTTGGAGGGGAGACTGGTACTTGTTTTAGGTGAATATTCATTCACTCCAACACGATGAATTTGTTTTATAGTTTTTATTTCACTTTCCAGATGTCTTGCAGAATGATGGAAAGTGAATCTGGCTTGTGTGGTTTTTCTTGGTCTCGTTTCTACACACGTCAGTGTCCCGCCCCCCCCTCGTAGTGAAGGGGGGGAGACAATGGTGAAGCCGTCCGTCCTCTTCTAAGTCTAATTAATTTTTCCACTTATTATTATATGCTATAATAATAATGATCTGCAATATAGAAATTTTCAGTTAAAATTAACAAAAATTCATGGAAAAATATTGAAAAATCGATTTCTTCCTTCATGAACAAAAAAATGGGCTAAGAGTGAAAGAAGGAAGAAATCGATTTTTCAATATTTTTCCATGAATTTTTGTTAATTTTAACTGAAAATTTCTATTTTGCAGATCATTATTATTATAGTATATAATAATAAGTGGAAAAATTAATCCTAAAAATGGTAGGACCGCATCTTGGCGAGGATATAAAAAATCGAATTGCAGGATTAAGGCAGCCCAAAATGAATTATAAGCAGATTTTTGATATTTTAAGAAAAGAAATTGTGAAAACATCTTTTTCTGTTGTGAAGGGAATTGATCAAAGGTTCCAAATCGAACGCTTGGTAAAAGGGAAATCTGGATCTGGTCGCCCTAGAGTATCCACTTTGAAGGACGATCACATGCCTAAATTAACTCTTTTGAAAGATTGAAAGAAAACTTATGTTTACCATAGCAAAGAATTCAAAACAGGGACTGGAAATTCTCTTTCTAGATATATAATATCTAGACGAATGAAAGAAATGGGATTTTCTTCTAAAAGGTACGCAAAGAAGCCATTTTTATCTAAGAAGAACATCGATGATAGAAAGAGATTTTTCTCGTGTTATGGCAAGAAAGATACAGACTGGTTCAGGAATGTTTTTCGGTTAGATAAATCAAGATTTTGTCTTGTTAGTGATGCCCTCGAATAGTGCAATTGAAGAACTGGAGAAAGTTCTTTGCCAAGTTGCATAAAAACGACGGCTAAACACGGGAATGGATGGATAATGGTATTGGGAACATTTACTGCAGCAGGAGTTGGGGAACTTATTAGATGTGCGAATCCAATCAATGCAAAGGAATACATGTGAATATTAGAAACAGGACTGTTACCAAGTATCCAGAAGCTGGGAATATCCCAGAACATTATTTTTCAACATGATAATGCCCCTGCACACACTGCTACAGTCACAAAAAATGTTTTTTCTGATCTGTCAATTAATGTGCTATTTTGGCAAGGTCAAAGCTCCGATTTAAACCCAATTGAGAATATTCGGTCCATAATATCTCGTGCATTAGCTGGAAGAACTTTTTGGAACAACAACAAACTGTGGGAAGCTGTGCAAAGCGAATGGAATAGCATCTCCTCTTCGCAGTGTTCCACTTTGGTTGAGAGCATTTCTAAAAGGATTGATCTTTTAAAGAAACCAAAAGGGAATGCGATTCCATCCTAAGCATTTATTAAATTAAATGTCTTGTTCTATTTTATTAGTCTCGTTTAAATTTCCTCGATTAATTGTTCTTTGTTCAATATAGCTTTTAGTGCAATAAAATGTATAAAATTTGGTTGCCCAATTTTTTTTGCTCACGAGTATATATATATATATATATATATATATATATATATATATATATATATATATATATGTGTGTGTAGACATTAGTGGACCTATTATCGTAAGAGTTTTTGACTTGCATCCTGGAATATGGCATTTATGGTATTCCATGCATAATATTTTACACAAGTCTTTTAGAGTCAGCTCAACTGTAAAGAATAGTCCATCAATTTCAGTTTCTATCGCATCTTATTAAATGAATGACTCATCAAAAAAGTTTTAAAAAATAAAAAAAATTTTTTTTAATTAAAACAAAATGGTCGTCTTTGATAAATTTTGAGATGAAGCTGCAGGGTGAAATCAGTGGAAGTGCATCTAAAACTGTGTCCACTCGCTCGTGAACATAGTCAAGGGTTGAGAAGAGAAATACCAGAGGATATTTGGAGATAAGGGCAGTTTATGTGTGACATTTTATTTTTTGTGAACTAGCAAAAAAGGAGTTATAAGAAGTAGGAATTGAGGACGGGAGTGGGATTGAGAAAGGAGGAGTAGGAAGAATCAAAGAGGTAGGAGGATGTGAAGGATGAGGAATGGTAGGAAGACAAGAAAGATAAATATTAGTAGTATTAGTAGTAATAGTAGTAGTTTGAGACAGAAGAAGATGAGGAGATTGGAAAAAGAAGGGGGGGGTGAAGAAAACGAATTAAAATATGAAAAAAAAAATAAAGGGGAGATAATAGAGAAGATGGATAAAAATAATGAAAAATAAAAACAATAAAAAATAATCGTTTGCAAATATCTTTCCACTGGTGGAAAGAACGCATTCTTTGAAAGTCTGCGGATTAAAGAAATTTGAATATTTCTTTTTGAATAGCTTGTCGAAATATGAATTCTTGTAAAGTATAGTTATCGATCTTTTATTGTCTTCTTTATATATATATATATATATATATATATATATATATATATATATATATATATATATACTAGTGGAAGGGGGCGCCTGGATTTGCCCAGGCGTAAAATACGCTTAAATATGATATTTCAATTTGTCCAGATTTCGTATATATTATTATAGAGTCGTGATTTCCAAAGTAAAAAGTATTTGGGTGCATTCAACTAGAATCGATACCTGAACTGTGACGTTATTACTGTCCCAATGTGACATGCATAGGAACTGATTAAAAATTAAAAATGAAAAATAAACGAAGATAAATGTACAAAATGTATATCGATTCCTTCCATTTTGAACCATTTTTGACCCCTTAAAAACTGTTTTAATCAGCTAAAGACCCATAAAAAACGGTTCGTAAAAAATCCATCATCTGAGGCCCCTAGTACCACTCTGAGAGTTTTAGTTTCGGAGGAGATAGAGTTTGAAAATATTAAGACAGACTGACAGACAGCCATATAGCTTTATATATATTTATATATCAGAATCCTTAGGCGAATATGAACAGAGATTAATGAACCCTGTAGTATGGAGTCTTAAAAAATATTTTTCAGAGGTAATATTATATATGACAATCCCAGCCACCCGAGCTGCCTATAATAGAAAAAGGACAAGATATTCTAGTAAAAAATATATAATTTATTTATAACTTAAAATGTGGCAGCATCAAGAAATTTTTTACCCTATATGTGTTTCCAGATTGCACTAGCTGGAACTACTACATTTATATTTGCTCTCTATCGCCCCGACAACAGCGGAGTTACTATTTTTAAAAGAATAACTGAGAAAATTGACCACGCCCTATCTGTTTCATTATTCATGTCTGTGGAGACTTCAATGTTCACAATGTGGAATGGTTAACTCACTCAAACAAGACCGATGATGATGGGAGGTTTTATCATGATTTCTCGATTGCTTATGATCTCACTCAGATTGTTCACGAACCCAACCGTGTTCCCGATTCTGACGGCCAGTATGCCAGTCTCCTAGACCTCTTTCTCACAACTTGCTCTGAACTGTGGTCAGCTTCTGTTCTGTCTCCACTTGGATCTTCCGACCAATCAATGTATCAGTTAAGATAAAAATGAAATGTAATAAGTCCCCAGATGTACATCTCCATCATACAGTATATCTATACTCTATGGCTGACTGGGATAGCTTCCGCACATTTATATCAGATCTACCTCTGCATTTTATGTTTAAAAAGGATATGCCCTCTATAGTATCAGACCTGACAGAATAGTTAATTGTAGGTATTGACCGTTTCATACCCTCAAAAAAATTCCAGCAAAAACCTATGGTTCTCTCCGGAATGTGCTGCTGCCATTGCGCATAGAAATCACTTTTTCCATTGTTTCCAACGTAATACATGTACTGAGACTAAAGCAGCTTTCAGAATTGCCAGCAACCACTGTAAAAAAAGTAATAAAGTATGCAAAGAGTTGTATGCTCAGTCCGTCAAGTCCAAAGTAGCTGAGCAGCAGCTTGGTTCCAACCAGTTTTGGCAAATAGCAAACAGAATCCTGAACAGAAACGTGTGCTCTATCCCAACTCTCATAAATGGACCTGAGGTAATCTCGTCAGCATCAGACAAAGCCAAACTCTTTGCAGCTAATTCTAACCTTTGCGATCAAGGCTGCCAACCTCCAATATTTCCTCCTGTATCAGAAAACAGGCTATGTGAATACAAATATCTGTACATGATGTTGCCAAGCTAATCAAAAATCTTGATTCCAGTAAAGCAACCGGCCCTGACGGTATTCCAATTATAGTACTCAAAAGACTTCAACCAGAACTTGCGCCCATCCTTACAAAACTGTTTAAACGTTGTCTTAAGGAAAATTGCTTCCCGTCACCCTGGAAAATCTCGTCAGTATGCCCCGTATTTAAGAATTCAGGTGATCGCTCATCTCCCTCAGAGTACAGGCCAATAAGTCTCCTGTGTGTCATGAGTAAGTTGCTTGAATCTGTGTTAGAAGAACGGAAACCATATTGCGTGTCACTAAGAAGGTTATTTTTGCTAAGATGGTTGATTAACCATCTTAGCAAAAATAACCTTCTTAGTGACACGCAATATGGTTTCCGTTCTTCTAGATCTACAGCAGATGTGCTTACAGTTATATCCCATAGGATTAGCGAATATGTCGACGGAGGCTATCTTTCTAGGGCAATTGCTCTTGACATATCAAAGGCCTTTGATAGAGTATGGCGTAAAGATTTACTTCACAAGATCTCCAGCTATGGTATAGCTGGAAATATCTTCTCAATAATTAAATCATTTCTCTCTGATAGGTTCATAAGAGTAGTGGTTGATGGGCAGAAATCCGATGCTCTTAGTATTAATGCTGGAGTCCCTCAGGGGTCCATCCTGAGCCCTACTCTCTTCCTGATCTATATTAATGATCTTCCAAATCACATCCGTACATCATTCGTAGACATCTATGCTGATGGCACTACTATCTATGGTAGCACATCTAAGACCGTAAACAACCAAGTTCTCTCTGATTCTCTCTCCTCTGATCTTGAGCAAGTGGTACAATGGGGAAAGAGGTGGCTGGTTACTTTTAATGCATCTAAAACCAAGCTTTTATCTTTACATCATCAACGGTCTGATCCCCGTCTGGCATCAATTGAAATGAATGGCTCTCGCCTTAAGGAGGCCTCATGTTTTGACAAGCTTTTGGATTTGAACTTTACTCCTGATCTTAAATGGAACACATACATTAAATCCGTTGCCAAGACCGCTGGAAAAATGGTAGGATCCTTCTATTGATCCAGTAGATATCTCACTGCTGATGCAATTCGCTATCTATATAAGAGCCAGGTACGTCCAAGGATGGAGTACTGTTGCCACATCTGAGTAGGAGCTGCTAGAAAGGACTTATCCTGCCTTGATAGAGTTCAAAATAGACTTTTTAGCATTGTAGGGGATGTCCTTTTCTCTTCCCTGAAACCTCTTTCTCACAGAAGAGATGTTGCGAATTTGTCTGTGCTTTATCGTTATTTTCATGGCAGGTGCTCAGCTGAGCTCTATCCTATGGTCCTCCCTCGCCAAACTTTCACAAGAAACACCCGTCTAGCAGCAAGCACTATCACTAGTTTCCCCCACTCTTTATCTGTGCCTAAATCTAAACGTAGATTCGATGAGCAAAGCTTCTTTCTTAGAACTGCACGCCTGTGGAATTGTCTTCCATTTTCCTGCTTTCCAGCTGTTTACAATATGGTTGTCTTCAAGTCTAACGTAAACAAGTTCTTGATGAGCCATTCCATATAAGTTAACAAATTTATTGAATCTCCATTACTAACGGTTACTATATTGTCCAATTTCTACTGTACACTCTTTAACCCTTATCCTCGAGTGGCGTCTTGGCCTTGATAAGTGGTGATGCCTATGTAAAAAAAAAAAAATTCTTGATGCTGCAACACACTGCTGATCAAAAATTTAAGTTCACTTAAAAATCTTAAAAAAAAACTTTTTTTAAGGATAGATTTTAAACTCTTCCGCCTTAAGGTTAGCAATGCTCTGTGCTTAAACCTAAACATAGACTCCATCAAGAAAGCTTCTTTCTTAGAACTGCACGCCTGTGGAATTGTCTTCCGTTTTCCTGCTTTCCAGCTGACTACAATATGGTTGTCTTCAAGTCTAACGTAAACAAGCTCTTGATGAGCCGTTCCATATAAGTTAACAAATTTACCGAATCTCCATTACTAACGGTTACTATATTGTCCAATTGTCTACTGTACACACTTTAACCCTTATCCTCGAGTGGCGTCTTGGCCTTGATAAGTGATGATGCCTATGTAAAAAAAAAATAAAAAAATGCTACAATCTAAAAGGTTATGGAAACAAAAAGAAACATTCCAAAGATTTATTTTTTTAAATTTATCTTTTTTATTAAGTTAGGCTTTTTACACATGATCAACATTATAAGACCAGAGACAAAAATTCTATTAAATTGTACAAAAAGTGCATGAAAAGTGTATTAAACCATTCAACAATCAAACTTAATAATGATTTCTACCTCCACTGCTTTTGATGACTTCAAAAATTTATTGGGGCATGCTAGAAATAAAGGTTTCCATTCAGGTGTGGGGGGATCCAGTTTCTGAAGATGGCTTCACAGAGTTCATTTTCTGTTGAATATTGTCTGCCATTTCAATAAACTTCTTTTGTCATCCATCCCAAAATATTTTCAATTGGGTTCAAGTCCGGTGAGTCTGCAGGATGTCCCAAGAGATGGACTCCATTTTCTTGTAGAAAGCTCAAGATTTGTCTTGCAGTGTGGATTGCAGCATAACCCTGTTGGAATAAGCATCCATCCCCACACAAACGATGACTCTCCATGATCAAATATTCTTTTTGTAGCATGCTAACATGACCAGCTGCTGTCTGACGACCCTGCACCACCTGGAGCTCCATCGTCCCTCTGTAAGAAAAGGCACCCCATATCATTACGGATACTCCACCACTATGACGTATGGAAAAAATTTCAAGGGGGATGTTTTTGTCATGGCAATATCGCTGGAAGCCATCAGAACCATCCAAATTGAATTTTTTCTCATCAGAAAACAGGACTTTCTTCCACTTCTCAACGTCCGAGGTTTGGTATTCATGACCAAAATTAAACGGTCCACTTTGTAACGAGGAAGCAATTGAGGATTTTTTTTAGCTTTTTATTTACTATGCCTTTTTGTTGTAAGTGTCGTCTGATGGTTATTGGACTGAAATCAGCATCTGTAACCGCCTTAATTTGACTAGAAGAAAGTCCTCTGTCATTCATAACAACCCGTCTGATTCTCCTACTCAATGCAGGAGAAATTGGGGGGGGGGGGGGCCTAGCAAAGGATTTTGCTTTTCCATAATTCTCAGTGTTCTTTAGAAAGTTGCAAATAACAGTTTTACTGCGATTTTCCTTAGCTGCTATCGCTCGCTGTGACAAACTTTGCTTATGGAATCCTAGAATTCGAGAGCGCTCAACTTCGGTTAGTTTTCTTGCTTTAGGCATGGTAACACCTTTACACAGTGATTGCTAATCTCTAACTGAACTAAAAACATTAGAATTACCATAAATCTAAAAATTTATACCCTTGGTCATATAATTTTGATCATGTGTAAAAAGCCTAATTTAATAAAAATGCAAATTTTTAAATAACATTTTTGGAATGTACCTTTTTGTTTCCATAACCTTTTAGATTGTAGTATTGGTAACCTTAAGTCGGAAGAGTTTAAAATCTATCCTTAAAAAAGGTTCCTTTTTAAAGATTTTTAAGTGATCTTAAATTTTTGATCAGCAGTGTATTTTAAATTATAAATTTATTACATATTTTACTAGAAACCTTGTCCTTTTCTTTTCCAGTTTTAACAACTAGTCTTTTACTTTTCCATGTTTAAGCTTAACCATATTACTTTTCATGTTCGCATTTTTCTATTGTAATATATATAAATATATATATATATATATTTGTATATAAATGTGTGTGTGTATGTGTGTGTATGCATAAAAACATGCAATTAAAGCACACATGCATAGGTACATAGGCATACACATACCCACATACAAACACAAGCACGCATATGCACCCATCCAAAAGGCATACGCACATAAGTACAGGGTTAAACATACACATGCATACGCACATACACGAATCTTCATGCGCACACATACCCATGCATAAACGCACACATTCATAGGTACACAAAAACTAACTTCAAAAGGAAAATCTTCAGTCAATGTTTCCTGATAAAGAAGTAAAACTACAAACGAAATTTAGAATTTTTATTAAAAAAAATGATGAATTTTGAGATGTTAAAGAAAATAGAAGAAGATGAAAAAAAGAAGAAGAAAAAGAAGAAGAAGAAGAAGAAGAAGAAGAAGAAGAAGAAGAAGAAGGATTTTCTGTTTTTTAGAACAAAATGCAAAAAGTTTAAAACCAAAATGGCTGAACATTTTTCTGGACTTCTTATCGATCACGTTTCAAAAGATAGAAATTTAGAAGATGGGTTTTTAATTTTTTCCCCGCTTTTTTAAATTATTTTTCCTTTTCCTTCTTTGGTCATATTTTTCAAGAATCATAACTTTTAACTGGCATTTCTATTTGAGTCGAAAGATGAACAAGGCGGACATTTTTTTTTCTTCGTTTTTCGTTTCACTTGGGCCTTTGTTTTTTTGTAGTGGACAGATTGTGGTGACAATGTCTTCTCCGTGCAACATTGAAGAATCCACCTTAATTAATAGAAGATAATTCCGTTTGCGTTTAATTTGTTAATGAAAATTAGATGGAAAGTTTTGGGTTGGGGTTAAAATTTGAAATGATTGACTGAAATGTTGTTTTTACTTTTGGGGGAAGGTTGGGGATGGTGGGTGTCTTTTCATGTTTTTAAAGCTTTTTCTATTTTTTTCTTGGAATCTTTTGTGTTTGGGTAATTTGAGGATTGGCAGCAAAAATTTATGGGCCTTAGAGAAAGATGAACAAAAAAAGATGGCTGAAAATTTTTTTTAATGAAATAAATTTTTCCCCCCGTTTTGGTTAGATAATAGTGTAGGGTTTGATCAGAGAGAGAGAGAGAGAGAGAGAGAGAGAGAGAGAGAGAGAGACAAAGAGACAGAGACAGAGAGAGAGACAGAGAGACAGAGAGACAGAGAGACAGACAGTGAGAGAGAGAAAACACGGCTGTATATTATTAAGAAAATTTCATTGCTTGACACACCAGTTCCCGCTAGATGACCAACGTTAAGCCTCCTTGAACCTAGTCATTTGTAAAATGGGTGACCATTAGGGAATACCAGGTACTGAATGCGCTCACTGTTTGTCTCAGTATTATTCCCAGCCGTGTCTTTGCCACTGGATTTTGATAGTGCTTACTCAAGAGAAGTGTGGTTAGGGATTGTGAAGCTTTAATTTAATCTACGAGGTTAGCATGCTCTCATTCCATCAGCCATGACTACATAGAAGTCCTAAGTAATTTGCAATTGTATTCTTTTTTTTTTTTTTTTTTTTTGAGTATCGTCCGCACTGATGATTGAACCGTCAACCTCCAGAACTTTACAACTGAATTTATCGAGTACTTTATCCACTACGTCACTGGTCGTTAAACTCAAGATGATACAGTAGTTTGATGAATCCAAATAATATGAATAATCAATCCTCGTTTCAAAACTTCAGAAATATATTAATGTTATTCCACATTTAAGTGTGACGGACCAAACAGACCGATTGAGTGACAAACAGAACCTCTTAAATTGATTTGTGGACGCAGCTAAACATGTTATTTCAAACTGAAAATTGACAGACATACTGACGAATTCACAAAGAGAGCCTCTCAAAAATTATTGGACGTATCTCAAATGTTTGCCTTGAAGAAATTTTTCTCTGAAATTTTACTGAGTCGGGAATGCAAAGTGAATTGGAGAAAAAAAAGAAAGGAAGAGATAGGGGAGACAGAGAGGAAGGATAGAGATAAAGGGAAAGTGAGAGAGGGGGAGATGGAGAGAGAGGATAGAGAGAGGAGGATAGAGAGAGAGATGCAATATACAGAATATAAAACAAATTGATTTCGTTTTCTTTTGTTTGTTATACGGCATATCAACACTTTTTGGGGGTTACTACTACTACTACTACTACTACTACTACTACTACTACTACTACTACAAGTCCTTAAGCTATTGTAAATGTTAATGTTCCCCACTCCAATGTTAGGAAGAAAAAAAGGAAAGTGGAAAAAGTATAACGAAAAAGATTAAATAAGTTTATTAGAGAAAAAAGGTATAGGAAATAGGGTTGGTGGAAAGACAGTGTATAAGAAGTTGTTCACCAAGGAAAACAAAAAGGAGCTGAGATGAGGTTGATGACCAAGATGTGACAGTGGATGTGGCTCGGAGGAGATGGGGAAATAAATTGATCAACCGACTGACGAATGTATGTACATGTGGACCTCAGTGTGTAAAGGTCGATCGTACAACACATACCACCCGGAGTGCAACCAAGATCTACAGAAAGTGTCGGAGTCTCTATTTGAATTTTGAGGTGTTTTATTTCATTTTTATACTTGTGAACCTGTGCGCCCCCTCGACAGCCATAACAAATGTGAAAGACGATGACAATGCCAGAAGAGAACACAAAGAGAAGATGAAGGAAAAGAAAACAATGGAAGCGACGGTGGGAGTTGGCGTTGTTCTCAAACGGAGTACCACACAGTAGCACTGCTAATTGCCTTCACTTATAATATATATATATATATATATATATATATATGTATATATATATATATATATACATATATATATATATATATATATGTGTGTGTGTGTGTGTGTGTGTGTGTATGCCATTAGCATATTAAGTGATGCTCTTCATATTAGCAAATTGAGCTTAGGCATTTTGGACAATGTCATGACATTATTAATTCACTATCCACATAGCAGCAGCCGAATAGCATAACAGTTAGAAGCACCGACTGTCATTTGGGCAGTCGATTTTCAATCCTGGCTTGAAGTAGTAGCTTGTCTAGCCGCACTGATGAGCTGTGATACAGCGAAACAGTACTGTATGTGGATGACTATATATATATATATATGAGCAAACAGTTAATAAAATATGTTAAAAAGCACTTTGAAATAAGTTAAAAACATATTTAATCTGAAAAGGAAACACTAGATAAATCGATAGTCCTTAATCTGCGGAGTTTGGAAGAAATACTTTCCTTCTTATCAGAGGGTAGGAATTAGCAAAATACAGGATCGGATTTTGCATGCAGAAGTATTTGATGAAACAACAAGTAAGTCAAAGATCTTACTTGAAAACAAAAAAAGTGAAGCAGAGGGAATATGGTGAAGAAAAAGGTGATTACACATGAATGGATAGTCTGGTGGAAGATAAAAAATCCAGTGACGGTAAAATCCAAATGTAAAACTTCAAGTTAAAAGAATTTCCATTTGTACAAGTAAAACCAAGGAAATCCCGTAATTGGAAGAAGATAATTGACCTTGTCTGCCTGTCTGTTTGAGGAACTGTCTCTATCAAACTCTTCTGCCAGATTCGAAACTTGAGGCATTCGGACCTGTGGAACAAATTCGATTTCGTTTTTAGCTAGAAAAAGAAGCTAATGAAGGGTCAGAATTGAAAAACTGAAACTTGGTAAGTTGACTTAATGTGTACCCTCTACGCATGCGCAAATGCAAATGTATATGCTGAACTGCATTAATTTGTAAAGTCTTGTAGCAGTTAACAAACTATTTACTATAAGCGGATCAATGCCCGGTGCCAAAGTGATTCAGCCACACTGACCAATCGGTTGACAGGGTGCATTAATTTGAGCTGTCCCCTTAAGGACTATTTTTAGCCCTTTGGGATCTCAGCTGTGATCGCCAGAGAGAGACCAGCAAGCGACCTATACAGACCTTTCTCACTCACCCCTCCCACTGCTATTTGTTGACGACTGCAGTCTGATGGCAGACGACACCTTCAAACAGACATTTACACTTTCTTTCTCTTCAGTCTTAGACACAATCTCGCCTTTTCTAAATAAACCCTTTATTATTGTTTTGTTAAAAGCAACGTCGTTTGGCCTTGTGTTTATTTAAGTAATTATTAGGAGAGAAATGCACAACATTTTCCCTCTATAGTCTTGATACCTATGCATCCTTAGAGCAGATGTAAGCGAATAATGCGAGAGAGCAAATGTTTTCATTTCGATTCTGACTGATGGCACCAAAGATTTTTTATAAACATTTGTGCATTCTCACTCTTTTCCCTAGATGGGACCACAAAGTTTCAATGAGATTTAGATCTGAGGATTGAGGAGATCATTTCATCACTGTAATCCATTTTTCTTAAACCAACCCATTAAAACTTTTAACATATGGCATTGTCTTGTTGGATGATTACATCACTTGGAATTTTATTATTAAATATTTTAGTCAAAGAGTTTTGGTAAACCTGGTCCATAATGTTCGTACAAATTGTGGAGTTCATTTTGCCCTCACATGTGTACAACAGTCCAGTGCCTGAAGAAGCCATGCAGCCCCAAACCATTACGCTTCCTCCTCCAAATTTGACAGTTGGAATCATACAATCAGGATGAAATGCCTCTCATTACCTACAGCGAACATAAATCGCTTCAAGGATTCTAAAAATCTGATAAAAAAATGAGAATTTGCTACAATTTTTGAATAGATATTATGCACATAACAATTTCAATTGTTCTCTTCAAAGTTTTGGAAATAGAAGCTTTTAACTTACCTCAAAGTTACTTTCGTCAGACCAAACAATTTTGGCCCAATCATCAGGTGTCTTATTTTCATGTTTTTTTTTTTTTTATTCCAATCGTTTTTTTTTTGTTTTTTTTTTTGGCCTGAAACAAGTATGGCTTCTTCCTTGCTTTGCATCCTTTTAATCCCGCTTCTAATACCCTTCTTCTCATTGTTCGAAGTGATATGTTTTTGTTCGCATCTTCCCAAAGTTCAGCAGCAAGCAAGAACTTTTCTTCCTATCGGCAAGGAATGCTCCTTTCAAAGATCTGTCTTCCCTGGCAGTTGTAGACTTTTTACGGTCTTGTTCTTTTCCGTTTTTGAGAAGACATTGTTTCCATAAGCGTATAAAGCGACGCTCTTTGTGTAAACAATTCGAGTGGAGGCATTTGGACGATGTCTAAACAGCATTAATTCGTTACCCACACAACAGCAACGTATAGCACAACGGTGAGAAGCCTTGACTGTCGATTTTGCAGTCGGGTTTCGATCCTGGATTGAGGCAGGTTCCTGTCTAGCCGCACTGATGAGCTGTGAAACAGCGAAACAGTACTCTATATGGATGACTATATATACGTGACCTTAGCAGTGTGTGTGTGATCCTTTCCTTGAACATTACATCTTTCTGGCAATTTCTACCCAAGAAATATCCTTTACCAGATAAAGGAACAATTTGTGTCCTTTTAATCTCTGAAAGCTGCTTCTTTGGGGGCATTCAATTAAATATACTATTCTAGCACTGGCAGGAATCAAATATTATCCGAAAAGAAAGAACTTTTAGTATGACAATGAATCATTTTGAATATTCGAATGAATTTAGAATGAAACTCAGTTAAAACTGTTGAAAGAGACTTTAAAGCAAATAAATATTACAATTTAATGTTAAATAGTTTATATTTGCTCTCAACTGTTCACTGTACAATTCTTAACTTTTAAATGCGTATGTTTAAACTATTATCTAAGTTTTTTAGAGGTGCTCCATAATTTTGCACATGGTTGTATTTTAATTCGTACAGATTTCTTTTTCATATACAAAGAGAAAATTCTCTATTTCAGTATTATCCTAAAAAGTTATTAAAAAATATGACTTGGGTAACATCCGCTAGAATCGCTTCCAGCCTTAGTCGTTATTTTTCTCCTCAGCATCGTTATCGTCTAAGTTGCTGTCATATGAATATGACAGGTTAAAAATTAAGCGACTTTGAGATATGAATGTTTAATGTTGCGCAAAAGTAACGGTAATGTTTTATTGTAATTACCCTGCCAAAATCAACTGTTTTGTTTTCAATTCTTACCCCATAGCAACAATTTCCCGGCGAAAAAACAAATCGAAAGTGTGCTGCAGGTCTAAATACCCTATATATCAAACTTCAACTCTGTTGACCAAATATTCAGAAAAGAGTCGGAAGAGAGGTTTCACGCACACACACACACACACACACACTGCTAAGGTCACATATATATATATATATATATATATATATATATATATATATATATATATATATATATATATATATATGCTTCAGAATAGTTTTTATTTAACAATCAGTTGTTATGTAAACGTGAGATTGTAAGGTTTACAAAATATTACTGGCAGTAATATTCTATTATAGATTTATTATTTTGACTTTGACGTTCCATGTCTCACTGACTTTAGCAAATAGGGTGCATAGCTTATAAATATTTGCTAATATT
Source organism: Euprymna scolopes (assembly GCF_053919585.1). NCBI lineage: Eukaryota > Metazoa > Mollusca > Cephalopoda > Sepiida > Sepiolidae > Euprymna > Euprymna scolopes. The sequence continues at coordinate 7,998,137 of NC_136502.1, read as the reverse complement.
TTCTCTCCTCTGATAAGATGGTAGACATCGAAACCCTATAGATTAAGGAGATTAACTTTCTAAAGTATTCTTTGTCTTGCTTAGAATAATAAAAATTCTTTGATATAAAATTAATTTCAATGAGAGTTTTTTTGAAATTCATTGAATTACAATTTAATATATATATATATACATATATATATATACATATATATATATACATATATATATATATATATATATATATATATATATATATATATATATATATAGTAATCCATAGAGAGTACTGTTTCGCTGTTTCACAGTGCGGCTAGACAGGCAACTGCCTCAATCCAGGATCGAAACCCGATGGCTCAAATAACAGGCAAGGCTTCTCATCATTGCGCTCTACGTTGCTGCTGTATGGATAATGAATTAACGATGTTTTGACATCGTCCAAATGCCTCCACTCGATTTGTTTACACAAAGAGCGTCGCTTCATACGCTAATGGCAGTTTGTATATCACTTCCCAATATGCTCAACCCAAGATAGGGAGCATGATATATACGTATCCGTGTGCTAGAACCTTTTCAGCTTGAATTCTATGCAATAATGCAGAATGTAGAAACTATGCATAAATAGAATCCAGCGTAATAGTGAAATGAAATCGATCTTCTAATAGGAAACAATCAAACTGAATAAATAATTAATGCTCGTTTTGAAAAGAATTAGTTAATCTTTATGTAGTTCGTTTTAATAATTTTTAAATAGTTTTTTTATATAAATGTCAGAGTGAGAAAATCATCAAGTTTATATATATATATATATATATATATATATATATATATATATATATATATATATATATATATAAAATAAAAGTTACAATTAAATTTACCAAAATGATCCAAGATGGTAAAATTAAAATATATTATAAACATTAAAGAATTAATATTTATAAAATTATCTCAGCCAGATGTAAAAGCTCGATAAAACCAAATAGGAAATAGAGCTTATAATATGAATGAAATATATATAATATTTTACTATATGCCTTTTTTTACCCTGAATTTGCAGATACCGGCCTTCCTCTCCCCTTAAATAATTTTTTTTTAATATTTTATATTTTATTTTATTTTTTTTATTTATTCTTTATTCATAATTTATTTTCTATTTATTTATTAATTAATTTATTTTTTATTTATTTATTTTCCTTTTAGTGTCGTCTAACAACTCTTGCTGACATTTTTTTAACTGATGACCTGTACATTTCAGTTGACCTATATTATTTTGCCCTATATATATTTTTTTTCGCGCCTTTAACATTTCTGTCTGGATCATTTTGACTTTTGTTTCCCTTTACTTTATTTTATATTTTATATTTAACTTGATCATCTTTTTTTTTCCTCTCTTCTTTCTCTTCCATGATCTTTCTTATTTATTTTTATGTCTCGGAAGTAGAGTGAAAAGCATATTTTCTTTTTCTTTTATTAATATTATTGGAATTTTTCCTTTTTTCCCTTGTACACATTTTTGTGAATTATTCCATGAATTTCTGCCTTTGGATTATTATGGACCATCTTCTTCCAATTACGGGATTTCCCTGGATTTTACTTGTACAAATGGAAATTCTTTTAACTTTCTTGAAGTTTTACATTTGGATTTTACCGTCACTGGATGTTTTATCTTCCACCAGACTATCCATTCATGTGTAATCACTTTTTTTTTTCACTATATTCCCTCCCTTCACTTTTTTTGTTTTCAGGTAAGATCTTTGACTTACTTGTTGTTTCATCAAATACTTCTGCATGCAAAATCCGATCCCGCATTTTGCTAATTCCTACCCTCTAACGAGAAGGAAAGTATTTCTTCGAAACTCTGCGGATTAAGGACTATCCATTTTTATCTAGTGTTTCCTTTTCAGATTAAATATGTTTTTAACTCATTTCAAAGTGTTTTTTAACATATTTTATTAACTGTTTGCTCATATATATATATATATATATATATATTAGTGATGGGACGAATCTAATATTTTTCCTAGTTCCTAGATACAATTACTGATTCCGTACTAAGTTCCCGATATGATACAATTACCGCGTCTGATTCTTTATAAATCTCTAAATTTTTTACTATACAGTTATTATATTTTTTCCCCGATTACTATATTACTGTGATTTTAGTTTTACTGGTAGTTGAAAAACAAAAAATATTTTTATTTTATCATTATTTCCAACAATGGCAAATTTTACTTTAAACAAAATAAAATCAAAAAGACACTAAAATAATCTTTTTAGCACCGGGAAAAGGGCATATTTTTTCCGGTTCTGATACTGATTCCAATACTCCCAAATATCCTGATTTTTCTGATTTTTGATTCCGATTCATTATCAAACCACTAATACACACACACACGCACACACACAGAGATATATATATATATATATATATATATATATATATATATATATATATATATATATGGAAAAATGAGAAAGGAACAAAATCAAAATTATTTATATATTCATTAACGTTTTGTTTTTATTTCAAATCTTCCTCAGCATGATTGATTTGAAGCAAATGTTACATTAATATTTCTTTAAATCAATAATTTCGAGAAAATCCTGAAATAAAGGCGAGACATTGAATAATAATAATAATAATAATAATAGTAATAATAATAATAATAATAGTAATAATAATAATAATAATAATAATAATAATAATAATAATTGGAGCCAGATATTGGAAGAAAGAAAGGACCATAACAGAAAAACAGAATGGTTGAAAGAAATGAAAAAAGAGTCACAGCAAATCGAAGAAGGGACACAGAATGAAATTAGCAAGGAACCCCTAAAGATAACCCTACGAAAAATGGCTAACTGGAGAACACTAGGTCATGCAGGAATACAAGCCTATTGGTTTAAGAAATTCACAAAAATACATGAAAGGCTAGTCCAACAACTGAAAAGATGCATCCACGAAGCAGATGTACCAGAATGGATGACCAAAAGTAGAACCACACTGATGCAAAAAGACACAGAAAAAGGGACCATCGCCAGCAACTACAGACCTATAACCTGTTTACCTACAATGTGGAAAATACTTACTGCACAACTGAGAGAACAAATTTATCAGTCAATTCACAACCGCAGACTACTCCCACAGGAACAGAAACAATGCCAAAATGGAAAAAGAGGAACACATGACCTATTATACATAGACCAGAGGATTCTTAAGAAGGTCAAAAGTAGAAAAAAGAACCTAACCATGGCATGGATTGACTATAAGAAAGCATATGATAGAATCCTGCAAGCATGGATAATAGAATGTCTGAGAATTTACAAAATACAAGGACATATAACCAATCTGATAGAAAATGCAATGAAATGGAGACTTGAACTGACAATGCAAAGAGGAATCATCCAAGTTGATTCCCTATCACCATTACTGTTCATTATAGCCATGATGTCCCTGAACAACATCCAAAGAAAATGCCACGCTGGATGTAAGTTCACTAACACGAAAGAAAGAATTAACTACCTAATGTACATGGATGACCTGAAACTGTTTGCTAAAACAAAGCCAGAACTAGAAACACTAATAAACACGACCAGAATCAGGGAAACAAATTTATCATTCTACGCCAGGAGGTACAGAAAGGATGCCAAAAACGAAAACAAAGAAACACATGACCTCGTGTGTATATATATATATATATATATATATATATATATATATATATATATATACCGGTTCTCATCAGATCACCGAAGTTAAGCAACGTTGAGCCTGGCTAGTGACCATTTGAGAATTCTAGGTGCCGTATGTGCTTTCCGCTTATCTCAGCATTTTTTTCCAGTCGTCCTGAACCTCCACTTTCCACTGGTATTCAACAATGTCGACTCAGGAGAAATGTGGTTGGAGATTGCGCAACTCTTGCCACAAAAATTTCCCGCGCAGGAACCCTTATCATGGGTATCCATAGTCTGTCAAGACTGAAGGAAGCCTTTATATATATATATATATATATATATATATATATATATATATATATATATATATATATGTTTTTTTTATTTATATTTTATAGAAGGAATTAGACCTGGAGTCTAAAGATCAGAGTTTATTTTAATGCATTAATAAATGTGTAATACTTTTAAAAGAACAGTGCCCATTGTACTGTAGATATATAATAAGCTCAATAGGTATATGTATGCTAGAGCTATATTAATATTGAGTGAAAAGATTAATAATTGTGAATTAAAAAAGTGCATTTATACACATGCACAAATATACATTTATGCGTTAAAATCAGTTTTGTGTGTTTTTTTCCTTTTGAAACTGATTTATAATTCACATTATTAATCTTTTTACTCAATATAAATATATATATGTGTGTGTGTGTGTGTGTGTTTGTGTACTTGTGCTTATAACTCTACATACAACATATGCACATACAAACACATATGCGGCCCTGTCGGTGGAGCATTAGAATACGCCGACTGTCCCCCTGCAGAGGGTAAAAGTCCCTCAATGGGGGGTCCTGGATATGACTTTAAACTATATCCAGTGGTGAGGCCCCAGCTTGTGGGCTTTGGGGAGTGTGGAGCCACCCTTTAATTACCATTGCTCCCAGGTCCACTCTGACCCGGAGTGGTAGTACCTGTTAGGGTCCCAACTATGGGTTAAATAGAAACCGACGTGAAAACAACAAATATATTCTATTAAAAAAAATTTTCTTCCAAATCTTTTGATTCGGTATTAAATAACCCGAAAAGGGTTGATATGCCGTAAAACAAACAAACAAACAAACAACCAAAAAACACATATGGATATATGCGTGGTTATAACTACACACATGACCTATGCATACACTCACACATTTCTCTTTCTATACATTTATACGTGTATATTTATTCGTATGCATAATCTAATTTATAAAACTCACTATGTCTGCCTGTATGTCTACATTTTTCAAACTGAATCTCCTGAATTGGCAGGCATAATTCATGATAATAAGTGCATTTGTACGCATGCACAAATATACATTTATGCGTTAAAATCGGTTCAGTTTTCACTATTTCTTTTCTACCTGACGATAGCTCAAATTAAGGTTAAGAAACTATATATTAAGAAACTATATATTAAGAAACTATATATTAAGACAATATAATGATCAATAAAAATTGGCTAAATACGAAATCGGAATAAATTAAAATATAATTTTGAAGCGTATTTTTAAACCGGACAACGCCGGGCACCTTGCAAATAGTATAATAATAATAACAATTTTTCCATCGCCAGAATGTTGCATCCTTTTATCTGTTTTAGAAGTACTTCAATGGCAAGTGCTCAAACGAACTGAAGGCACTAGTACCTTCTCGACGTAAATACCCTCGACAAACCAGAGAAGAAGCAAAATCCCACCCTACGCTGTAGAGATCCTTAGATGTCGTGAAGCCTCTATTCAAATAGATTTTACCCTCGAATTACTAGACTTTGGAATTCCCTCCCGGGTTCCTGCTTTTATGATTGTACTGACATCAAGTGTGATGTGAACAAACATATCGCTACCCAATACTTTACACATTACCCCGGCAAATAAGGTCCCGAATAGTAGCCCCTTACGACTGATCTCGAGCGCGTGGTTCAGTGGGGGAAGATGTGGCTAGTTACCTTTAATGCATCTAAAACCAAACTCCTATCCTTACATCATCAACGCTCTGATCCCCAGCTGGCATCAATTGTGATGGATGGCTCTCGTCTGGGTGAGGCCCCGTGTTTTGACAAGCTTCTGGGTATGACCTTTACTCCTGATCTGAAATGGAACACGTACATCAAGTCTGTTGCCAAGGTCGCAGGAAAGATGGTGGGATCCTTCTACCGCTCCAGAAGATATCTCCCTACTGATGCAATTCTCTATCTATATAAAAGCCAAGTACGGCCAAGGATGGAATACTGTTGCCATATCTGGGCAGGAGCTGCCAAAAACAGCCTATCATGCCTTGACAGAGTACAAAATAGACTTCGTGGTTTAGTGGGGGATGCCCTTTTCTCTACCCTGCAACCCCTCTCCCACAGAAGAGACGTTGCGAGCCTATCCTTGTTTTATCGTTATTTTCATGGCAGGTGCTCGTCTGAACTCCAATCCCTGGCCCCCCCTCGCCAAACTTTCACGAAAAACACCCGTCTAGCTGAATCCACTGTGAAAAATTTCCCCCACTCTATATCTGTGCCTAAATCAAAACGCGGATTCCATGAGCAAAGCTTCTTTCTTAGAACTGCACGCCTGTGGAACTCTGTTCCGTCTGCCTGCTTCCCTCCGGACTACAACTTGGATGTCTTCAAGTCTAATGTTAACAAATTCCTAATGAACTGCCCCCCTAATTAAACACTTCATAAAATCTCCTCACTAACGTGATGTACTTGCAATAACCCTTATCCCTGAGTGGCTTCCGGGCCTTGATAAGTGGTGATCACTGTGTAAAAAAAAAAAAAAAAAAAAAAAAAAAACTTAGAGACATTTTACAGTGTGGTGAAAAGAGATTAAAAATAAAAAAAATTGTATGACCCTACCACACACACACACACACACACACACACACACACACACACACACACACACACACTCACCTTTATGTTTACCGTATCTCTACTTAATTATGTGTGAATCAGATTTGTATTCTCTGTTGGAATTGAAAACGGAAGAAATAAAAATAAATCTGTTTGATCTCTTTAGAAAAAGGTTTTCCTCTTTCGGTAAAATGTTTTCTTTGAGAATAAAATACCAACTTCGACTTTCATGAACGAACCACCCGTAGACAACAAACGCAAGCTAATAAACACGAACACACGCACGCACGCACACACACACGCTCACACACGCGCACACACACAAAAATACGCATGCACACACATACACACAAATATATATATATATATATATATATATATATATATATATATATATATATATATATATGTGACGAACGTGAAAGTAAAAAAAAAAACAGAACTCAACATATTTGGAAAAATGAACCGTAGACATCAAACGCAGACTAAACATTGCCCCACACGAACGCACGCACACACACACACACACACACACACATATATATATATATATATACATATATACATATATATATATATATATTACGAGCAAGAAAAAAATAAGTTTTATAAGTCAAAGCGTTTGTAAACTTAAAGCGAATATAAATATTAATATTTATATAGTAAATACCAGCAAATTCATAGTTTCACTATAATCATAATAAGCCAAATATCAGCTGACGTTATATTGTAAACAAACACAGACGTAATTTGATGAACGACATTATCATAATTTTTTTTTTTAGAATTTCTTAATAAATTTATCTACCAGACAAATTACTCCTTGTAATATATAATATTCAATCGAGGATTGGTTCTATAATAATACATACGCAGTCTGCATAAATTAAAATATAATGTTTAAGTGTATTGTGCCGGGCGTTCAGCTAGTTTTGGTTAAAAACCTATGGTATCTATTTGCTATTTATGTCAGTTTCAACTAAAAGCAATGTTATCTACTTAATTATCATATCGAATTTAGTTAAATAGTATTGAATTATTACATAAAACATACACTGTGACGAATACATGATTCGGTGATATCCGCCATTAATTGTTCGTAGATGGACGGCAGTTACTTCTCCAGACTTCATGCTGTTTATTTATGTATAAATTTGAAATTCTTCGAAAAATATTTTCATTAGTAGTTAATTTTCTACTTTATCGTTTTTCGTAATGTTTGTATATGTTATTAATTTTGACATGGCAATTAAGTACGTATTATTGGTTTTTCATTTAATATTTTTATTTTCGCACTAAGATGAAGAAGTAGCTGCTTCCTAAATTTATGTTGAGATATTTCATCTCTGCTTCGAAAATTCGCATTCAATAAACGTAATCTATATAATCCTACATTTATTCAACCTGTTTGAACGTTATGTAAAATTATATTAATTTGATAATGTAGAAACCCAAACAATGTTACATAATATATATATATATATATATATATATATATATATATATATATATATATATATATATATATATATATATTGAGGGATTTATAATGGAGATAAAAGGTATATATGTATTTTTGTATAAAAACTATTTTTTTCTTTTTTTCTTTTAACCTTATTAGTAATTTTCTATTTTAATTTATTTATTTATCAACATAAAATTAATGACTTAGTTTTCATTTTATTTTATTTTAATTTTATTTTATTTTTAAATATTTCCAGAAATATCGACTAAAATGCTAGTTTTATTTTGGTGTCTTTAACTGTACCCCCCCCATTTTTGCTGAGACTGTTATTAAAGGACAACATTTTTGTCAAATTATTGTCAATATTTATTGTCAATTTAAATAAAATGAACATAGTTTCTGAAACGATCGCACAATATAGTGGATTTTTTTGTTTTCCAATTGAAATTGATTATTAATTCAAAATTATGAATTGTTTTACTCAATATATATATATATATATATATATATATATATATATATATAAGATTTTTATTTATATAGACAAATATTACATATTCGCTACACTGAATACGCTAATGTTTCGGACAATGGTTTGTAAGAACCATAAGTCATCGTATGAATACCTTCTCTAACTTTTAACTTGGTATATATATATATATATATATATATATATATATATATATATATATATATATATATGCATATATATATGTATATATCTATATATATCTATATATATGTGTGTATATATATATATATATATATATATATATATATATATATATATATATATATATAATTATTGGAATTCTTTGAGATAAGTAATTTGTATATTTATTTGTGGATTATTATCCTCATCCGTATAGTTGTTGCTTCATGACATCTCGGTCAACCATTCCCCTGGCCTTCGTTAGGTGGCGCAGTGGATAAAGACCTTGAATATCTACAGTTCGAAGTGAGCATTGTCTGAAGATAGTGGTTTTAATCTTATTCAAAGCAAGCCAGATGATTAGTTGGCCGAAATGTATTGAATCAACAACTATAAGAATGAGGATAATAGTCCGCAAATAAATTATATATATATATATATATATATATATATATATATATATATATATATATATATATATATATATTTACGAGGATGAAACGCGGAATATTATGTGTAGCTTAATTGCCATTTATATTTTCATAACTTACTACCTAGCTCTACTAGGTATTGAGCACTGTTGAAGTAAATACTGAAAATATACGCATAAAATTATATCTTCGTATATTTATTTATTTTGTGATTGATTATTTAAAAATCAAATTATAATTAAATTAAAAATCCGTTTCATAAGAAGGAACAACAACAACATCAATTATTTGTACGATCGTTTCGGAAAACAGTGTTTTTATTGTGGTAGACATCAAGTTACGAACAATAGTTATTACATATTGTTTTTATCAAACAAGGTTTCCTCATCAGCAAATATTGGGAAAGGTTTTTATTAAATGTAAAAGACACCATAAATAAACCTAGCATTAAAGTAAGGCAGATGTATCTAGAAAAAATTAAAATAAAGGTATGGATATAAACTTGATAAGAAAATTAATATGGGTTAGAGATAGAAATAAAATAGAGAAAATTATAAATATAAATTTGGTTTAAGTACAATATTATACATACATACACAAATATATACATGCATATATATGAAAAAGTATACACATATATATACATATACATAAATATACATATATATGCATAAAAACATACGTACAAATATTTATATTTATAATTTTACTCTAAGAAACCTTGTTTGATTAAAACTATATGTAATAATTATTGTCTAATTTGATAAAAACTATATGTAATGTTGATGTCTACCACGATAAAAACACTGTTTTCCGAAACGATCGTACAAATAATTGATTTTGTTGTTGTTCCTTCTTATGAAACGGATTTTTAATTTAATTATAATTTGATTTTTAAATAATCAATCACATTACTAAATATTAAATTAGCTCTAGTATATTTACCTATCGAGCTTATTATATATCTAAATTACAACGAGCACTTTTTCTTTCCCTGTATTTTAATTAAACTAGTAACTTTACTATTGCATTAAAATACACTCTGCTCTTTAGACTATTGTTCTAATCTCCTTTAAATTATATATATATATATATATATATATATATATATATATATATATATATATATATATATATAAGCGAGATAAGACACATATTAAAAATCAGGTGAAATACCCTGATAGATATTACTTGAAGTAATACTTTCAGGGTGATCTTAGCCAAAAAGGAGAAGCTCAATATTTAAGAATAGAGCAATATATAAGTTCAGTGTTTAAAGTTAAATTCTGAAAATCTATCTATCTATCTATCTATCTCTCTCTCTCTCTCTCTCTATATATATATATATATATATATATATATATATATATATATATATATATATATATTGTACTGAAACGGTCAACAAGGAAGACACGGATATAGAGATATAACGTACTTTATTGAGAACGAAACAAAATACAGAGAACAACAGTCGTGGTACTTAACGCCAAGATAACGTATAACGGCTTACACGGTATTTACATGTGCATTAATGAGTCCCCACAACAATGATATCATTCGTTTTTTTTTTTTTAATTTCAAATTAAACTTGTGAAATAATGTGACCAATTTTCTCTATTCAAAATTCGCGCTAACGACGCAACCCGCAACTGTCAACAACACCGGACGCGTACCTTTCTCTTTCCACGACGGGTCAACCCTTCGGGTTCATACCAACAAAATGAAGAGAGAAACATACTACGTCTTCTTTTGTTGTGAATGTGTTCTTTTAACAACGATAGTATAAGAATTTTTTAAAAAGTTTTTAATCGTTTGATTAAATTATGTATTATGCGGTTTTCTAAATTTTCAAATTAAATTTGTGAAATAATGTTTTAAAAGATACGACATATTTCCTCTAATCAAATTGTATTAATATATAAAGCTATATTCCTATAAAAAAATCACTAAATCACATTGTGAGTTGATTTCGAGAACAAATTGTGTAGACATTAAATTTTTTTGTTTAATATGTAGAATCTTTTCGAGTTAAAATCTATTGAGAAATACACATTCTGTATTGAGGAAAACACATTTTACATATGTAAACATTATGTTGTATATCGAGATATTATATTAGGAAACGTGTCATATGCTGTATGTGAATATATGTTTGCTTGTGATCGTCTAGGCGTATATTTTAACATTTATGTAGCAGTTCTAACAGGAATCGTTTGACGTGGACGTATCGAACAGTTGTAGACAACAATTCTTTTAACATATGTAAATAACATAACGCATACCTGAATTGTTTATGAACATTTATTCTCATGATCTTGCTAGCATTTTCAGAGATTACACGTTCTTTCATCTTGGCTGTCTGAAGTGATGCCGCTTCCCACGTCGTCTGTTCACTCTCGTGGTCAAACTTCAACTATCAACTCTAAACTTCCCGACCTCTGACCTCAGTTCCGTTACGTCACTAATTAAAAGACACATCGCCTTAACGTGACCATTCCTTCACGTACGTCTGTTCAAGGTCATTTTGTTTATATTTAACCTAGCTAAATTATATAAACATCTCAGCTAAAATCTATTGCTAAACATAATTCTATAAACAATAAATAACTCCCAATATAAACTATTTTAAGCATATCATTGAATAGATAGATAGACAGATAGATCGATCGATAACAACTAATTAACTTCTAACAATTAGCTAAAGAATAACAAGTTATCCAAAATGGTATCTCTTTTGGGATAACTTTAGCTAATGTTAACATATTTAAAGAAAAGGAACTTGTATGTCCGTGAGTTCGTTCTCTATGGACACGAAAACAGCTGCGCCGATTTTTATGAAATTTCACATAATATACCTTATGAGTTTGAGAGATTTTGTACCAGAGTGTCCTCAATAAGCCTCAATAATCGATAATCGAAATAATCCGATGAAAAAAGGAACAGGCGATTTTGACTAAAGTTTACGTCTTACACAGCCTAACATCACAAGTGCTTGTGAGAAGTTTTATTACAAAACAAGCCTAAACGTCCGACATATAAAACTAATTGTAGGTTCTTTGATATGACAGGGTCGCGTTCGAAATGAATAATTTTGATTAAAGCACAACTGAACCATGATAATTGACTTTGTCATTTAAAACGTAAATTCAAGCCATTATCACCGCACATGCAGAAAGTTCAGGCATGTAAAATCAACAGTAGGTTCTTTGATATGACAGGGGCGCATTAGAAATGAATGTTTCTGTTTAGAGCATAATTGAAGAATTATACTTTTGCAATTTAAACTCTAATTCAAGCTGTAATATATAAAATAATTTTATAAAATAAACAGTAGGTTCTCTACAGTGCAATGTCGACTACAATGTATTGTGAACTAAGTCACTGCGGGGAGGCATGCGAAGCTTCTTCGCGGTGCACCGCAATGGGTCTTTAACTAAAGCAGGCAATCAATCTATTTGATTGAAAACTTGTCGATTTCAGCAGTTTCGATGACAATAAATATATGGGAGTGTGAAACATTCGTTAATTATCATCATTACACCTGGGTAACGTCGCCCTCCCCCTATTGGAATTGTAAAAAAAAGCCTATACTAGACTCTATTATTACTTTTTTTTAATACTCGACCTATAAAGTTTTAAATTGTTTTGTTTTGTTGTTGTTTTTATTATTATTATTATTATTATTATTATTATTATTATTACTACTACTACAACAACAACAACAATAATAATAATAATAATAATAATAATAATAATAATAATCTATATATATATATATATATATAAAAAATGTAATATTTGGTTCGTTAAAAGTGAATAAAACCATATTTCTACGTTACCAATTTAATTGAAATTTTCAGAAAGTCTATTTTTTAAGTCAAAGAATGTTTGCACGTTATCAAAATAATTTAACATTGCGAATTATAAAAATATTAAATTATAAATGAAAATATTTTTCATAACTGGGAGATTGTCCCCAGTTCATTTCCGGTAGAATGAGCCTTTCACTTATTGAGATAAGTATTATTTGTATTAATCTTTAGGATACTCATGCAGAGAGTGATCCGTGCTGAAATAATAACGTTATTATTTAAAAAGCCATTCTTAACATGGGGAGAGGAGGGTGTTTTGTACCTATTCTGTACTTTAACCTTACAATTGAATAAAAAAACATATCGTAAAACTTTAATTTGGAAATACGATTTAAAAAATAGCGCGGATCACTCTCTGCATTTTTCCTTTTATTATTCTTAAAGAGTAAAACTTTTCTTATTCATGAAAAGAGTTAAGCCTACGTAAATAAATAAATAAATAAATGTTTGTACACGTGACAAATTATCAATAAATGGATTAGTTAGTTTTTTTAAAATTATTTATGAAAAGAGTTAACGTAAATAATCTTTGTAAAAGTAAGTGCGAAAGTGCCGTAGTTCTACTTTCATGCGTAATTTCCATACTTATAGTTTTTTGGAAATTTTTTTCACTGGATTATCATTGATTGGACACTAATTAAACAGATTATTAAAAAAAAAATTAAAAAAGAAATCATTGTTTCGACATTTGAAAGTGGTGCTCACTTTTTAGTTACAACGTTCTGATAAATCAATCACCCATTTTGTAACCAATAAAAACGCGGTATATCTAAACCATAGAAAGTAAAAATAATATGAGTCTCTACCGCATTTGTAAGTCAGAAATATATTTGTTTCTCAAAGAAAAAAAAATAGATTGAACATGACTTTTTTATTGTTTTTATGAAAATAAAGTTTCGAGTTTAAAATTTTTTTTTTTTTACTTATTTAGTTAAAAGTCAGTTTGTGGGTGTTTTTTTTTTTTTGCTTTTTTTAAAAATAATTTGTTTTTATGAAAGGTGAGGGTTTTTTTTTCAAAACTTTTGTTTTTTTTTTTAAATTTTTTTAAGTATTATAAATTTCACTAACATGCTGGAGAAATGTTGGTGCTAATGCAGAGAGTGATCCGCGCTATTTTTTAAATCGTATTTCCACGTTTAATTAAAGTTTTATATGTTTTTTTTATTCACTTGTAAGGTTAAAGTACAGAATAGGTACAAAACACCCTCCCCTCCTCATGTTAAGAATGGGTTTTAAAATAATAACATTATTATTTCAGCACGGATCACTCTCTGCATGAGTACCGAAATGTTTAATAATTTGGTATTTTTTTAGATTAGGTCCACCTCCACAATTTTCCTTTAAATGACGACATATATAAGTTTTCGAGTATGCTGAATACGAAAATCGCATTGAAATTTTGAGGAAATCAGTAGTTATCAAGATATAAAAAGTTATATTATGCATTGTATTCTTTGGCGGCCATCTTTTTACGCGCGCACGCGCCATAAACAAATGCACGCACGTAAAAAAGATGGCCGCCAAAGATTACAATGCATAATACAACTTTTTATACCTTGATAACTACTTATTTCTGCAAAATTTCAATGCGATTTTCGTATTCAGCATAGTCGAAAACCATTACAAGTTGTCATTTAAAAGAAAATTGAGGAGGTGGATCTAATCTAAAAATTTACCAATAATTTTCCATCCCGTACACCTCCCGATATATTGCTTCGTCAACATGCGACCATTTTATATCTCCCGAAGACGCTTCCGTATTCAGCCAAAAAAAAAAAAAAAAAAAAAATGGGTGACCGATTTACCAGAACGTGGTAACTAAAAAGTGAGTACCCCTTTCAAATGTTGAAATAATTTTTTTTTTCATTTTTTTTTCATAATCTGCTTAGTGTTCAATCAATAATAATGCAGTGAAAAAATTTAAAAAAACCTATCAGTATAGAAATTTGCATGGGGGTGATGGTTGTATAACTCCGCCACGTAAGTAAATAAATAAAAAATGTTACGTGCACATGCGTTAGCCTTGACTAGGGGGGGGGACTAAAGGAACGACCATTAAATACTTCTGCGGGTCGCCATGGAAATCAACGCCTAATGAGTACCAAAATAGTTTTCATGATATGAAGAAATTTTTTTCGAAAAGTGGGTGATCACTTTTCTATGTAAATTTAACTTAAAATGAGCACCCACTTTCTGGCCACCCGGGGAAGGGGCATTTATTTTTGTGTTTATTGGCTTAAAGTTTTTTGACAAGGCAGTTTGGTACGCGAGTGCATATTTAAAAGTTTTCGTTTATGCTCACGCGTAGCATAAACAAAGGCTACGTCTGTGAAATGGAAAATAGTACCATAGTTCAGGGGTTATTACCATGCAAAAGAAATCAAACAAAAAACTTTTTAGCCAAGAAACACACAGAAAAAAAAACAAAAAAACATAGCATCCATTTTTTTTCTATCGAATTCATTTGCTGTTTTTATTGAAAACTATTTTCCCCCGGATTTTTTATATAATTTTCCATTAAGGGCCGTGCGTCTCACGTTCGTATATAACAAAAAAATTTTTGTAGACTTCGGTGTGCTAAAAACGAATCTGCAAACCGTTTCCGTTGCAAAAAAATAGTTTTTATGATATGAAGAAATTACTTTTTCGAAAAGTGGGCGATCACTTTTCCATGTAAATTTAACTTAAAATGAGCACCCACTTTCTAGCCACCTGAGAGAGGGGGTTTATGCTCACGCATAGCGTAAACGAAGGCTACGGCTGTGAAATGGAAAATAGTCCCAGAGTTCGGAGGTTATTACCAAACAAAAGAAATCAAACAAAAAACTTTTTAGCCAAGAAACACACAGAAAAATGCCCCGCTCTCAGGTGGCCAGAAAGTGGGTGCTCATTCTAAGTTAAATTTACATTGAAAAGTGATCACCCACTTTTCGAAAAAGTAATTTCATGAATATCATGAAAATTTTCTTTTTCTACGGAAACGGTTTGCAGATTCGTTTTTAGCACACCAAAATCTACAATAAAATATTTCGTTATATACGAACGTGAAACGGGCTTTAAAGTAAAATAATACCGGATTTTTTTGAGCAGATTTGCCGTTTAGTTGTACAAATATCCTCAAACCAGGTAATCACTAAAAGGGACTTTTAAAAGTCGTCACCTGTATCGAGCAAAAGTTTAAAACCACCGATTATATGCCAGCCTACGTCATGATAACATATATTGAGTGAGTTCCTAACAGTATTTGTATAGTTTTTTAGTTTAAACTCATTTTCACAAAATTTCCCCAAACTTAACGTGTTCGATACAGTCTGCCGCCATTTGTATTTTTCAGATATACCGATAAACATTGAATGTTTTTGAACCGATTATACATTACATAAAAACACTAAAATCTTATCCAGTTAGGTAGAACATTTACTTTTCTTGCCTTTGATAACATTTATTTGTTATATTTATTTTTTGACAACTTTTTTGTATCTGTGTTTAGTAATATGAACCCTTTTCATTTAATGTAACGTTTAGTCGGCTTGAAAAACAGTGTTTATCGGTGTAATTTAAAGCTACAAATGGTGGCGGACACTGTTGATTACTTTAAGTTAGAGAAAGTGAGTTAAAACTAAAAAACTATACAAAATACTGTCAGAAACCCACCGATTATGCCAGCCTATGTCATGGTAACACATATTTGTGGGGTTTCAGACACTGTTTTGTATAGTTTTTAGTTTTCAACTTACTTTCCCAAACTTAACGTATTCAACAGAGTCTGCGACCATTTCTGTTTATCGAGCCGATTAAACATTTTACATTACATAAAAACACTAAACACTTATCCAGTTAGGTAGAAACGTAACTTACCTTACCTTTGCTTTCATTTATTTGTTTTTGGACAATGTTTTCGAATCTGTGTATAGTAACCCCCCCATCAACCAAATATTAATTACTAACTCACATTTTTTGTATTCAGAAAACAAAAACAACAAAAAAAAAAAACATTTAGCGTTTTAACATTTTTGCTACGTTCGGCTTCATCCACTGATTGTTGGTCGAGTCCAAACCATGAATGATTGACAGAAACTCCCGAGGATCCAGATCAAATTTTGCGAGAGTACCATTTTTTTTTTCATTTTCGCCTTCTTTTTCACTGTTTGGAGTGGATTGTTGTACTAAGAATATAAGAAACATGCATTTTTCTCTTTTTATTAAATTTTTACATTACACCAAATTGAGCCACTGCAACGCGTGGCAGGGTACAGCTAGTAATAAATAAATAAATAAATAAATAAATAAAATGGTTCTAAGTTTAATAAAACTGGCTCAAACTTTTCTTTTTTTCTTTTTTCTTGGATGTGGAGGGGGTGTTAATCTCGATAAAAACGCAACTTTTTCTAGGCATTTAATCACTAGGCCACATAATTTGCTAAGGTGATCTGGAAAGAGATGTTCGTCTTTTACGCAACCAATATGAAAAAGGTTCGGGGAACATTTGCTTCTGAAAGATACCTTTATGTCCAGTTTCTACGAGTACAAAGCAATGAGAATTCGCTGAATCGAAGAAAGTACGCGTGCGCATGCGCGCACACACGCTCACAGTAAAAAAAAAAGTGGCACCTTTTAATCATTTTTTTTCTATCTAAAACAAAAACTAGAAAGAAAAGGAGAAGAGAGAATTGAGGGATTATGAAATAAGTAATTTTGTTCTCGGGCTTGGTGTATGCGTGTGTCTGTCTGTTTGTGTGTATGTGCATATGTTTCTCCGTTGTAAACTTATTAGAAAGAAAAAGCATTTCAATTATTTTTTAGAGTAAGAATGGATTGACCATAGCTAAAAAGAAGTGGATTGTTAAAGTATATAACTGAAAAATGCACAAAAGTAAGAACAAAACAAGAAAATAGTTCGATTCTAAAGAAGGAAAATAATCGATTGTTAAAGAGAGAAAGAAAGAAAATGATTGATTGTAAGAAAAAAGAAAAACATCTTAATTAAATAATGAAAGGAAGAAACAAGATTTGAATGAAAAAGAATAAAAAAAGATTGTGAATTGGCTGAAAGAACGAAGAAAAAAATGAAAATAAAAATTTAAAAAAAATGTTTGATTAAAAAAAAATAAAACAGAACAATTTGATGACAGAAATGCATTTTAATTCGCCAGAAGTTTTTTTTTTTGTCATTTCCGGAAAAATTATAATAGCGTAAAGGGAAGACAATTAAAAATTAATGATTATTTTTAAGAAAATCGAACAAATTCATACGTACAAAAATATTGTAAAATAACTGTTATAATTCTTAATGCATATAATTAAATAAATGTATATTTAAAAAAAAGTTAAATAAAAAAATACATGGCGTCTATTTCGTAATATTCTAAACTGAATGTTATACTTTATTCACGCATTATAAAAATATAGGTGCTTCTTCAGATTGGCACTCATGACGGCAATTAAAAGTAAAGAAAATACCGAAAAGTTTATATGATGTAGCTACTAGACACGAAATGACTATGAAATATTCCAAAAATATCATAATTAGTAGTTTTGTTTTATTATTATTCAGGAAAATCAAATTTTATTCCGTGTTAATGTGGGGGAAAAGGTAGCCATGAAAGAATCAAGGGTAGACAACCGACTTCATTTCAATTTTTTTTTTTTAATGTCGGAAAGACAACGTAAAATTTAAAATCAAATAATATGTTATGAACATAACGTATATTAAAAAAAAAAATTTTTTTAATTTTCATAATATAAAATGCTCAAATAATGAGAACATTATTCTAGAAAGGTCATTTTACGTTAAAAACAAAATTTGAAGAATATTAAAATTGGCTCCGGCATTCACTCATCGGTAAAAAAAAATATATAACGGCAAATGTTTTTTTCGAAATTAAAAAAAAAATGCATGCAGCATTGCAGCGGCCTTGCTGTTTTAACAGCGTCAACGACCACAGCCCTTCAAATTGTAGAGCCATGGTAATCTAGGGGAGTCAAGTAAAGACAGTAGTATCGCTCCCCCTCCCGATACCAACCTGGAAATTTCTACGACTCTGCGCAGTACATAGGTTGCCTAGCATTCCCATATAGTCACCCATCTAGTACTGGCCAGGTTTGTCATTGCTTAACTTCGGTGATCTTGCGAGAACCGGTGTGTTAACGTGATTTTGCCGTATATGTCGACGTTACTGTGCCGTTAAAAAAAAAGAAAAAACTACTTAATCCATTTTTGTGATTTTTGGAATATGCCATATTCATTCCGTAATAAGCACACGGTAAAAGCTTTTTATCATTGTTGTTTATCGCCATAAGCACCAACCTAAATAATCACGAAAAAATATTTATTTTGAAAATAATTATTTGTAAAGATACAAAGTTACAATTTATTTATAAATTTTAAATATAATTTATTTATTAATTTATAAATTTTAAATATAATTTATTTTCAAATATTGCTGCTAAATTTGGAATAATTTCAGTGAAAGTCATTAAATATTTCCTTATTTCATTGTTTTCTGTTACTTTGTTACATTAATGAATTTGGTTTGGATTACCAGAAAAGCATCAATTTTGGATTGTCTTCCCTTTTCGCTAGTATAATTCTTCCGGAAATGAAAACAAAAATAACTTCCGGCGAGTTAAACAGCACTTGGTCCAATTCAATTAATGAAAGAAAGAAAAGTGTTTGAACAAACAAGGAAATTTATAGATTTATGAACTAAAAAAATAAATCTAAAAAAATTATTTTGTTGGTATAGAAAGGATATAACCAAGTGCAAAATTTTATGAAAAAAAAAAGACAATAAAAATGAAATTGGCTAAAAACAAAAAAAAAAATAAATATATACTTCCATAAAAGAGAAAAATAAGAAAGAATACATTTCTGAATTTTGAAAATTAAGATTCATAATTTATATCAGTTGCATTATCTGGACTACCGTTCTCATTTTTTAATATTATTCTCACGACGTTTCGCCCGATGTAACCTTCGACCTTCTTCAGGTATATTTCATCGAACTACAGATTCTTTATGTCGAGCTCGGGAATTTATAAAAAATTTAGAACGAGACCCTGTATTTAATCCAGCTTGTTCTCGTTCCGTCAGCCATGATCGAGAAGAAACTTGAAATAATTTGTAATCGCATTCTTAATATTGTCCGTACTGAGTATTGAACTTTCAACCTCCATAAGACTGTCAGTTAGAATGTATTATTACTTAGTGGCTGTTTCCTACCTAGTCATTGTTGACGGGGGAAAAGAAACCTTCTCCCGTTGATTAAATAAGGGACACCGTACGAAATTCCGTGCAAACTGTAGAGTTTGACATCCAGGTTCGTGAAAGAACTATAAAAATAAAATCTAATAAACACAGACACAAATAATAGAACGATCCTATACAAGACTAGAAAATGCGTCAACAATTCTAAGGTTCTTACACACATTTTCTTAACATAAAAAGTTGAATAGCTACGAAGACGAGAGTAGTACCAACAAAACGAGCGACCTTTTGCACACCAGAATTTATTTTCTACATAGTCATCAGCATTCTCAATGCACTTTTGCCTGCTTTATCATACGATGGTCGTTCCAAAAGTAAAGTCTCCTCTATTTTATCTAAAAAAAGTTGAAGAGCTACTAAAACGGGAGTGATGCCATTAAAACGAGCAACCTTTTGTGCCCCAGAATTTATTTTTTCTTCATAGTCATCATCTTTTTCAATGCCCTTTTGCCACGAATTCACTGACGCATCTCTACTTCTTTCTTACAGCCTCACACCGTCAATATCTGCAACATAGAGATGAAACTTTCAGGACAGGTTTTAAACGAAAGAAAGAAAAAAGTAATGATGAATAGAATAAAGAGCACGAAAATAATTAAAAGGAGAAAATTGAAGTGATGAAAGAAACATCGAATAATTGATTTGGAACTTTAAAAAATGGATTATTGACAAGAAGGAAGAAAAAGAAGGGAAAAAGGAAACAAAAATGGAAGAAAGGCAAGAAATAAGAGACTGGTGAAATGTACCCATGGCGTAGTGGATAAAGTACTTGGTAAAATTAAGTTCTAAAAGTTACACTCTTCTAGAGGTTGAAAGTTCAATCCTCAGTGCAATCGACACTTAAAATACAATTTCGAATAACTCAGGACTTTTACCCAGTCATGGCTGACGGAACGAGAATATTTCATCCCCGTGGATTAGAATAAAGGGTTCCGTTAACTATTCCGTACAGATTCCCAAATTCGACAGAAAGATTCTCCGAGTTTCACAAGATACACCCGGAGAAGACCGAAGGCTACATCGACAGAAACGTAAAAATAACGCGTAAGATGAGAGAAATAGTTCGAAGAATTCATATTATACGAATAACTTCATTTCAAAACTTCAAACTGGTGAAAGAAAGACAGAAGGAAATTTTTCTATGTAAGGAAGAGGAAGATATGGGAGTTTGCACAAGATCGAATAATTCTAACGTGAAGCTGCCCCTTTCTTTATCCGAATCGCAATATAACCAGCGGCTCACTCCTCCTCTCATCCTGTCTCTCACTTTTCTTTACAGGTAAAAGGGCTCTCTCGCATATCAAGCAGCGAGAGAGCGAGCGAGCGAAGCAACCTGCGAAGCCGTCAGTCTCCCAGTCAGCCAGCCAACTAGTCAGAAGTGGAAGCTTCCATTGCGCACTCGAATACTTTATAGGACTGCTGTTTTTTTCTGCGAACACACAAACACAAAACGCTTCATTCGTTCGTTCGATCGTTCGTTCAAAATCTCCGTGAGAGCGCACATGGTTATACGCGCACACACCCGTACTGTGTTAGCCAGAAGTACCACGTTGTGATTATTAGGCAGTGTTATTGTCACATAGGAGAAGAACAAGTCCTTCGAAATATTTGCTATACATTTGGAACGCACGTTGATAAATATATATATATATATATTGAGAAAAAAAATAAAGCACAACTAAAGAAATTCTTTTTATTGGATTTTAAAAATTCAGGTAAGTTGATGCGGTGTTGTTGTTCCTTAGTTTTCTTGCTGTTTGATATTTTTTATTGGTTATCTATCCAAGAAATTTAAATATCTTCGTTGACATTTTTTTTTTTTTTTTGTCTAGCCGAGGATAAATATGTGTTTCACTAATTATATCATGTTATTTTTTTTTCATTTATAAGATGAGAAAAAAAGT
>NC_136502.1:7953505-7973505 GCF_053919585.1 Euprymna scolopes | reverse complement strand
AGCGTAAGCATGAAATACTAGTGTTTATGGCTAAAAATAATAAATTCTTATAGAAATTGCCCCAGACAAGAAACTATTTGATATAAGGAGACAAAAATACTACTTAAAGAGACAAACTTTACAACGATACGCATTATATGGACTAGATTCCGACCAAAGAAACAGCAATTCTTTCCTCTTTGTCAGAAACATTATTCATGGAATATGAGAACTAAAGGACAAAATAAAAGAAGCGAATGTTACGAGGCTGCCGAAAGTAAACCTATGAGCCACTTTCTATTTTTTTTATGAAAACATTTATATATAATTTTTAAAATATAATTATCCACTGACACGTGTTTCTTCTGTCTACGACTCATCAGAGTGGCTGAATCTAGCGAGATTCGAAATCGGGACCCCACGGTAATGAGTCTAAACCCCTTATCTGCTGGTCCATCTCGCACGACTGCTTGGATATATCGCGATTTACTTGGATGTTTTTGTTTTTGCGATACGTTTTGAATATATTCAATCATTTAGGAAAGAGCATTTTTACCTAAATGCAAGTTGAGAATAATTTTCCCTTTAACCAATTTGGTACCCCCACATGGGGAGCGGCATATATATGATTTTTAAAATATAATTATCCATTGACACGTGTTTCGTCGTCTACGACTCATCAGAGTGGCTGAATCTAGCGAGATTCGAAATTGGGACCCCCACGGTAATGAGCCTAAACCCTTTATCCGCTGGTGTGTGTGTGTTTTACAAAGGAGTCAACATTTATCAAGGCCAGGAAGCCATTCGAGATTAAGAGTTAATGAATGTACGGTGATCACTGAGATAACAGCGCAATGACCGTTAGCGATGGAAATTGGGTAGAAAAGTGTATTATTTAAGGGGGCGGCTCACCAAGAATGTGTTTACATTTGATTTAAAGACAACAATGTTGTAGTCAGCTGGAAAGCTGGCCAGTTGAACAGAGTCCCACAGGCGAGCAGTTCTAGGTGGGTGGAATTTGCGTTTAGATTTAAATACAGACAGAGAGTGGAGGGAATTGTTTATAGTGGTTGTAACAAGACGAGTGCTTGTTGTGAAGGTTTTTCGAGGATGTGGTATAGACTGAATCTAAGTTAAGCATGAAAATAACGATAGAACAGAGATAGATTCGCAACGTTTCTTTTGTGGGAAAGAGGTTGCAGGAAGGAGAAAAGGGTATCACCTACTAGATTTCGAAGCCGGTTTTGAACATTATCAAAGCAGGATAGGTAGTCCCCGCAGATCTGGCGGTCTCCAAAAACCTATGGGGAGTTTATAAATAAACAAATAAACAGATACTATACTTTGTATAAACCAATCAACAGAGAGCTATTTCATAGTCTAAGACACAGCCAGCTTATCTACGCCAGGATTTGAAACCCTAACGGTAATCATCGTATTCAGGGATCCTAACTCTGCGATAACAAATTGTGAAGCCGGCTAAGAAAGGTGTTTGTTGTGCTTTTCATTATAACACACATACGGACACATACAGGCAGACACAAGCGCGCTTGCACACACACACACACACACACACACACACACACACACACACACACACAAACACGCATACACACACACTCACACACGTGCGCACACATACAGATACATACACACACATAGATACACACATGCACACACATATAAACACCCACACACACAAGCACTCACATACGCTAGCACAGATACACACACACAAACACGCAGACATATACGCATGCACGCACGCATACACGTGCACATACGCATGCACACAAAAACACGCACGAACACACACAAACACGTACACACGTACATACACATACACACACCTGCATAAACACGAGTATGCACGCACACACACATACACATATAGGTACACAGTCACACACACGCATACATACATATACACACATGCATATATACACGCACATAAACACATGCACACACATAAACACACACACACGTTACAATCTAAATAGAAAATACGTTTTGCAAGACAATATTATTTATTTAAACATGATCTTCTAAAGCGATAAATATTATAAATTGCAAACGAACTGATATAATAGAGTTAATACAGCTTTAATATTTCAACATAACCGACACGTCCCAACATTGCATCAGGTTTCACATTGTGAAAAGACCAGAGTTGGACGATGCTTTAGTTCATTTCCGTCACACTAGAAGCAACATTTGACGATAATCCGTTTGATGTAATGTTGACGCACGTGAGAAGAGTTATAAGCGTTAGAATAAATAATGTTACAGTTCGATACATTTCTTTCCCTCGCACACCCCCCCCCACACACACACATGCATGTATACATACATATATATATATATATATATATATATATATATATATATATATATATATATATATAGTCTGGTGCCTAAGCGTCCATTAAAACAGGAAGACACGAAAGATCTGGACAATTGTTTCCTTAGTTTTATACCCGCATCTCAGTGTGTGACGGCGCGTGGGGCGCTTAATATTAACCAGCGTTGCATCATATGGAAACCTCTTGTGGAGCTGAGTAAATCTAGCATTTGATATTGGCAATACAAAGAGTATCTTGAAGAGAAAGATATATATATATATATATATATATATATATATATATATATATATATATGCGACATCAACGAACAATAATTATGAAAATAACGATGACGGTGGACATGATGATGATGATGATGATGATGATGATGATGATGATGATGATGATGATGATGATACTACTACTACTACTACTACTAATACTAATACTAATACTAATAATAAAACAAGAAGAAGAAGAAGAAGAGTGTTAGCATAGGCTGAGGCTACACCAAATAATCGTGAAGGGCTAAGGAGGATGGAAAGATCGAGGAGAGAAAGTACTAACCAGACCTCTATTGGGTACTTTGTCACCCCAATTCCCGTGAAGGTCAATGGTCGTTGCTAGCGAGAAGTCAATGTCAAGCGTCTGTTGCGATAATGCAAAAATATTTGCAAATGTTATCGAAATAGGAAGAAAATATTAAAAATCTGGGGAGATTATTGACACCCAGACTCCAGGGATCACCACCTGTTGCTGTCAGTGAGTAATCTCTGATAATGGCTTGTGTGAGAACTCATGGTGAGTACAAATAATAATGATACAAAGCACAACAATATTAAGAAAATCCCTCGTGTGCAGGAACCAACTCTCCTAATCAGATAATACCCATCAAACACAGATAAACGATAAATAGATTTTGAAAGGGCAAATAGAAGAACATTACATGGAAACCATGGAAACTCTCAGTTAATTAAAAAAAATGTTTTCTCAACAAATAAACAACACATTCATGTGGGTGGCACCGGCATGACGAGCCAAGGAGGGTGGAAGGGCTAAGGTGGATGAACACTATCCAGACCTTTACTGGAAATGTGCGGGAAGTACTGAAATTCCGGAGAGGTATATTCCAAAAAAAAAAACAAAAACAACTGTTGTCAGCAAGAAAGCAATGGTAAACAGCTGTTGCGAGAACTCAAAGTAAATGACAACAGAGTAGTTATAGAAAGACTCGAAGAGTGTTGGAAATTTGGGAGGACCGTTGGTGCCAGTGGGCGGTCAATAGTTATGACGTGTGTGAGAATCCCTGACTTATAACTAGTAATAAAACGATTCAAAGATGTTTCCCAATTCCGATACAATTACCGATTCCAATTTCGATTCTTTATAAATCTCTAAATATTTCCCTATAAAGTTGCTATTTTCCCCGCTTACTGTAAAACACGTGTTGAATGTGCATATCTTTTCTCAAACGTAAGAAGACACTCGTGGGGAGAGAAATCAATAGATTTTAGTTTTACTGGAAGTTTGAAAATCAATAAATATTTATTATTTTATTATTGCTACAACCAGCAGTGGAAGGATTTTGTTTTAAACAGAATCAAATAAAAGAGATAATTAAAAGAATCGTTTTGGGCATCGGAAATTATGCACAATTTTTACCGATTCTGATACCCCAAAAGTTCCAATTTTTCCGATTCCCGATTCCGATTAATCGTCCCAACACTACTAATAACTTAAAACACTAAAACCCAGGTTTTCTACACACGCATCCACATACATACATCACATACACATACTCACATGTCGAATTGTATTTTATCTGACTCTATTGAGCAACGACAATATCTCACTTTTGATGTCCTTGTGCCTAATTTGTTAATGAAACTGATTTTTTTATTTAAAAATAAAACATTCACAGTATAATATCTGTTCTGCTCTGTTTACATGGGATAATCCTTCCATGAATTATTTCTTCTAAAAAGAGGGAGACATGTTTTTATTCTTGTCTTTTTTTTTAATGGGGAATCGCGCCAGACAAGGCATGAAACCATTTGATGTAAGAAGCTAAAAAGTACTTCTTAGATGTCAAAAATCTAGTCAACGATAAATTTGAGATGTATAGATTCCGACCAAGAAAACTGCAATTCTTCCCTCTTTGACAGAAATATAGTTCATGGAATGTGAGGACTAAAGGATGACGCCCTCTTTGAGGTATGCTGACGGATGCGACCTGTTAGGTTTTATAGGTAATTCGTTACAGGCTAAGATCGCCCTTGTGTCAGATTAATCCCTTGTGAGAAGGCAAGTAAATGCATACTAATGCGTCCGGAGAGGTGTGTAGTTTATCGTTGAAAAGAGTTGTTATCAATGACGGTCTGTTTTATACAACGGACACTTCAACACAGACACGTGCGCGCACACACGCACACAAACACATCTGTACATTAATACATTAGAATATGTTGAAGCGTCGGAGAGACCTGTTGTCATTTGCTTTTTTTTAACTTGGAGGGTCACCACATATAAAGGCCTGGAGACCACTCAAGGATGTGTTAGGTAGCTGATAAGACAAGATCACACGATCAGTCACGGTGGAACTTGGGTAGGGCGAGATTATCTAAATGTATTATTCAATAGGAATTTATTCACATTAGACTTGAAGACGACCATGTTATAATCAGCCGGGAAGCAGACAAACTGCATTGCGCTCCACAGACGGACAATTATAGGAAAGAAACGCTTATCATGGAAGTTTCGTTTAGTTTTGGGCACGGATATGGAGTGGGGGGAGTTGTTGGCGGTTGTTTTAGCTAGGTGAATTTTTTTTTAATGTTTTACTGGGAGCGACCATAGACTGGCGCTCAGTCGAACACTTACAATAAAAGTATCGATAGAACAGAGACAGACTTGCAGCGTCTCTTCTGTGAGAAAGAGAGAGTATGGAGGTGAAAAGGTCATCGCCTACCAAATTTCGAAGACGGTCCTGTACTCTGTCAAGGCAGATAAGGGTGCTTTAGGAGCTCCACACCAGATGTGGTAGTAGTACTCCATCTTAGGAGTATTTGACTCTTGTACAAGTAAAGGATTTAGTCAGGAGTGAGATACTTTCTGGAGCAGAAGAACGATCCTACAATATTTCTAGTGATCTTGGCAATGAATCTGACGTCAATCTTCCATTTCAGGTCTAGTAAATAAGTCGATACCATTTTATGCGAATTTATTTATCTCATCTGTGGTCTGCAAAATGCACGAGAAGTCTCGTCGGCATTGCCTGATAGAAGTAGTTAAGGAGATTATCAGTAAAGTAACCCCTTCACATAAAGAATATAAAGACTGGGAAACAGGTCCCCTAAAATTAAAATATTAATACACACACACACACACATATATATATATATATATATATATATATATATATATATATATATATATAGTCATCGACATACAGTACTGTTTCGCTGTATCACAGCTCATCAGTGCGGCTAAACAGGCAACTACCTCAAGCCAGGATCGAAATCCGACCGCCCAAATGACAGTCAAGGCTTCTTACCATTACACCATTCACTGCTAGTGAATTAACGATGTTTTGACATCGTCCAAATGCCTCCGCTCGATTTATTTACATAAAGAGCATCGCTTAATACGCTAATGGCAGGTTGTATATCACTTCCCAATATGCTCAAACCAATGTATATAGTTTTGATATCAGCCATCCACAGGAAGATTGCATCGCTGTATCACAGCTTTTCAGTGTGGATAGACTAGCACTAATCCCAAATCAGGTATCGAACCTACAAACATCTATTTGATAGTCTCAAACCACTATGGATTCAGCGCCCATAAATGATCTCATCAAATGTCTATTTATATAAACATTTTGGCCGCTACTTGTGCAGTGCTTAATTTATTTGTTTAGTTACAAATAAGGAGCTGTGCATTATGCTAATTAAGTAGCAGACGAAACCAATTGATATAGTGCTCAACCCCATAAAGGGGGCTTTTAGTCACATGATCGTTAATTAGATTATAGATGAAAGTATGTTATTTATCTTGAGTTTTTTTTTTAAGTGGTGAGCACCGTGTAAAAAAAAAAAAAAAAAATTCAAGATAACTAACATACAGTTGAAAATTGAGAACGCCTTCGAGAAAAAATATATAAATGTGTGTGTGTATGTGTTATATACAACTAAATTGAACTTTTACATAATAGATATAATGTTGATATCCGTCGCAAGATTAACTAATTTGCATATTGTTTTTGCAAAAGAACAATTTATTAATAAACTGTGATTTCTAAATGTAATTTAATTCAATGATGGTTTTGATATTTTCGCAATATCAATTTATTTCCTAGACATTCCCCATTTGTGTTCAAATCACCTGTTATTTAGATGGACCGACTTGATTTTCAGTAAGTTCTGATCCATTTCTAAATTGCAAGTGAAAAGAGCAAATTGATTTTTTTTCTTTTTCTTTGCGGTCACATTAAACAGATGAATTTGTATCGAATTTACCCCAAATATATTTTTCATATGAATTTACCAAAAATGTTGTTCATATTTACATATATATGCGAAAGATTTTGTCTTATGTTTACCAAAAAGTTTTGAATAAAATGTTTAGGCTATCTTCAAGTTTATTCACTCCTAGTTGATAAAAGTTTTTTGTGTGGAAAATCTCAACTGAAAAATGAACGGAGTTTTTTTGTTTATTTTTGGTCAAATTGTATTTTTTTAAATAAAGAAACGAATAAAAACATTGGGTTATCAATTTTTATGTGCGTTTCTTATTTCGAAAAATACAATTCGACCAAAAAATGAAAACAAAAAAAATCCAAAAAAACTCGGTTCATGCAATAAACCTTTATCAAAACGGGGCGAGGAACTATGCAGATAATCTACGTTTATTATTTAAAATTAATACGAAATTTGCGAAGCGATAAATGAACCAGAAAAGTCAGTTAATCTAAACACATGTACATACCAAACTTTATTTTTATTTTTAATTTTCATATAATTTGCTTCTAGCTCAGGATTGAGGCACCTTACCTGATGCCTGACATTTACCTGGTGTCCTATACATTCCAACAGATAGATCATTTTTAAGAACCTAACTGTCTCGTTAAATGGAATTGCCTGTATCCCACTTGCACTTGGTTTACTGGGTATATTCGCCAGGTAGTTTTCGAAATTACTTTTCATGGGTCCGGTTGCCTTTACTGGAATGATAGAGATCTTCCCAAGATTCCAGTTTCTTTTCATGTTGTATTTTGTTATCTTTTCCCTCTCTGCTCTGTTTAACCAGCATCATTGATGACATAAACTTCTACTAAGGTTGCTTCTTTCTCCTTCATGTCACATATAACTATGTCAGGTTTAATAGGTCTATTTTCAAGGTACTTAGTTGTAAGAATTGCATAGTCATAGTGGATATAGATATATAATTGTTAATATTAATATTTTCTATCTATAATCGTTTCATTGTTTGCCAAAAAGCAACAAAAAACAAAAACAAATGTTTTCGTAGAAACACACACAGTATACACATTTATATATTTATACATTAGAGTGTGTTGGAGCGTCGGAGAGGCTTGTTGTTATTGGCATTCTCGTAAATAATTAACAAGATATCATGAAGCCATCTTCTACTGATTGTGCCGATGCTGAAAACATAACTTTCAAAACCTCTTTTAAGATGAGCGTCGACGTCGATCGACGGGTATTCGTTACTGTTATCAGTATAAATTATTTTAAGTGAAACACAGTTGAGGAATTAGTCAATAACTCAGCCACCCATCCCCGTGCGAGATACACTATAAGCTGTATCACTTGCTCTTCCTTCTTATCCTTAGCAAGACGTATCAATTTCGATAGACGTGCTGCTCGACTGATTTTCTATAAATCTCAACAATCAGCAAAAACGCATGTACGTTTATCATAGAATACTGGTCTTTTCTGTTTTACGCGCTTAAAGTTCAATGGTGTAACGATTGAAACGCGACGATTCTAAGAAACAAAACAGAAAAAAATTAAAGTACCCCCCCAAAAAAAACGGGCCCTATGTACATTATTAATTAGAGTTAGGGCCTGTTTTTTTTGGGGGGGTCACCCTGTGTATATATATATATATATATATATATATATATATATATATATATATATATATATATATATATATATGTTTGTGTGTGTGTGTTTGTGTGTGTGTGTGTGTGTGTGTGTAAAAATGGAAGGATGATCATTCGAAGTTCAATAAAACTTTATTAAATCATCAAATCAATAAGGAAAGAATACCTCTTTAGGCAATGGCGTTTCGAAGCCTAATGCTTCTCACTAAAAGAGGAGAAAAATAGACGCGTAGAGTTTTTGGTATCTTGATAGGTTATTATATAAAGATTACTTTTTATCTTTACCTGTATAAACTAAATTTTCCGCGTTTCATACCCGTGAGGATTCGTCAAGTTATTGCATGGAATCGATGCTGCGACGGGTTTTTATATGTTTCCGTAGTAGTGGATTTGCTAGTTAACTAATCAGGTTTTTTTGTTATTCACATACCAATGTACCGTAGCCAATGGGCACATGTTTATCTGACAAGGATAATTTGAACACTAGTTCACCTGTTGTTTTGGTCTTTTTGGTGAGGATCCGGTTTCTCTTTTTTTTGTGTTGGCAATTGACCTTGTTTAATCTGGATGTTTTTCACTTACATTTGATTTCCTATTAGTTATGTATTAGTTTATTTACTATTATTATTATTATTATTATTATTATTATTATTATTATTATTATTATTGTTGTTGTTGTTATAAACATTTTGTTATTGTTTTTTGTGTGTGTGTGTGTGTGTGTGTGTGTTGTAGTCCTAAGGCAAAGTTCATTTCGTGTATAGCTACCTTTGCTATTTAAATCCTGCAGTTTAATAAATGTGGGGGTTCTTAAAAGTTTAGGATAGCTAATTTCTCGTTCAAACATAGTCTACACGGGTTGTCTAGATTTTAGCTTGCTTGTGGTACTATCAGTGATCGTCTACTTTCCTTGAGCTTCCAGTATGTGTTCACTAAAGATGTTTTTGTTCGACGGAATCGAGTCGAACAATCAAACATATATATGCACACTCATATATATATACATATATATATACATATATATACACATATATACATTTATATACACAAACATGTATATATATATATATACACACACACACACGTATATATATAATTGACATTTTTTGTCTATTCTCTTCTTGATCCGTCCAACTTTCTAATAAAAAAACACACTATAAAAATTGTTCAAAACAAGTAGATTTATTCATCCCTGACGATGAATCCAGAAAGATTGAAAAGTACTCAGCCTTACAACAAATATGACAATTAAATCAGCCAGCTCCTTCCAGAAATGAAGACCTTATTCAGGAGTTAGAAAGGATCAAAAACAGAATTAATGAACAAAAAACGTCTATTTTATTTAATGAAATATGCTTAAGAGAAAAAATGCTGTATATATATATATATATATATATATATATATATATATATATATATGATGAAAATAATGGAAATAGTATTCCAACAAAATAGAGAAATAAAAAGGAACAAACCGTATTATGTGTTCATCAGCGTTTCGTCTTTATTTCGAGACTTCCTCTGGATGAATGAGATTAAGAAACAAAAAATACCAGTACAAAATATTTGAAAATGTTTCACGTGCACAGTGTGATGTAGTTCTATTTCAGAAAAACGGAAAAAAAAGAGACGTTGGAAATGTCCTTTTTATTCATCTCTCTCTCTCTCTCTCTCTCTCTCTCTCTCTATATATATATATATATATATATATATATATATATATATATATATATAACAGTGAGAATGTGTATGCGTGTGAGGACACTTCTTAACCTATATACTCAACGAATTTTTTATCTAAAGACTTAAAATTTGGTATATAGGGCATTCAGACATGTGGAAAACGGTTTTATTGGTTTTCATCCGGAAAAAGGGCTGCTAAGGGGTTAAAATTAAAAAACTCGTATTTGGAGATCATCAGATTTTTATCTTCTTTTCAAGTGTTTCAGGAATTCCCATGCCAGTTTCCTAATGTTTAGAATAGAATGGTAAAACACGTTTTAAAGAATGTGTCAAGCTGGCCTAGTGGTTATTGGACTTGACTCACTGTCTTTAGATTTTTGTTTCGATCTCAGCTCGAGTATTTCTTTTTACTTACAAGAAGCGAATTGTTTAGAAAAAAACATAATACCCGCATGCATATGTTTCAGTTTCTTTCCGTTTCTTACTTCATTTTTTTTTTTTAGGGAATTTAACGTTACATCTTATACCGGGCAACGCCGGGTACATCTGCTAGTCTATCGCATATTTTGTTTGGTTAAAAAAAAGTAAATGCCTTCATAAGCCGTTAGTGGTTTTTAATGAAAAAAATGAAAGTAATTTGAAAATAAATTAATAATACGCACGCACACACACACGCACACACGCACGCACTCACGCACACATACACACGCGCGTGCGCACACACACACGCACACACGCACGCACTCACACACACACGCGCACACACAGACACACACACGCACACGCACACACACCGACACACACACAGACACAGACACACACACACACAGAGACACGCACACACACGCACACAGACACACACACACAGACACACACGCACACACACGCACACAGACACACACGCGCACACACACACATACACACACACAGACACACACGCACACACACGCACACACATACACACAAAACAATTAGCATAACATTCAATAATTGTTATTGGAATAGAAAGCAAGACGCACTGACAATTCTGTCGATATTTGAGTTCAATAAATACTGATTGGTTTGGCGTTTATCGACAACAGAAATGTCTTTGATTTGGTCGCGCCAAATACAAAGAAAAAAAACACTCGGTGTTAAAAAAGATTAATGAATAAAAAACCATTTAAACTTGGAGAGATCGTATAAATGATATTTTTACGGCATATCAACCCTTTCCGTGGCTATCTAGCGACGAAACATCATACCTGACGGATAAATTATTTCTTGAAAAAGAAAATTAGATCGATTTACATTTTATTCTTGAGAACACGCTTCTAACGTTCGGTTGCGTGTGCATTAAATTATCTCCTTACTGCTAAGCAAATATTTATACAGATAGTTATTTGAACAGAGACAGAATGCGCATCATCATCATCATCATCATTTCAAAGTACTCACATAAATGATTGTTAGAAATACACACGCACGCGCATACATACTTTCGGAGACACTGTCACACCGCACATATATGCACACACAGCTATGTATCTTGAAAACGAGGTCATAAAACCTGACATAATGATATGAGACTAGAAGGAGAAAGAAACAACCCTGGCAGAAGTTAGTGTCACCAGTGATGCTTGGTTAAACAGAACTGAAAGGGAAAAGATAACGAAATGTTAAGGTCTTATGTATGACATGGAAAGAAACTGGAATCTTAGGAAGATTTCTATCATTCCAGTTCTTTACGGGGCAACTGGACTTATGAAAAACGTTTCAAAAGCTACCTGACGAAATACCCCGTGAACCAAGTGCAAGAGAGATTCAGACAATATGCTCTTAAAACAATAGTCAGAATCTTAAAAAAAGGTCTTTTGGTTGGAATATTTGAGTTAGGAGGTGAATGGTTGACATCCGGTAGGATGATCCATTTCTAGCTTGAACAAATTGATGGAAAATAACAAAAGAAGAAAGGCTGTGCTGATAAACTACTCTCCACAAAAAGAAAACCTCGTTGTTATTCATACCGCCATTTCATTTCAAAATTTCATTACAACTTATTTAATTCAGTGAATATTCAGATAATGAATATTTTATTTTGTGTTATCGCATTAATTTCCTGTATTTGTTTTGTTCTTACTCCTACTACTACTACTACTACTAAAATTTACGCGAAACTTTGATATTTCCGGTTAGAGTATTTGTATTTTTGAATTGTCTCCCCATTCAAGTTCTCCAAAAAACGAAAACAACAAAATTGTCAAAAAAAAAAAAAAAAAAAACATTAACACACAAGTACCATTTTTTGTTTGTTTGTTTTTTTTATTACTGTTTCATTTCAATTTTTTTTTACATGGGGGTCACCACTTATCAAGGCCCGGAGGCCACTCAAGGATAAAGGTTATTGCGTGTACAGTAATCAATGAGATAACACTCATAACATTACTTACATTCGCTTTGATTGCTTTGCGATCAATGTATCCCTTCCTTTTTTCCTGCTATTTTTCAATGACGGGAATCCTTGCTATCCAGAATTGTCCGTATATTATGAAGATAAAATTAATTAGAATAAACACAAAGAAGATACCTACAGGTAAGAAGGTGAACTCTCTCTAATAGACTAAAGAACTCTTGACACCTGCCAGTATCCCCCACAAATCACTCATCTTGGATCCTCAGACAGGATACAAAAAAAGGGGTTCATCATATGTCCCATCGCTGCAATGTTGCATGCTTGTTTTATAAGTACTTCAAGGAAATGTGATCCGATGAACTTACTGCACTTGTGCCCCCGCAACGTAAATAACACAGGCAAACAGCAAAATCCATCCAATTCACTATAGGGGATTCTAG
The DNA here is from genome assembly GCF_053919585.1 of Euprymna scolopes. Lineage (NCBI taxonomy): Eukaryota > Metazoa > Mollusca > Cephalopoda > Sepiida > Sepiolidae > Euprymna > Euprymna scolopes. Next base: position 7,960,539 of record NC_136502.1, on the reverse strand, counting down.
ATGATAGCGAGCTTTTTACTCTAAGTTTCTTTTTTCTAGAATCGTATGACTACGGAATTCCTTCCTTGATCCCGGATTTCCCGACTGCACCAACATACAAAATTTTAAATGTAACAAACAAAAAGATAGGTGACCATTTATGGATACGGTCGTGTGTGACGTAATTCCCAATTGAGAAGCGTTAGAACTATGCTGAGATAGCTTTTTATTCCCGGGTGACACCAGATAACCCAAGGATTTAAGATAGAGAAGATAAACATATATTTTTTATTCCATGTCAAAATAGGTATTGTTTTAAACCAGAGAAATATATTTTTACGGCTAAAAAGTTGATGAAAGGAAATTTCACTTATAACATTGGCCTTAAATAAACTCAAGGTCGGATGTCAGAATTGACATCTGACTTTGGAAATCGTGAGAATGAGTAATTCAGATTTCAGGTATGGGAATGGTGCTCACCCAGGGAGCTGGGGCTTAGGATTTTGTAGAGATTTCGTGGCGAAATCTTATTGGCTGGGGAGTATTTCCACCCCATCCACATACCTTACTATATATACGACTGTAGTGAGAAAATTAGTCAGTAGAGTTGAGAGTAGAGTTGGGAGTTGAAGTAGATTGCTTGTTGAATCCGAGAAGAGACGTGACCCCTCCACCTTCCTCATCCAACCGTCTATCGCTGTCTGTGAAGAGATTTGAGACTGTGAAAAGAACTTGCAGAAACTGAGTGATAATTGTAAAAACTTGTACATAATTCTGCGAAATTAAGCTCCTGTAGATAGACTACATAAGTTTGTCTTTCTTCCTTCCTGTTGCTTCGATATTCGCTTTCAGCATACCAGATTTCATGTAACAACCTCAGAGGAGACTAGACAACACGAGCGAGATTTCTAGAGAAATAAGAGTCCTAACCATCTTCTCGAGTGAGGGGTTACATCGTGATTTGCAGGAGAGATCACGTGGAAGGTTTCAACATCTTTACGTGACAATTATATTATGGAACTGAATTAAAATGTACCTATCACCTTCCCAAAGAACATTTCAACAAATAACTTTTACCAAATACAATAAAAGTTACTGTTTTTCGTGTTTTAAAGTATTTGACAGCGTTTTTAATTTAATATTTGGTTCAAATCCATTATTTTTACTGTCTGATTTCTGTAATCATGCGGAGATTTGCATCGTCGCATCATCTTGAATTATTTTTTACAAGCATCCGAAACAGCCATACAAAATCTAAAAAGAAAAAGAAACACTTAAAAAAGTGTCAGAGCTGAAAAGCTATACGACTCGATATTTTTTTGTTAACTATGCTGCACAATTGCATTTTCGGCGATCGGGCAACCTTACCTGATAAAAGTGGGGATAAGTTATATCGTATGTTCGCACATGAAATCCCTTAACGTATTATTACACAGAATAATCAAAGTAAACCATTGACCGACTGAGTAAGCGTCGTTTGATTTCTCATTTGAAGTTAAACAAAAGGTCAGGGTTCGAAGCCCCGAGCAGTAGATTAGCGCACTGACTTACAAAAATATTGCAGTAGCTCCATTGGCATTAACCGATAGGGGCGCCTCAAGAGTCACAGTTTATTAAGGCTCGAAAGCCATTCAAGGATAAGAGTTTATGGGTATCAGGTGAGACAACATCGTGATGATCAGTTATGGTGGAAATTGGATGAGTTAATTTATTTTAGAGGACGACTCATCAAGAACCTGTTTACGTTGGACTTGAAAACGACCATGCTATAGTCAGATGGAAAGCAGCTCCGCAGTATTGTGTTCCATAGACGAGCAGTTCTTTACTCATGGGATTTTCGTTTGGTTTTAAACACAGATAGAGAGTGGGGGAACTGCTGATAGTTATTGTAGCTAGTCGAGCGTTTGCCGTGAGTGCCTTACAGGGGAGGGAACCATCGCATGAAGCTCAGCCGAGCACTTGTCATGAAAAAAAAACGTCTCTTCTGTGAGAAAGTGGTGACAAGGCGGGGAAAAGGACATCGTCCACGGGATCAGCAAGTAACTAACCCCTCTCAAAAAAGTAGATAAAGCCTGGAAAGTTGAACCTTCTAGGACTACGCAGAACCATACGTCTGACACAAACAGAGAACAAGGCCACCATAGCATGACCCCCGGATTCTGATGGACAAGGCATTGATTGGTATGGAAACAACAATGGAAGACGTTGAACCGGTGAAATTATAAACTCGGTACACGGACGTGATGGTAGAAGTGGAATCATGTCCATCTTGGCGGTGATCGCGTAGTGTTGCAGGGACAATCATAACACACACGCACGCACGTACACGCGCGTTGGATAATATTAATGCCCTAACGCACACACGCACGTACGCACGTGCGGGAATAAACAAACCCGATCGCACTCCTGCCAAGGCACGGGCGCAATCGTGCACCTGTATACTAATTTATTAAGTAACTGATTCCATAAATTAAGGGTTTGTTTGGTTTCCATGTCGGTTATATTGAAGGGGTTACCTCACAAAATGGCTGCTAAGTTGTTATAGCATGTGTTTTCAATAATAATCTGCAATAAAGGAAATAAATTAATGTATCATTTAATCTAACTGCATTACTCAAAGTAATATAGGATATATTGAAGTGGTTAACTCCCACATTAGCTGCCAAAGTGTTATAACATGTTATTGTTAATTCACAGCCCGTCATAGTAGTAGCCGAATAGCGTAACGGTTAGAAGCGCGGACTGTTTTTCTAGGCGGTTTAGTTTCAAGCGAAAAAATATTTTATGTGGATGACTATATATATATATATGTATATGTATATATATAAATATATATATATATATATATATATATATATATATATATATATAACACAGATTTGTCTTTGTGCAAATATTTAACCGATAAACTATTACATTACTGGTATCATAACGCGAAAATTAACAGGAAATAGTAATCATACACCAAGGATGGTTTATAACGAGTAAAATCTTTGTTTGGATGGATGAATAATGTGTACATACATATCAACAAGTTGAAATGCAAAATGTTTATTTCAACGTGTTGATATCTTTCTATTAATTTTGTGCGTGCGCAAATTCATTCATACCTTCAAGTCGTTTGATTTGAAATCTTTTTCCGCCCATGCCTCAACCAGTAGGAAACGCGGCTGGACGCTAAATGTTTTTGGTTTCGAGTCTAGGCTGATGGCACGCAAGTCATTTTTAAATCTTTAGAAATTAGCAGTATATATTAGGTGCAATATAATATTCAATAGAGAATTTGGTATGTGGTAATATATATGAAATCTGCATGAATTCCAACATATTTAAATATATTTTACGAACGGGTAAAGGCGCCTCACCCCCCGCCGCTTGTAATTTACACGAAATCTAGAAAAATTAATTATCATATTTAAGCACCTCCTGTAATAAACAACAATAAATTAATAATATAAGTATCATTTAATCCAACAAAGAAATATAGATCATATTGAAGCAATTAGCTTCCAAATGGCGGCTAAATCTTTATAACATGCTTTAAATAAATAGAAATAAATTAATAATATAATTATCATTTAACAAAATACTCAAAGAAATATAAGTTATATTGAAGTCTTTAGCCTAAAACAATAGCTGCCAAATTTTATTGGCTAGTTTACTTTTCCAAGCGGTGACCAGACAAATTAACATATTGTATTAATTTATATCTGATTTTTTTTTTATCAAATTTGTTTTTCCTTTTTTTCCTCACATTTTGTTTTGTTTTGTTTTGTTTTGTTTCCTGATTTTTTGCTGTTTATTTTTTTTCTGATTATTTTGCAACTGTGAAGTATAAGATCAAATAGTCTTTTTAAAAGAAACGTATTATTTGCTAGCTAGACATGGGGTTAGTTATAAAGTGAAAGGAACGTATGTTCTGTTTTGTAAAAAAATATGAGTAATAAAATGAAAGTGTTTATTAAAACGACTTGCAAAAATCAGATAACGAATTAATATGAGGGAATAATTTGCTTTTGTCAACGCCTAAAATCTGGTCGGAAAAAATTAGCAGACATTTCGGAAACATTTGGTTGGTTGGTTGTTTTTGTTTTACGGCATATCAACCTTTTTCAGGTTATTTAATGCCGAATCTAGTTATTTTGAGGAACGATTTTTAATGGAGTATATTTGTTTTTTTAAGTCAGATTCTATTTAACCCATAGTTGGGACCCTAACAGGTACTACCACTCCGGGTCAGAGTGGACCTGGGAGCAATGGCAATTAAAGGGTGGCTCCACACTCCCCAAGGCCCACAAGTTGGGGCCTCACCACTGGATATAGTTTAAGGTCATATCCAGGACCCATTTCGGAAACAAAACACTACATTAGTATAATCTATATCAATTTTTTTAAATGCATTTGAATTAAGTGATTCAATTTTTGTTTCTGTTTATTACTGATCGCATCTTTAAATTTGTGTTATAAAAATACAGTTTATTTTTATTGTATTCGAAATGTAATTTCTAATTATATCAGTACAATTATAGGACAGCTACCCCAGTGTGTGTGTGTTTCTCGCCACTACATAATTACTAATTATCATTTAATTATTTACTGTTTACTATTATTTATTCATAAAATTATCATAAAATTATTTCATTATTTACTATTGGTCATTGATTGTAATTATTTTAAAATTTATTATTTACTATTATTTATTTATTGGAATTCTTATGCAAGTATTCTATTACTTACTAACATTTATATATAAAAATTATTAGGAATGTGTATTATTATTTCTTCTTATTTATTGTTATTATTATGAAATAATTTTATTATTTTCCTATTAGTTATTAATCAAAATTATTAAGAAAATATTTTCTTGTTTATTAATACATATTTATTGGAACTATTATAGAAAATATTTTAGTATTTTCTAATTGTTTATATATTGAAATTATTATAAAATTATTTTATAATTTTCTATAGTTGATTTATTGAGATTATTAGGGATTTTTTTATTATATTTTATTTTTGATTTGTTGAAATTATTATAAAATTATTTTATTATTTTTTATTTTTGATTTGTTGAAATTATTATAAAATTATTTTATTATTTTTTATTGTTGATTTACTGAGATTATTAAATAAATAATTTATTTACTATTATTTATTTATTTATTTATTTATTGAAATTAAAAAGTCAATACTGCGAAATACTAAAATTAACTTCATTAAAAAATCAAAGAATTAAAGAAATGATTTAATTACGAAATTAAAATCACGAAAATGCATTTCTTTTTTTTTTATAACAAGTTAGCCATTTTAATTCTTTGTTAATATTTAAAAACAAATAAAAAACGGAAGTATTTATTTTGTTCCTTTTAAAGATTCGAAATGAATCTGGAAGCATTTAAACGAAATGAATATCGATTTGTTTCTGACATTAACATTTCCGATTGTTTGTGAATTTTGAGACCACAAATAACCCGTGGGCAGAATGTATTTCTGTTGAAACATACCTTCAAATATGAGAATTGTAAATAAAAGCCAATTCAGATGTAGAAAATGTCAAATTGGATCATACTCGTACTTTTTGTTTGATTTCTTATTTATTTATAAGTTTTGCTCTCTGATAATTGTTCACAATTCGAAATAAAATCATTTTAATATATATATATATATATATATATATATATATATATATATGTGTGTGTGTGTGTATATGTACAGTTATCCACATACAGTACTGTGTCGAAACTCATCAGTGCTGGTAGACAAGCAACTACCCCAAGCCAGGATCGAAACTCGATTGCCTAAACGACAGCCGGAGTTCTAACCGTTGCGCTACACGGCTGCTGCTATGCGGGCAGTGATTTTCAATGTTTTGACATTGTCCAATTACCTAAGCTCAATTTGTTTGCACAAAGAGCATCGCTTCATACGCTAACAGTAAATTGTATATCACTTCCCAAATGTTCAACCAAAGATAGGGAGCAATATATATATATATATATATATATATATATATATATATATATATATATATATATATATATATATATATATATGAAATTTATTACTGTGAGTCCAGAATGAGTTTACATATTGTTTCAGCTAGGGGAAAATCCTCAAAACGAAGAGGAAATGGACTCCATCTATGAATTCTGACGAAGCTAGTCGGATATTTCCTCTTCATCTTGAGGATTTTCCCTAGCTGAAACAATATGTAAACTCATTCTGAACTCACAGTAATAAATTTCCTATATACTGCTCTGGCTACACATTGAGCACTTTAGTCCCGTTGTTTCACCACTGGTATATATATATATATATATATATATATATATATATATATATATATATATATATATATATATATTGTGGAAATACATTTTCTTATAATATATACTAATCCTAATTTAAGATGTTCAATCTAATTACAGAGCAATATAGTGAATACATGTCAAAAGGCTATATTCCAAAGTTTATGATGTTGACCATCTTATTTATTCCTTTAATTCAGTTAACATTTACAATTCTTGACAGTATCTGTTTCGTGGCGCAAATGTAAACATATTATGAGGTATTTACAGCTTCTCTTCCAATTTTCGGATTTTAATCATGTCAAAACTCATTTTATTTTCGTTTTGACGAATTGATTGTTGCTATTTCTTCTGATTAAGGGCATAATATATTCACTGATTGATATAATAATTAAGTGATTGATTTTGCGCTACAAGACAGATACTGCCAAGAATTGTAAATGTCAACTGAATTAAAGGAATAAATTATAGGATAGTCAATATTATGAATTTTGGAATATAGTCTTTCGTCATTTATTCAATATATATATATATATATATATATATATATATATGTGTGTGTGTGTGTATGTGTGTGTGCGTGCGTGTATATGTGTGTGTAGTATTTATGGCTATATACTAAATTATTAAAGAAAGAATTACTTAAGGATTACGCCTGAAATCTGACTTCAACTACCGAAGCATCACTCACCTTACGTGGAATAAACTAACATCTTTCGAACGAGGAAACGTGATGGAGGTATTAAA
>NC_136502.1:7798505-7951005 GCF_053919585.1 Euprymna scolopes | reverse complement strand
ATTGAAAGAGGTGGAAAGTACTGTAATCCGGAGAGATTTGTTGTCACTCAGCTTCCAGGGAATACCACAGGTTGTTATCAAGGAGAGATCTTTGGTGATCTGTGTGAAATTATTATTATTGGCTGTGTGAGCTAATAATAATAATAAAGGGTCAAGGGGAATGACAGAAAAGGGATAGCACTAATCAGACTTCCGCTGGAAAGATTCGGAAAAGCTCATTACCACTCAAATCCAAGAAAAAAGCAATTGTTCTTGCCAGCGAGAAATAATGGCAAACGGTGGTTGGGATAACGCAAAATCATTTGCAATGGTTATCCAAACAAGACATTTTGAAATCTGGGGAGACTTATTGTCACTCAGATTCTAAAGGAACACGACTGGTTATTATAGATGAGCAATCTCTGATAAGGACCTGTGCAAACACTCCTAGTGCGTAAATAATAATAATAACAACAATAATAATAATAATAATAATAATAATAATAATAATAATGTTACTAACCAAGGTACCGAAAATATATATTCCAACAGTCATTACAAAAAATATTTATTGATGTGCACACAAAAACGTTAAGATTTACAAATAATAATAATATATATATATATATATATATATATATATATATATTCCAAAATTCGTAATGATTCGCCCATTAGTTTACGAGAGTAACAAATGTCATTCAAACATTATTAGCAAGAATTTGTTTACATTGGACTTGAATTGACGTTTCAGTTTGTTTTCTTTAAAATACGTCCAAGAATCTGCTTAATACTTCCTAGTCTGTCGGTCACGCTTAGGTTGGAGATAACAATTTTAGAAACGTTCCCTCGCATGTGTGTTACGCCTAGATTGGAATTAGATTTATCGTTTGTCTCTCGCGCTTAAGTATGAAATAGTTCATTATTATTAGCAGGTGACCACATAACAAGGCTAAAATCCACCCGAGGATAAGTGTTGATGATCTTGACGGATTGAGAGTTGATGAATATTATGAGATGATTGAAAATGATGGATAGAATAACATTTGATGGTTTATGAGGGCAAGTGTTTTTTCAGCATTTGAAGATGACCATGTTGTATTCCTTAAAGAAGCAACATTGGAAAGAAATTCTGCTCAAGAAAATTCTGGTTAATCATAGGCACATGGGTGAAAAAGAAATTTTCTTTGCATGGTGGTAGCGATGTGAGTACTTAATGTGAATGTTTTCCAAATGGTAAACAAGGATTGATGTTGATTGATCTGTTTTCCATTGAAATAACATGCTTAAATTTCGAATAGAGTATTCCTTAGTCCCTATTTACAATGCCTCCCCACCGGGACAGAGTTAGACACCAGGGTTGTTTTTTTAATGTGGAGAAAAGGGACAAAAATAAAAATTGTCTCAGTCGTGAAAGATTCCTCAGTTTTTCATATTTAATTTTGGAATAGCAGTTTTGTAGATCCATAACGCTTAAGTTCGAAATAGCATTTTCGTTGGTCTGTCATTCTTCAGTTTATAATAGCATTTTAGTTGATCTGTAATGCTTTAGCTTGAAATTGTATTTTTGTAGGTTTGTCTTGCTTCGATTTTAAAAAGCATCTATGTGTCTGCCACGTCACAGTTAGAAATAGAATTTTATTATGTCTATCCTATTGTAGTCTAAAATTAGCATGTTCTCATTTCCGTTGCAAATAACTTGTTCGTTTATCCTTTGTTCTATTGGCATATAACGCTTACATTTGAAAGAGCATTTTGATTGGTCTGTTAATAATTCATTACCGATGTTTCAACCCGGTTATTCACCTCATACGCATCTACATACCAGTAGGTAAACACACATATTTACTTATTCAAGCGTGACCAACATAAACAGAAGACCCTTTCGTTAAAGCCACGTGACCTGCTGACGTCACTGAATAAAATACAATGGACACGATAGTCAATACACAGCTATTACGAGGTTATTTTGTTTCAATTCTCAACGAAATTGCAGAGGGGCTGATAAAATTAGCCCAATTCTGACAGCATTTTATTTTCTAAAAGAAAAAAGACGCATGCAATTAAAAGGGAGAATTGTTTGCGAGAAAATACTGCAGTAATATTTTAGTTTTAAAGTTTATTTAATTATTAGTGTTAAAATGCATCCGTTTTTAAAATAAGCCTCGTAATATTAGTCTATTGTCTAACCGTGGCTATTGCACTTTATTCTGCAACGCCAACAGGTCACGTGACTTTCATGGAAGGGCCTTCTATTTACGTTGGGTACGCTTGAATAAGTTAATGTGTGTTTGCCTAAGATTCTCTCCCCCTCCTCCGTTTGCCAGTCGATCTGTCATGCCTCAAATTTTAATATTATTTTAGTTTCTCTGTCGCCCTTCAGTTTGAAATAGTATTTCATTTTGGTTGTTACGTTTATATTTGAAATAGCATTTTTTTTTTCAGTTTGTTAGGCCTCAATCTTGAATTGTATTTTTGTTAAACACTCGAATCTTATTTTTTTACAGAAAAAGCGAGTCTTAAAATTTGCGTTTGGCGTCAACGTAGTAAGCTGAAACAAACGTTCACAGTTCACTCGTAAAAAGTTAATATCGACAATGTATGCGATTATTCATTTTGACTAATGAGGTTGTTGAGGTGAAATTGCTAAGTTTAATTTATTTGTACTCGTGCGTGTGCGTGTGTGTGTGTGTATATATATATATATATATATATATATACATATATATATATATATATATATATATATATATATATATATTCTAGAGTGAGAGAGATCGACTGTGAAATAGAGAAAGAAGTGGGGTGACTAATTATGCCAGATCACAAAGACTAAAAGAACTAATCGCACGCCACAAAGAAGAGGTCACGTTCACGAAAGACTTGCTGACCAGGAGCGGCAGACCGATTCAAAAGCACGCTCTCCCTTTGATCTGTTGCAGTACAACAGACCACCCGCGTGTTTCCTGCTGTTTTCGCAACAAGCAAACAAAACAATCTAATTAATTTAGAATTTTATCACCTTATTCCATATGCTATTATCGCGCGGGACCAAAGTCTGCACATTTAATATGCCAAAACATCTGATTCGGCACGTCTAAAAAATAACTAATTAAAGACGTTTTAAGACGAAACCATTAATTTTCACTGCAGCAACCACCAATTTTCATTCGTTTTAATTTATTTAAAAAACATAGGTATTATTATAACGTGAAGCTGGCCCCCTCCATCATTCATTCAATGGTACTGTCTCAAATCTGATATTGTATAGTTTATAACATCCGTAACATCGCATGCAATATACTATTTGCGTATAAGTTGTGTTTATTAGTGTTATTATGCTTATATATATATATATATATATATATATATATATACATATATATATATACTTGTTTATTGTTATATATATATACTTGTTTATTGTTATATAAACATGCTCACATCCCGCTGCGACAAATAGCTACTTGTTTCAATCAAACAACAGATATCATCAGGCAGCGACTTGACTATTCAAAAGTTCAATGAACTTTGAATAGTCAAGTCGCTGCCTGATGATATTTGTAGCAGCGGGATGTGATCATGTTTATATAACAATAAACAAGTATTATCAGCTCTTTTTATTGAGCACTATCTAACAACCTCGTTGAATTCATTAGTCCATTACCTTTGAATAAAAAAAACCGAGTATATATATATATATATATATATATATATATATATATATATATATATATATATATATATATACACTCACACACAGGTATATCATGATGAGAATAAAGGAAATAATATTCCGACGAGATGGGGAGATGAAAAAGAACCAACCAAGTTATATGTTCATGAACGTTTCGTTTTTGTTCCAAGATTTTCTCGGGATAATTAATTTGAAGAAAATAAATTACTAGAATAATATTTGAAAATATACTTGTTGTGGAATCGATATTGTTGTTATATTCCAGAAAAAAAGTCACGCGAATTCATTTCAGAATTTTAAATTTCGTATAAAGACAAAACCTTTAATCTTGTGTTATTAGAATTCTCTTAATTTTTTAAAAAAATTATTTAAATTCAATAAGTGTTAATATAATGTTTTATTTTGTGTTATTGTATTTTTGTTGATATTTGTTGGTATTTTCGGATGCGGTATACTTGAGTTGTTTCTCCCGGTTCTGAAATTGCATTGTTTCCTCTTCTTTTTACGATCTTCAAAATAAAAAAACAAAAAAGTTATCCCCTGACAAGTCATCAAGATCGATTATTGGTAGATAAAGAATCAAACGAAATTTGTATTTGCCTCCAGCAATGTCCCGGAAATCGAATGAAGTTAAAGTTAATTTTGACGTTAATGAAATAAATAAAACCGAACAAAGAAAATTTCAAACAAACAATCGCTGATGTTTACTGTGCTTCAAAAATCTTTTGATCGTTTTAACATTTTTTATATATCACCTTCTGTTGTAAATTCACCATAAAATGTTTTCACACTCCCTGTTGAAAGTCGATCACGCTTTAGAATGGCGGTTGAAACTCTTTGTACTCCCCTTGACTCACGGCTAGTAATGTTTATCCTCGGATCCTAAATCAATAGAGATTAGATCACTCCTTTATTGCAGTGTAATGATGGCTCTGTGCAGTTCTAGGAGGTCAGCCGTCCAAGACCTTACTTTCTTTCTTTGAAAAAGGGTTAGTTTATTGCTAATCGCCTGAGGTGGATTCATCGGGGAATGGCCGACAGGGCTACCTAGGCATTTGTCGCAAATTAGAGTGCTGATTTCACAATTCCACTTTTCGATTCGGGTGTCGAAGTTCTTGCAGTGGAAGAGGACTAAACCACTCCCCTTCATTCACGACAAGGGACTTTTATCCTCGGCCCCAGAAATCAACAGAGATTAAACAATTACTGTAATGACTTGGTCCCTGTTGATTGCGGCGTAATGTGGTTCTAGAAGGTCTACTCTCCCAGGCTTTCCCTTCTGTCTTTGACGAAAGGGTTAGTTTATTGCTTATCGCCTGAAGCGCCCTACTGGGAATGCCCACATAGCTTCACTTGCATCTTTTGCAGAGGTAGAAAGCTCATCCTCTGGAGCACTGTCTTCCTACCCTTCTATCACATTTCGGTGAGAAAAGAGATAAATTTATATATTTGCTCTAACGCACATTTTTTTACACTTATCAAGGCCCGGAAGCCACTCAGGGATAAGGGTTATTGCAAGTACATTACGTTAGTGTGGAGATTTGATAAAGTGTTTACTTAAGGGGGCGGTTCATTAGGAATTTGTTAACGTTGGACTTGAACACATCCAAGTTGTTGTCCGGTGGGAAGCATGCAGACGGAACAGAGTTCCACAGGCGTGCAGTTCTAAGAAAGAAGCTTTGTTCATGGAATCCACGTTTTGATTTAGGCCCAGATAAAGAGTGGGGGAAATTTTTCACAGTGGATTTAGCTAGACGGGTGTTTTTCGTGAAAGATTGGCGAGGGGGGACCAGAGATTGGAGCTCAGACGAGCACCTGCCATGGAAATAACATTTATCACCGGTTTTCAATAGATAGAAAGTTCTGTATTGTATAATATTTCGGGTGCCTGTTTATGCACGTTTGACCTAAAGTTGAACCTATATCTGATGAAGGTGATTTTTTCCGAAATATCATACGATATAGAACTTCCAACAGACCATAATGGGGCAAGTAAGAACTCGAGGCAATGTCTAAAAAAATAAACACACACACGCACACACACACACACACATATATATATATATTTATATATTTATATATATATATATATATATAAATATATATGTTGTATTTAAACAGGTGAATTTGCATAGCTCGTTTCACCGTTATCTAAATATTAATTTACTTGTCTGTCCGTCCAGTGTTACAAAAACATCATCATCGCAAACATTAATTAATTAATAAGAAACGAATTACCTCGATTTATAATTGTTCGTTATCTGTTAAAAATAATTAAATCCACTTCCTCTCCAAAAATAAAATCAAAAAATGGCTGTCTGTTTACAGTTTCAGTTTGGCTATTTTATTTTATAAATATTACGTTGAGAAGAGACTGTAAGTTTTTATCATAGTTTCTTTTTAAAATTAAAAAAAATGGTCAAGTAAATTGGTATATGTTCCTTTGTGGTCTATTTTAAAAATAGTCAGAAAAAAAACAATGTGTTGTGTGTTGAAGTTTTATTGAAAAAATCTCAATTTTTTAAATCAAATCTTTTTAGCTTAAAAATGATGAAAAGACCTTTTTAAAAAATGTTTTAAATTTGTCGCTATTTGTTTTATTTTATTTTTTTCATTTTATTTATTTTAATTTCTTAATTATTAATTATTTTAATTTTTTTATTAATTATTTTAATTTTTTTTAATTATTAATTATTTTAATTTTTTTAATTAATTATTTTAATTTTTTTAATTAATTATTTTAATTGTTTTAATTGTTAATTATTTTAATTTTTTTCATTTTATTTATTTTAATTTTATTTACAATGTGTTTAAAAAATCCAACAACCGTGGAATTTCCACGGGTTTATCTCGTATATTTTTATTTCCTTCGGTTTGTATTGATCCGTTACACCTTTGCATTGTATTGTGTTCTTTAAATTTCCTCTATATGGAAAAAGAATATGTTTTTTTTTCATAGAGTTTTGTCTTAAATAATGCCCAAAAAGGTTGTTATACCATGCAGCACAGTCATTGAAACAAATTAAAATTCTTGTTCAATAATTAATGTGTGTCTCTATCTAAAAGAGAGAAAGCCGACAAACCATTTTGTGATTTCCATCTTCGTGCACCTGTCTTTTTCTTTTTAATTAAAATATTATCAATTACGTTCAGAATTCATTTACTGTGAATAAATTCCATCATTAATTTTTTAGGACAATTACGAAATTAAAATTACTGTTACTAAATTAGTCGTTTTTCTTTCTTTCTGAAGATTTTGCATATCTTACGAAATCAAACGTTTCAATACTATGGCATTTTGTCGCATTCTTCTATACACATCGGCACGTTGCAACACACTCAAATAAATACAGTTATACAAATACACATACCTGCACACACACACACACACACACATATATATATGTATATACTAGCATTTCAGCCCGGCGTTGCCCGGATGTTTGGAGGTGTATGCTGAGCAAAAAAAAAAAAAAAGAGGTAATCTTTTTAAGTTTGACCCCTATTATGAGCCCTTAACTTTTATTGTTTTGAGCTCAAATCAAGTTATTAAGTTAGATCCTTGTCCAAGGAACCTATATCTACAATTTCAAGTCTTTAGACCCAAAATTTTCGGAGGAGTTTGGTAGAGTTCTCCAAGGTCAAATCGTTGAATTTTGACCCCTTAACAGCGAAATTTCTGGCCGAAAACCGATCACATCGATTTTTCCAAATCTCAGTACCCTGTATATCAAATTTCGAGTCTGTAGACTAAAAATTGACAGAGTTATTGCGTAGGGAAATGTACACAGACACACACAGAGACAGAGACATTAACTTTTATATATATATATGCGCCGTTCTATAGTAATGCCTCTTATTTTTTTATTTCGCCTGTATGGATAAGAGATGACTGCAAAAAGGCATTGTTATGATGACTGAACCAATGCATTCATGACCTGAAAGTTTCATCTCTCTGTTGCAAATATTGACGGTGTGAGACTCGAAGAAAGCAACACCTGTGATGGACGTTCGTCAGAAATAGAGAAGCATCATTAATTTCCTGGTGAAAGTGCATTGAGAATGGTGGGGACTATGTAGAAATCTTTAATTTAATCTCTTAGCAGCTATTTTACCGGTTTCAAACCAAATCGAATTTATACCACGTTTAAAAATCCCCATATATCAATTTCAAGCCCGTAGACCAAACATGACAAAGTAGTTTGACAGAGACCGTTTCTCACAGAGAGAGATAGACAGCAGCACTTATATATATATATATATATATATATATATATATATATATATATATATATATATATATATATATATATAATTACATTTTTAAGCAGGAATCCGGAAGGGAATTCCAACGTTTAGCGGTTCTGGGGAAGAAACTACTGAAATAGAAGGCTCTCTTAAATCTAAGGATCTCTACTGTAAAGGGGTGGGATTTAGTTGCTTGTTGGGTTTGTCGGGGGTATTTTCGTCGAGGGAGTACGAGTGCTTGTAGTTCGTCGGAGCAGTCACCGTTAAAGTGCTTGTAGAACAGGCAGAGAGATACTACATTTCATCGATGGGATAGAGACTGAAGCCTATATATATATATATATATATGACTACAAATATATTTTAAGCCCCCCTCTTTGGGTAGAGCACTGTCGTAAATAATCTCACCCGTTACTTAATTGGCTGAAAATGCGAAGCTCGTTGTTTGTTTACGAACAGGCGATTTGAGCACTATAAAAGTGGCGGCGGGTGTCTATTTAAATAGGCATTCTTACGAGTTATTTACGGGCGTCAATTCCATGGGTGAGTGGGAGAACTGTCAACACGATGGTTCTAGGTTCAATCCTTGGCTTGGGAGAGATGCTAGTCTAACGGCACTGATGAGTTGTGATACAACGAAACAGGACTGTATGTCGATGACTACAAATATATATATATAATTATTTACTATAATAATTATTAAATATCTACAGACACTATATATATATATATATATAGAGAGAGAGAGAGAGAGACAGACAGACAGACAGACAGACAGAGATACTTAGAGTAATGAAGAAAGCAAATAGCAATTATTTCATCCCTCACCGTCTAAAATGAAATCGAAGTCCTCAGTTTCTTTCCATAAAGGGGATATTTACTTTCTTTTTCCTTCTTTCTTCAGCGATCGATATTTTAGATTTCTTTCTTAAAACTCCAGTTTTTTAACGCCATATTTCATGTTTTATTCCGTTTTTTGTTTACATAAAAAATTGAAAGATTATGTTAGCTGCATATAAATATGAGCACGAACACTGGCGAAGCAAAGCTTTTCTTTCGTCTTTTGTTACACTGAGAGTATACACTCGTATATCTCTATCTATATATAAAATTATCTATTATATATTTTCTATGTATACAACTTACTCCTAAACTAATGAACCGATCATTGCGAATGTTTGAACACAGCTGTAAGGTGTGAAGGTGGGTAATGTTGACTATATTAATTTAATTTGGAAGGCAAAAAAAGGGAGGGAATGTATTTTGGATTTCTGTAACACTGCAGTTATGCGTATTAGACATTAATTAGCAAATATTTTCCACTGTTAAGTTTCTTTGAAGTATTTTAAGGCGCTCTTAGGGGGCCTAATATGAGTACCATATCATATTTGAAATTTCAAGTATTCCAAATTTGCATTAAATTAAATGCAAATCATCAAGATTACTTGAATTTCAATTTTTCTGGAGACTCCTTCATCTTAAGCATTGAATTTAAACAATTTTTTTAGAATCAAAGTGATATAACATATTTTGATTAAAATTGGAATAAGAATTCTAGGCATAAGGTTTAGTAGCCTTATATCTTCGTTTTAATCTTCATCAGAAGTAATAAAAGAGGTACAAAGTTGTTTTGTTTTGGGAATTAATTTTATCCATCTTAAGACAGATTTTGTTCTCATATATATATATATATATATATATATATATACATATATTGTGAATAAATGACAAACGACTATATTCCAACGTTCATGATGTTGACCATCTTATAATTTATTCCTTTAATTCAGTTGACATTTACCACTTTTGACAGTATGTGTTTCGTAGCAGCAAAATCAATCACTAAATTATTATATCAATTAATGAATCTATTAATATATTAACGTCATTATAATTCAGTGATTGATTTTGCCGCTACGAAACAGATACTGTCAAAAATTTTAAATGTCAACTTAATTAAAGGAATAAACGATAAGATGGTCAACATCATAAACTTTGGAATATAGTCTTTTGTCATTTATTCACTGTATTGTTCTGTAATTATATTAAGCTTCTTAAATAAGGATTGGTATAAATTATAAGGAAATAAAATATATTCCAGCAGATATATATATATATATATATATATATATATATATGTGTGTGTGTGTGTGTGTGTGTGTGTGTGTGTGTGTTTCAATAAATATTCACAATTATATTTATACCTACAGACACTAGTTTTCCGTGCTTATGCAATCATCAGTGTAAAAAGTGATAATTACCGCCAATCAGTAGGGATCTCAATGTAACTGAGCACGGACGTGCGTGTGCAAATGCATGCGAAATGACGTCACCAGTAAAGAAAAACCATAAAAAGTAGAAAGTGCACGTTAGAAAGGACGATCACGTTAGAGACACGGATAACTTTAAAGAGCACGTTCGAAAAGAGGATCACGTGAGTGACGCCAGGACAGTAACGATAGAATGAAGAAATAAATGTTGTTGTACAACAACAACAAAAAAGCAAGTTGAAGTTCTTTTCTATTTCTTGTCTGCTTTGCGACTGAGGCTACAGCGTGTTGGTTTCCAGACAACGTTGCATCGATAATAACCATCTATTTTGATCCTGTTGTCATAACTTGGATCGGTAGAGAGCATGAGTTGTATAGCAGCGCATCTTTGATCTTGCTTGTTGAACGTTGTGTCACTTTCAGACATGAAAGAAGGCTCCTATCGCTCTTGGTATCAGTACACAACTGGCCAACTAGTTGATGGTCTGCAACAAAAAAACTAAGTCCGGTTTTCTTCAAACGGAATTGGAATCATGTCGTCTTTTCTAGAGCGACAACTTTATCGTTCCACCCTGTACATAAGGTACAGTGTTTCACAAATTAATTTTAATACTGAAACTAACATCCCAGCATGATTTCTATAAATACTAGTTATACAAAAGGAATCTACATTCAAGGAGCTTAATAATCCTCTCCATGTTATTAATTATAATTATAATATCGTTTTCATTGTTCTATTGAGAAATATTTAAAGTTGATCTATTTATTTTATTTTTTAAATTTTTAATTTAATTCATATTTAATTTAACTTATTATCAATTATTATTAGTCTTTAAAGACGGAAGTAGGTTTATTTCTTTAAGCTTACAGAGCTATTTCATTGCTAAGCTATTTCCGGTTTATTTTTCACAGACGAACCTTGATGTATTTTATGCTTCGATAAGACCAACATGAATCTATTTTCAAACAAATCTTAAAAATTGGGACATTTGGTATATCTTTAATAATATATTATTTTTAAAAATTATATATATATATATATATATATATATATATATATATATATATATATACCTAGGTTTGCGCCTATTTTATCATTTGAGATAAATGATTAATAATTTAAAATTAAAAATCGGTTTCAAAAGGAAGAACAAACAGAATCAATAAATTGTACGATCGTTTCGGAAACGATGTTTTTTTTTTATTGGGATAGACAATACGCCTTGAAGAATAATTTTATCATTTAATTTTGTAAAACAAAGTCTCCTCGTCAGCATAAAGAGTGGGTGGGGGTTTAAAGACACCAAAAAATAAAACTAGCATTTTTTTTACGTAAGGCAGATATATATTTTATTCGGTCGCCTTTAAAGCCCGTAAGTATCATAGTGAATCCATTCATTGGCATGTTGTTCAATGTTTTATAAAATCAAATGATAAAATTATTGTTCAAGACTTATTGTCTATCTCAATAAAAACATCGTTTCCGAAAGGATCGTACAATTTATTGATTTTGTTTGTTCTTCCTTATCAAACCTATTTTAATTTTTAATTTTAATTATAAATTATGAATCATTTTACGCAATATTAAAATAGCTCTAGGATGTATATGCCTATTGAGCATATACATACCTACATTACAACGAGCACTGTTTTCTTTTAATTTTATTTATGCATTTACTAATGCATTAAAATAAACTCCGCTCGTTAGACTGTTTGCTCTAATTCCCTTAAAATTATATATATATATATATATATATATATATATATATATATATATATATATATATATAGAGAGAGAGAGAGAGAGAGAGAGAGAGAGAGAGAATTATTTCAATTATTTCTTGTACGTTTAGACACTAGCGTTTCATGCTTTTGCAGTCTTCAGTGCAGGAAGTGACAATTGCTGCTGGTCGAAAGGTTCGAACCCTGTTACGGAGCCACCTTTTATTGCATTAGTAAGAAACGTTACCACTTGGCCATGTGAATAAAGGAAAAAAATAAAATGTATCAAGCCAAATACTGGTATAGCGTTATTAAGACGATATAATGTGATCGAGTGGCCGGAAATTGCGATTTTGCACACGGGGCCGACTGACTTATTATTTCTCAGGCGGAGCTCAATATTTGAAAACTTACTGCTTAAAAGGGGAAAATAATTATAAATTATTTTTTATTCCTAAATATATATACAAACACACACATATGCAGACGCGCGCGCGCACACACACACACACACATATATATATATATGTGTGTGTGTGTGTGTGTGTTTGT
Source organism: Euprymna scolopes (assembly GCF_053919585.1). NCBI lineage: Eukaryota > Metazoa > Mollusca > Cephalopoda > Sepiida > Sepiolidae > Euprymna > Euprymna scolopes. Next base: position 7,938,537 of record NC_136502.1, on the reverse strand, counting down.
CTCGTGCGTATGTGTGTGCGCGTGTTTTTGTGTGTAATCTCTTTCTATATATATATATATGTGTGTGTGTGTGTGTGTGTGTGTGTGTGTGTGTGTATGTGTGTGTGCATATGTGTGTGTGCGTGTGTGTCTAGTGCGCGCGTGTGCACGCGCGTTAGTGTGTGATCTCTATTAATGGCTGGCCGAGAAATACCAGGGTGGTGGGTCTCAGCTTTGATTTATTTTTATTATTATTTATTGCCATTCTGAAACTCTTCAGATGTGGCTAGGGAAAAAATAATAAACGGCGGGATATTTTGGAAATGAAATTGATTTACTGATTATTTTTTTGTTGTTATTTGTTTGTTTCTTTTGTGTATGTGCTTGCGTGTGTGTGTGTGTGTATGTGTGTGTGTGTGTGTGTGTGAGAGAGAGAGAGAGATAAGAAGTAGCAGAAAGGGTGCTCGTGGTTTGAAGAAGATGAAGAAGAAGAAGAAGAAAAACAAGAAGAAGATGAAGAAGAAAAAGAGAAAAAGAAGAAAAATAAGAGAAGAAAAATAAGAAAAATAAGAAGAAAAATAATGAGAAGAAGAAGATTAAGAAGAAGAAATTGCAATAACCCTTATCCCTGAGTGGCTTCCAGGCCTTGATAAGTGATGATCACTGTGTAAAAAAAGAAAAGAAAGAAGAAGAAGAAAAGAAGAAGAAGAAGGAATAGAAGAAAAATAAAAGAAAAAAAAGAAGAAGAAGAAGAAAAAGAAGAATAAAATAATGCGAAGAAGAAGAAGAAGAAGAAGAAGAAGAAGAAAAAGAAGAAGAAGATTAAAAAAAGAAGAAGAAGAAAATGTCTCGGGTGGAAAAGGGTAGAATATATAAGGTGTAAGGAAATCAGAACTAGGAGGATTGGGGATATAAAATAAAAATGACCGAAGAAGAAATTTTAGTTTTGTTTTGTTGTGGAAATTTCTCGTTGATTTCTTGTTTTTTTTTTTCTGTTTATCATCCTCAAATTAAAAATTGTTTCTATATTTGTAAAATTTTGAAGTCCAAATCGATTCTCTTTTTATTACATTTTCACCCCAAACAAGGCACAGCGCCATTTTGAAGTAGAGGCTACTATTTGGGACATAATTTGCAAGAACACTATGTAGGGGGCTGAGCAGCAAAATGTCTGTTTACATTACACTTGAATTTCTGAATGTTAGTAGAGTCAAGGAAACAGAAACCCAGAAGAGTATTCCAAAGTCTCGCACTCCTAGGGAAGAAACTATTAGAGCAGAAGTTTTTTTTTTATCTGTGGATCTCTATTTTGTAGGGGTGGAATTTTGCTACTTGTCGAGTTTGTCGGGAGTATTTACGTTGTAAGGCGTACAATGGTGTGTAGTTCGTCGGATCACCTATCATTAAAATACTTCAAAAACAGGTAGAAGGATGCAGCATTTCCTCGATGGGACAGAGATTGAAGCTTAGCTGATAGAGCGAGACGTATTAGTATTATAATATTTCCTGAACCCACGTAATTTACCCGGGATTATCATTTCCCAATCAGCAATATTTGAATTGTATTTTTTTTTCAGTTTTTTTGTCAACTTATATATATATATATATATATATATATATATATATATATATATATATAAATATATATATATCATTGCCCGTGGTTTAAAAATATAATAGAACTAATTTGCATAAGAGTGACTGCTTTAAAACGGACGAATGTTGATTGCAAGGGGTCGAGTGTCTGGCGGCGAAAAGAACACGTAGACGCTAAGATTTTGCTAGCATTACGGTATCAGTGAAAGGAGTATTGCCAGTATATTTATATTACAAGCTATTTCAGCAAGAAAAGTTAAGTTGATCCGACTAGTTGGGGTGATTTGAGTCGGACTTTTTGAGAATTGATGTGGTCGTTCTATTTCAGAATCGTCAATGCCTGAATTGTCCTTCTTTATTTTTTGTCAACTTATTTATATCTTTGCTTTACATTGGGCATAGTTATGTATTTAATGCTTTTCGTATTTACTTCTACAAGTGCAAGGAAAAAATTATTTTTGAAATTTATGTCATCTTTATTACTTAAGCTTTGAACAAACGTCAGTCATGTTTTTAGTCCAAACAAATACAGAACGCAAAAATATTCATTTTATTGGTCTATACTCATATGTTTTACTAATATGTTCCTCTAAAGTGATATATTCGTTTGATATGCTGAGTGGCCTTGGCTACTATTTCAAATAATAATCTAGTGTCGCATTACTAAACGGGTGTTCGTGATCGAAGATGTGGGATATCCTTAGCGGAAGCCTTTTGACGTCGCTTTCAGGTAGCTCTATCAATCGGTATTTATAGCTTAATCAGCCAATCATGTTCTTGTAGGGAGGAAGAACCAGGACGTGCTCACATTCATTATATCATTTACAATATTCCCACAAAATTACTCACAGCACCTCGAAAGTCTGTGAAATAAAATTCCAGAAAATAAAATAAATTTTGAAAATATTTTTTGCTTTAGAGACTAACATAAAACTGTTAACCTTTTATCTAACAGTATTCAATAAAATATCTCTATACACCTCCAGACATGCATCTAGGAGAACGAAAACTCTGGTGTAAACTCCAGATGTCTACGGTTTGCTCTGTCTGGTGACAGATTAGTAATAATACCAAAAAAGTGTGGTTGGTTCTGCACAAAGTATTCATCACTATAAACAAAACATGTGTGGATTTCCGAGCAACATAATTGTTGCAGCGGAACATACGCCGAAATCGATGGAAGAGTTCATATATATATATATATATATATATATATATATATATATATATATATATATATATATATATATACTCGGGGTTTTTTTTTATATTCAAAAGTAATGGACTAATGAATTCAACGAGGTTGTTAGATAGTGCTCAATAAAAAGAGCTGATAATACTTGTTTATTGTTATATAAACTTGCTCACATCCCGCTGCTACAAATAGCCACTTGTTTCAATCAAACAACAGATATCATCAGGCAGCGACTTGACTATTCAAAAGTTCAATGAATAATAGTTTATTCATTGAACTTTTGAATAGTCAAGTCGCTGCCTGATGATATCTGTTGTTTGATTGAAACAAGTGGCTTTTGAATAGTCAAGTCGCTGCCTGATGATATCTGTTGTTTGATTGAAACAAGTGGCTATTTGTAGCAGCGGGATGTGAGCATGTTTATATAACAATAAACAAGTATATATATATATATATATATATATATATATATATATATATACAGTATATATATATATGTATGTATATATATATGCATATATATGTGTATATATATATGTATATATATGTATATATATATATATATGCATAGATCATCGTATAACGATTAGATCACTCTCTGACTGACGCAATGAACATTTAAAAATTAAAATGTTTAAAATTCAACGCGGTTAATGGTAGCCGAATGTTGCGGGGTTTGATTCGTTCGGCTGGTGTTAATCGTGACACCCTGCACTGAAGAATCCCGAACGGACGAATATTGGCTGAAGAGAGCTCGATAAGGATACCTTAAACGGGCCTTATTATCGGGCTTGAAACCGACGGTACCAATGACCTGTCTCAACTAACAACTTTCTGTACACAAAATATATATATATATATATATATATATATATATATATATATATATATATATATATATATAAACACTGTCTTGGAACAGCTGTAAACAAAACGTGTTTAGAATCGCCAATATTTATTCAGAATCTAAGTATAAAACATATAGGTAATAATAAAAAACCTATGCTAGAAAGTTTATATCTATGTCAATATATAAACTTATTCGTATGTCCCTATTTTATTCCCTCCCCACGAGAGCAGAGGAAATTTTTTTACTGTTAGAGAAAATTCAGGTCTTAAAAGGAAAACCCTGGATTAAAACCAAAATTAAAATTACTTCTACATTGAAGTGCTTCTCTTTAACTGATTGAGAACAAAAAAGACGAAGTGTACTATCAGAACAGATACTGCACTTTGCCCCTATTTACTGTCTTATATAAATAGTGATCTCAAAGTCTTTAAACTGGTGATTAGAAGGTAATATCGTGTTGAATAAAAATTCAAAGACAAAATCAAGTATTATTATTCATTTGCGCTTCTAAGCAAAGAAAAAGTGAATAATTACACGCGCTTCTGTCATATCAAAGAACCAGTATTTGTGCATACATGCGTCGTGGTGTGTGGTTATTTTGAAATCTATAAAACTCATTCTGTACTGTTGTTGCTGTGCATAATTTATTTATCTTAGACGACCTTTTGATTGCATGATTTACGTATATTAGAGACAACGGACTGTTTTTTTGTTGTGTGTGTGTTTTTTTTTTCTAGAAATAACACCGTCTTTCCTTTTCGTCTTATTTTTCTAGACAAATTGATTTTTTTCACATCAATAAAAACATCAAACGGAAATCTTTCACGAGTTTCAACGTAATCGGTTTCTTACGGTGAAAACAAGACCGTAAACACCAGATGCATAATTAGAGGAGGAAAGTATCGAGTTATCTCCCTTTACTTCTCAGCAATAAATAATGAAAATTGAAAAATATGATTGACTCGCTTTTTCATGGCTTTGATTTTTTTTTTTTTAAATCAACTCGTTTTTAGATGTGTCCACGTTAGGTCGGTCACACTTCGGTTTGGAAAAACATGGTCTTGTATTTTTAACAATATTTTCTTTTATCTGTCACGTTTTACTTTAAAATAGCATATGATTTCGTCTGTCACTTTTCATTTATATATATATATATATATATATATATATATATATATATATATATATATATATAGAGAGAGAGAGAGAGAGAGAGAGAGAGAGGGGGGGGAGAGATAGATAGATAGATAGATGTCATTTATTTCTTTTCGTTTTGCGAGCGATAGATTTTGAATTAATTATATATTATTTATACGAAAGTCCATTTTTACCTAAATGCGAGTTGGGAATACTTTTCCCTTTAACACTTTGGTGCCCCTAAATGGGGAGCGGCATATATATTGTTTAAAATATAATTATCCACTGACACGTGTTTCGTCGTCTACGTCTCATTAGAGAGGCTGAATCTCGCTAGATTCAGCCACTTTGGTGAGTCGTAGACGACGAAACATGTGTCAATGGATAATTATATATGTATATATATATATATATATATATATATATATATATATATATATATATATATACTAGCAGGGGTGCCCGGCGTTGCTCGGGTGTTTGGAGGTGTATGCTGTGCAAAAAAAAGCAAAAAAACAAAAAAAATGGTTAATTTTTTAAAATTTGACCCCTATTATGACCCCTTAAAATTTATTGTTTCGGGCTCAAATCACTTTATTAAGTTAGATCCAGGTTCAAGGAACCTATATCTAAAATTTCAAGTGTCTAGACCCAAAATTGTCGGAGGAGTTTGGTAGAGTTCTTAAAGGTCAAATCGTTGAAATTTGACCCCTTAACAGCCAAATTTCTGGCTGACACCCGTCACATCGATTTTCCCAAATCTCAGTACCCGGTATTTCAAATTTCGAGTCTATAGACTAAAAATTGACAGAGTTATTGCGTAGGGAAATGTACACAGACAGACAGGCACACAGACAGACAGACAGACAGACACGTTCACTTTTATAGATATATAGATAGATATAGTCATCCACATACAGTATAGTTTCGCAGCTCATCGGTGCAGCTAGACAGGCAACTACCTCCAGCAAGGATTTTAATCCGACCGCCTGCACGGCAGTCAAGGCTCCTAACCATATGCTAATCGGCGGCTGCTAAGCATAAACAAATTTACATGGTTGCGACACTGTATATGCTAATGTTTCTGATAAATGGTCGGTTAAAACCAGAAGTCCTCGCCAGGGAATTTAATGAACGGTTGCTTTTTATTTTAGTTATGGACTGATTTCGTTCGTGGAAAGCAACAATTTATAAAGTCACCTGACGAGGATTTCCGGTTTTAACTGACCATTTGTCCGAAATATTAACAAGCCCAATATCGCGACAATGTAAATTTGTTTACATCAATAAAATATATGTTGCTCTTCTTTTATTGATCACTCTTAATAGCCTCGTTAAATTCATTAGTTATCAATCTTGAATACCTTAACTATATATATATATATATATATATATATATATATATATATATATATATATATATATATACAGGGTGACCTTAACTAAACAGAAGACATTCAATTGTTTTTCTGAGCATTTTACAGTCAACGGAGAAAAAAAGGCCAAAGACCCTTGTGTTTTGATGTGATGTTTTTAATATAATAAACTAGTTATGACCAAAGTTTCTTTTCATTCAGACAAAACTCTAAGAAACGGGGCCTAATTGGAGTTGAGGCCCGTTTTTTGGTAGTAACCCTGCATCTATGTGTGTGTGTGTGTGTGTGTGTGTGTGTGTGTGTGTGTGTGTGTGTGTGTGTGTGTGTGTGTGTGCGTGCGAGTGTGTGTGTGCGTGTGTGTGTGTGTGTGTGTGTGTTGAGACGATTAATCGGAATCTGGAATCCAAAAAAATCGGAATATTTTGGCTATCGGTATCGGAATCGGAAAAATGTGTGTGTATTTTCCGATACCAAAAACGATTCTTTTCATTGCTTTTATGGCTAAGACTTAATTTTCCATGGCTCGTATTGATGATGAAATGATGAATATTTATTGAGCTTAAACTGCGCGTAAATCTATACATCAACCCCATAAGTGTATTCCTATGTTTAGGAAATTGTATTACATATTTCATCATTTTCTGTAAGTCTCATCCCAAAACAACTCAATATTCAGAAATATAAAAGAACCGGAATAGATAATTTTATTGGAATCGGGAAAATAGTGGAATCGTCTCATCACTAATATATATGATTGCAACGAGTGCCACTCCCTCAGACACTTAAAGTCCATTAGCCAAAAAATGACTTCCATCGCTACAGGACTATTTTAATAGACAAATTCCTGAGGGAGTATCTATACACAGATGATGTTACAGAGTCTTATATATATATATATATATATATATATATATATATATATATATATATTCTTTTTCTTGCTTTTCTTGTGTTTTTCTTTTGTTTTTTATTTTTTGCTTTAATTTTCCCTGTCTTTCTTTTTTCGTTTATTTTCTTACTTTCGTTTTTGATTTCTTTTGTGTCTTTTTTTTTTCTGTCTTTTGTTCGCATTTCATTTTTGTCTTCCTTAATTCATTCCTAACCTCGTTTCTCTTCTTCTTTTCATTCGCTCCACTCCTCTGCATTATTCCATATTTCCTGACAACCCTTTCACAACTTGTCCCTCTTTTATCATCTCAGGCTGACTTCAAACGGGCCCCGCTGACATCGAACCCACAGACAAACTACGCCCGTCGATAAACCTCATATCGCCCAAGCCTCCAACAACAATGTTTAACCCTGCCTAGGTAAAGTTTAAAACCGACTTTGAAACTTAGTAGATGATGCTCTGCCCCCTTCCCTGAAACTTCTTTCTCACAGAAGAGACGTCGCGAGCTTGTCTCTGCTCTATCGCTATTTTCATGTCAAGTGCTCGACTGAACTCCAATCTATGGTCCCTCTTGCCAGACTTCCACAAAAATAACTCACTTAGCTACAACCACTATATACGATTTCCTTCATTCTCTATAAGTCAAGTATGATAACCATTAGGCTAGCTTGCCATGGTTTTTAAAAAGTGTTTAAACCTACTTATTACTAACGTAGGGAAGCTTTCATGTGAACGATTCGCTCATGGGTAGTCGTTAAACAGTTGGCAAACAGACATAAAGCCGGTGACCAATTTTGAACCCTTAGCAGCCCCTTTTTTTCGGGTGAAAACCGATTAAAAAGTTTTCTATATGTCTGATTACCTTATATACTAGATTTTAAGTCTGTAGATCCAAAATTCGTTGAGTATATAGGTTGAGAAGTGTCCCTACACACATTTAACTTTTTATAGATATATAGATTATGTAAATATATATATATGTGTGTGTGTGTGTGTGTGTGTGTGTGTGTGTGTGTGTGTGTGTGTGTGTGTGTGTGTGTGTGTGCGTGTGTGCGTGTGTGTGTATGTGTGTGTGTGGGGTGGATTGGGTTTCAAAAGCATTCATACAAGGAGAACAAAAGTACAAATTTGGCACCGAATGAAACAAAAAGGCTAAGAAGAACATATTTTCACGTGCACTTCTCCCCCCCCCCTCGCATCGAGCAGCTTTCGGCAAAATCGCTTGGAAAAGCGAACGTCAATAGAAAGCTTGTTACTAACAAGACCACACCAACGCTTGTGAAGAAACTTGGAAAACTCGTGGTGATTTTTTTGTTCTTCTTTTTTTTTCTGCCAAAAGGGATTTTCCGACCTTAAAAGAAGAATAATGACATTTGATCTGAAAATGAGAAAGCACACGAGTGCTTAAGGTAGGTGGAAGGTTTCATTCCGGCAGAGCGGGAGTATAATTCAGGACGGCATGCGGTTCAATGATTGGGTTAAAAAAAGAAGAAAAAGAAAAAAGACGAACGGCTATTTTCCAAGATGCGTCCAATCAGCGATATCAAGGTTTATTGTGACAGACTGACTAAAGGGTAGATAGACAAAGTCCCCGTAAGATATTCATGAAGACATTTAAACGTGCATAATTAGACTTAAGTGTGAGAAATCGGTGATAAAGCTATTTGAAATTTAAATGTGACAGACCAACTAAATGGCTATTTTAAACCGAAACGTGACCAGAGGTCCGGACATATTATGCTTTACAAGCGTCAAACATATTCACAGCGTTGGTCTTAAGTTACAACATCGAACACGTAGCTGTTGGGCACGGATATCAGCGCAAGAAGTCGCGGACTTTTCAAGGCTGCGAGGAAGGAGATTCAGAATTTCTTTCGTTTCATTCTTTCCGTTTGCTGATACAAAGGCAGAAAGCCAACTTTACTCTCCGGACAAAGGAGTCAAAAAAAGAAACCTCAAAGGCATATGTGATACAAAGAGAAGATAACATGAAATCGTTTTGTTTTATGTCTTTTACCTGCACTCAGATTTTTATTGATTTAACTACAACTCAACCCTTTTGGAGTTTTATTATGCAATGCCTATTATAAACGATTAACTATATACGATTAACTGAATATTTTTATCTATAGCATTAAGAGTTAAAACGTTCACAAATGGCTACGATTTATCTGATTGGATCTGAGCTCAGCAAATGTTGTTTCTGGAAGCCAATTTTCATTTGTAAATATTGTACCATGTTATTGGAAATATAATCTATCTCGTAAAAATTCATTATTAAAATTACTTAATCTGGCTTGGATAATTGATAATCTATCTATCTATATATCTATAAAAGTTAACGTGTCTGTGTGTGTGTCTGTGTACATTTTCCTACGAAATAACTCTGTCAATTTGATATACAGGTTACTGAGATTTGGAAATATGTTTGTGATCAGTTTTCGGCCAGAAATTTGGCTGTTAAGTGGTTAAAGTTCAACGATTTGATTTTTGACAACTCTAGCAAACTCCTCCGACAATTTTGGGTCTAAACACTTGTAATTTTAGATATAGATTCCTTGGATATGGATCTAACTTAATAACTTGATTTGAGCCCGAAACAATAAATGTTAAGAGGTCATAATGGGGGTCAAAGTTTAAAAAATTGACCGCTTTTTTCTCTCAACATACACCTCCAAACACCCGGCAAAATAACTAATATATATATATATATATATATATATATATATATATATATATATATATATATATATATATAGCGACTATCAAACACGTATACGAATGTTTTTCTTTCTGGAATTCCATTACCACTATCTTGATCTTTAAACCCCCCCCCACACACACACATTTTCCCATTCATTCCTATATCTAAACATAGACTCAAATCCACATCCTATTGGGTATTTACATACAACCAAATCTTATTTTTCAGAACATATTAAGGAACCTCTTCATATTAACCCCCAATGATGAGGAAGACCTAGTATTTTCATTGCAAACTTGAACTTGGTTTTCGTATGAGCTGTATCACCTGCTAGTTACTGCTAACTTGCTGACCGAAACGTGTATATTACTGCTTATGTAAAAACTAATGAAGAGTATATATATATATATATATATATATATATATATATATATATATATATATATATACATGTTAGTACATATTAAGGATAGGACAATTTCAATATTTCCCGATTCCGATACAATTACAGATGTTCTTCTAAATACCTGATTCCAATTCAATAAATGATTCCGATTCTTTTAAAATTTTTAAATAAATAGTATTTTTAGTCTCTTTGCGGGTGGGGAGATCTTATTACCGAATAAACCCATTTATATGTGAATATATTTTTCGCAAACGTAAAAAAGTATTCTTATGAGTTGTTCTATAGATTTTTTTTTATTATTTTATTAAATCAATAATTCATAATTTTATCACTAAAACAAATCATGGAAAAATTCAGTTTTAAACAAATGAAAACAGGAACAATAATTATTTTGAGGCATCGGAAAATAGGCACAAATTTTTCCTATTTTGCTCCCAATACCTAAGAAACGTGTGTGTGTGTGTGCGGGGGGGGGTAAAATTTATTATTTCATGTATCCACAAAATATGCTATAAAGAAACTCATCGGAAAACGTAAGTAAAAGAAAACCAACTTTTTGTTCGAGTAAAGTCCTGACATTGGTTAATGAAAACATTAATCTGTGGGAGGGAATAACAAAGAATCTGATTGGTTATCCAGCTAGGCTAAACACCACGTGTATATATGTGCAGTAAAACGAATTCCGTGCATTCCACTCTAACGCTTATTTACGAGTACCTCTGTGTAGCTTAATTGCAATAAATATATTTTCATAACTGATAAATATATATATATATGTGTGTGTGTGTGTTTTATGGCTTATATATACAATCATATATATATATATATATATATACATATATATTTATGTGTGTGTCTTTTTATGGCTTATATATACAATCTTATATTTATATATATGTGTGTGTGTGTGCGTGCGTACGCACGTGCCTTTCTATCTTTCTAAAACTATTTTAAACTTTCTCATATCATAAATGAAGTAGATTGGCACTAGCATTTGTGGTTCTTTTTTTTTCTTCTTCTTGAATGCGAAGAGTGAAGCTGATGTGACTCCCGCTCTCTCCGCTTCTCCCTCCCGGTGATTCTTGTTGTTGATAATCCTGACAGGTAAACAACTCTTCCAGTCATGTTGGTTGACAATCGTAATGGCTTCGGCGATGGTTGTCATGCAGAAAGTAACGGACGTTACCTGCCAGATTGAACTCTTTGTACAACAGCGACATATTTGTCAGTCTACCTAAACCAAAAACAAACTGATTCCTTCGACATTGTCCTTAACATTCATCTTGTCAGTCGTCAACCTGTTCTCATTCTGACGTCCACGTGATGCCTACCTTATCTACTATCGCACGCCAACAAGACCCCCTCTACTCCCCCCCAAAAGTATGCTTTGCCAGTGTTAACAGGTATTATTCGTATTCATATAAATTAACGTCTCAGAAGTGACGGTAGCGTAGTTTTTAACAAAGGGGAAAGAAAAACTTAATGTGCCAAATTGAGTCCATTTCGTTCCGCAGAAACGTTTTCATCAAACCCACACTTGACCTTGTGTCTAACTACTCTAAAAGGGAAGTAAATAATATATATGTGTGTGTGTGTGTGTGTGTCTGTGAAAATTTGGGAATTTTGTGTAATTCCGCGACCCATATATTAGAAAGGTGTATTTTCTTTTTAAATAGATAGAAAAAAGGGTTTTTAATATGAATATTAATTCATATTAAAAACCATTTTTTTCTATCTATTTAAAAAGAAAATACACCTTTCTAATATATAGGTCGCGGAATTGCATTCATCTGCAAAAGATCCAACTAATTTGCATATTCTTTTTAACGTACATTTTAATTAATTCCCTCTTAGTTCTTTCGGTTTTCTTATGGGATGATCATCTTTAGTTAACTATTACGTGTAGTTATATTAATGCAGATATTCTACATGATTTATACTTGCGTAATATTTGCGTAAAAAGCTTATAGTAAACACAAACCTCTTTCTATATATATTTATGTATGCGTATATGTATATGTTTAAAAGATTTTGCCTACTAAACTCCTCTGTCAGTTTTGATATACAGACTTAATATATAGGTTATTTTAATCCATGCGAAACTTTATATTTGAGTTTTGCAAAAGATGTGAAAATTAAAGAAATGGAATTTGCCAGGTAAAGTTCGGATGGAGACATTACGAATATGCATGCATAATGTAATAACTATTGGTTCAAGTTTTAATTTTTAGCCTTGCTGCAAACATGTCTTCATAGCTCAGGCATTAACGTCAAAGGAAAAAGTATATCGTAAGCTAAACGTCTTGGTTTTGATTCTCGGTGGTGGCGGACGGGTCTTTTTTTACTTTTTAAATCATTACTATATATTGGATCCAATATAATATAATAATAAACACGAAATCTGCATTAATCAAAATATTATATTTAAACGTATTTTATGACTAGGTAATAACAGGCGGCCTGCTAATATATATATATATATATATATATATATATATATATATATATATATATATATATATATATATATATATATACTATGGACTCTAAAACGGCTAAGCCGATATTTATGAAATTTTACACTGAGGTAACTTAGTGATGGGACGATTTTAATTTTTGTCGATTCCGATACAATTACTGATTCCAATTCATTTAAAATACCTAAATATTTTAATAGAGAATTTTTTTCAATTTTCGGATTACAATGAAAAATAAACTTGTAATATGTGCAGATATTTTCGAAACGTAGAAATATACTTGTGGAGATGGTCTATAGATTTTAGTTTTAGTAATATGTTAAAACCAATCAAATATGTAAAATTAAATTTTCAACATAAAAAAAACAAACTTAAAAGAGTCATCTTTGTAATCGGAGAATAGTTATCAATTTTTTCGATTTTGATTACTCCCTCAATTTATTTTTAGATTTTTCTGATTCCAAATTCCGATTAATCATCTCCACAATAATATAGACACTAATAAATACAGGTTGATCTTTATTATAGTGTAAAAGATCTGAGAAATTGCATATAGGAAATATCGTATTAAGAATAGAAGCTACATACGTATGTTCGATGTAGAAGTTTCATATACGCTCTTAATATAGATGATATATATATATATATATATATATATATATATATATATATATATATTTATATATTCAAATCTTTATTTTTTTATTCGATAAAACTCCCCCAACATTATATATAATTTCAATTGATCTATTTCGCTCCTAATTAATTCCACGCTAGACGTCACTTTCCCATTATGTTACCTAGCATCTTCTCTACTCTTCTAATGAGAAGCATTAGGCTTCGAAATGCCTTGGTATAAAGAGTCCCTTCTTTCTCACAACTATTCCCTTTGTATTCCCTTATTGAATAAATGAACCAATCTATATTTACCAATATATAGTCTTTGTGAATTCATTTCCCATTCCCATTGTTCTCCTATATAAGCACCAATGATACTTGTTGAGCTTTATATTGTCCAGATAAGTCTCCTCTTATAGAATTGAGCTCACTCTTTTCTTCTAACGCACCAAGCTATATATATATATATATATATATATATATATATATATATATATATATATACATACATACATACATACATACATATGTGTGTGTGTGTGTGTGCGTATAAACTACATATAGAAGCTCCATATAAGCGTGAAGCAACTACTAACATGTAATTAATAAAAAAAATTACAGTTTTTCCAGCTTTCTGTTTTAGGTCAAAGTGTTATATCTGTTTGGCCTTAGGAGGGCATCCTTTCAAAAACTAATTGTATAGCTTTATTGTCTGTCAGCTGACACGCCCTGCTAAAACTATAAAACTATTCTTATTCCTAATTTACCGCTAGTCTCTTCCTCCAAGATAGGATCCAAAAAAAGACTAATTCTAATAAATTTTCCACCGTTGGTCAGAAATTAATTATCTCTCTCATCACTGAAGTGTCATATCATTGTGGATGCGTTAGAAAAATTTAATAGAATGTGTTCTGATGAACTCACAGCACTTGTGTTCCTTTTAACGTATATTCCTCCAACTAACTAAAAAACCAGCAAAATCCCAGCCCTTCACTGTTGCGATCACTAAATGCCAGAAAGCCTTTTACTTCTGGATTTTCGAATTCCCTCCACGATTCCTGTTTCCCTGATTGTAATAAACTTCAGAAGTTTAAATTTAATATGAACGGGTATATCGTTGCTCAACTCCCCACAGTCCCCTGTTAAACATGATCCCAAATAGTAGCCCCTTACGTTTCAAGTAGAAATACGCCTTATTTGGCTTTAAAAAAGAGTAAAATAAAAAATTAAAAATAAAATGTCCCTGTTGGAGGGGGGCTGGATTTATTAGATATTTAAACCGGCCTTGTGTCTCACTTTGTCGCCATGCAAGTATTTTTTTTTAATTATGGGAGTCCTTTCAAAAGTAAAAACTCCTTTTTTTTCATATAAAAAATAAAATAGCCACGAAGACGGGAGTGGCGTCATTAACACGAGTGACATTTTGTGCTCCACAATTTATTTTTCCACATAGTCACCACCATTCTCAATGCACTTCCGACGCACGCTTATGACAAGGGTTGCTTTTTTTTAAAGTCTCACACCATCAATATCTACAACAAAGAGATGAACCTTTCAGGTCATAAATGCATGTTAAGTCATCATAACAATGTATTTTGCAACCCCCTCTAATCCATATGGGCGGAATATAAACATAGGAGGTATTACTTTTAGTACGCCCCTCGTATTATTAAAACTCAAATAAATAATAAATCGAAAGTAATTAAAAACCATATTTTTAGGCTTCTTTAATTAAAATATACGAATTATGCTTTAATGAGACTCGCAAGCAATCCAAAAAAGAATAAAAAAATATTTGAAATATTTCAAATTCATTAATTTTCCCGATTCTGCTTTGACCTGCACGGCGTTTGCATATCCAGATTGGAGATTGCGAAAATGGTTTGAAATGAAAATTGAAAATTAGGGAGAAACGGAGCAACTGAAATTAATGGAAATGATTAATTGATAAAACATATTTTGAAATAAAAAACAAAAAATTTCTGAAATAAAACTACCAACGAATATCGCTTAATGAATGGTGAAAATGAAGCATGAACAAATAGAAATATTTTTTCAAAATGGCGGCGGGTGAGGCGGATGAACAAAATTGAAATAAACTATTATGAAACAAAAAAGCGTTAATTATTAAAGGAAGGAAACATCATTCAACTAAAATGATTTTATTAATATCGAACTTTTAAATTAAAAAAAGAATTCTGTTTTCTTAAGTAATGTCGATCTTTCTTTCAGTTTGTTTGATTTTCTCTTTCTTTTTGTTTATATAATCTACTTTAGCTTTTTTTTTCACCTTTATTTTTACTTTCACTTTCATTTTTACTTTCACTTTCATTTTTACTTTCACTTTCAATTTTACTGTGGCATGATGTGTCCTTCTCTTAAAACAACACTAAAGACCATAACCATAGCCGGAGACTGTATTTGGAAGGTATGGTTCTCTCACCATATCTTGGATCGGTAGAGAACATGAGTTGTACAGCAGTGCATCTTCAATTGTCACTGTCAGACATGATAAAACACTCATATCTCCCTTGGGATTAGTACACAACTAGCCAATTAGTAGATGGTCTTCGACAAAACAAAGAAAACTGGTTTGTATCAAAGGGAAATGGAATCATGCCATCTTTTCTATGGCGACGATTTTATTGTTTCGTCCTGTATTTCTCTTTTGATTATTTTTCAAATATTTTTGCTTTTGTTTTTCTTTTCTTTCCTTATCTATCTCTCAATATCTCTTACATTTATCTGCACTTTTTCTATCTTTTTCTATCGTCCTTTTCGTTAATCATTTATTTGTGCATATTTGTTTGTATTTGCTACTAGTGTTTAAAGTTGGATTTTGATGTGAAGAAATTTCAACCTCCCCCAAAAAGGGAGTACTCTAGATTGGAACAAAAAATTTAAAAAAATCCGCCTAGAAGCGTTTCCCCTTCACTGGTCGAGAACAGAAAAGATAAAGAGTTATATTAGAACAGATACTACACTTTGCCATGACTATTTATTTTTCGCCTATATCCTTTTCACTAATATGTTTATTAATCAACGTTCTCATTCTGTTCCTTCCTTTTGTTCCTTGTTGTTTTTTCGTTAACCCTTTTCTAACTTTCCCGTATTTATGAGGGGCCTGACAAAATAATGCCTCCTATTTTTTTATTATGGATCAGAGTGGATTGAAAATTGTATTATGATGAATAAACTTATGCATTCATGACCTAAAAGTGTCATCTCTCTGTTAGAGATATTTATGGTGTACTACTCTAAGAAAGCAACCCTTGTCACGGACGTGCGTCAGAAGCAGAGACATGTCATTGACTTCCTGACAAAAGTGCGTTGAGAACAGTAGTAACTATGTAGAAAATTAAATTCTGTAGCACAAAAGGTCGCTCGTTTTAATGGGCCCTCTCCCGTCTTTATAGCTCTTCCACATTTTAGTTTAAAAAAAATAGGAGGATTTACTTTTTAAGCGATTCTCGTATCAGAAAGTGTGTTCCCCACCCCCAGTCACAGCCGTACCTCATTGCTGGCAAAAGTGTAACCAAAATAATAATAGTGAATATTTAGAAAAATATATCATGAGAACAAAAGTTTGCTCGTTTTAATCGTATCACTCCCATCTCTGTAGCTCTTCCACTTTTTTAGTAAAATAGTAGGAGGTTTTGCTTTTGGAACGATTCTCGTAATGACCCTCTCTTCAATACCTCTTCTTTCTTTCGCTGCCCTGCATTATCTTTCTTTTTCATTTTCCTTCCTCGTATTTTATGTCCCTCTCTTCATTACTTCCTTTCTTTTCCACTTTTTCTGTCCCCTGATTTATCTTATGGCAATCATTAAAAAATAATGATTATGAAAAACATTCCTAGTTAAAAAAAAATCAAACAAAACAAATAGTAAATAAAAACAAGCCGAATAGAAATAACAATTTTTTAAACCAAATTAGTAACAGACCACATTATGAATGAAAATAAACGGAAAAATCGAACTCAAATCAACGAATGTTGCATAAAATACAGATTCCTTAAACTGTTGTATTGATGCTGATATAAAAGAAAAAAAATGGTTTAATCAATTCAAAATTCCCTTTCATGATGTTTTCTGTAAAATTTGACGAAAGGTTGCATTTATGATACAGACTTAAAAAATGTTTCTCGGTGAGTGAATTCTTTTAAAACGCGTTTTCTTTGGCGGCCATATTGTATTCGTAGTTTCCGGAAAAGTTATTCGCCTTCATATTCGTTTCGAGTTTCATTTACACGTCAGATGTTTTAATGTTTATTTTCTATTTTTTATTATCGTCATTCTTCTTCTTCTTCTTCTCGCTCTTCTTCTTCTTCTTCTTCTTCTTCTTCTTCTTCTTCTTCTTATTATTATTATTATTATTATTATTATTATCTTGTTTTCAACTTCATTTTGACATGGAACGTTGGGTCTTCTTTTTTTATTTTCATATCAAATTTTGGTTTCGCTGTGTTTTACTTCATTTTCTATTTCAAATATTTTACCTTTTCATTTTGATATGAAACTTTTCTTGGCTTATTACTTTCGCTTTCGACTACTATTTGTCCTTCTACTTTCAGTTTCGACAAGTATTTAGCCTTCTATCTTCAGTTTGGAACGGTATTCAGCCTTCTACTTTCAGTTTTGACTTGTGTCTGGTTTTCTTCTTTCAGTTTCGACTTTATACGGTCTTCTACTTTGAGTGTAGACTTGTATTCGGTTTTCTTCTTTAAGTTTCGACTTGATTCGGCAGTTTACTTTAAGTTTCGCCTTGCATTTGGCTTTTTATCATTAGTGTCGACTTGATTTGGTCTTCTACTTTCAGTTTCAACTTTTATTCAGCTTTCTATTTTTACTATGACTTCTGCTTTTAGTATTTTCTGTTTTGACTTGTATTTGGCTTTTTACTTTCAGGTTCAACTTGTATTTAGCTTTCACTTTCAACATGCATTAAGTCTTTTACTTTCACTTTCAACTTGCAGTAAGCCTTTTACTTTCACTTTCAACTTGCAGTAAGTCTTTTACTTTCATTTTCAACTTGTATTTGTCATTCTACTTTAACTTTCGATTTGTGTTTTTCATTTTACTTTTTACTTATACAGGGTGGCCCTCTTGAAAGTAGCTAGAAAATCTATATATCTATAAAAGTGAACGTGTCTGTCTGTCTGTCTCTTTGTCTGTGTGTCTGTGTGTCTGTCTGTCTGTGTACATTTCCCTACGCAATAACTCTGTCAATTATTAGTCTATAGATTCGAAATTTGAAATACCGGGTACTGAGATTTGGAAAAATCGATGTGACGGGTGTCAGCCAGAAATTTGGCTGTTAAGGGGTCAAATTTCAATGATTTGACCTTTAAGAACTCTACCAAACTCCTCCGACAATTTTGGGTCTAGACACTTGAAATTTTAGATATAGGTTCCTTGAACCTGGATCTAACTTAATAAAGTGATTTGAGCCTGAAACTATAAATTTTAAGGGGTCATAATAGGGGTCAAAGTTTTAAAAATTAACCATTTTTTTGTTTTTTTGCTTTTTTTGCACAGCATACACCTCCAAACACCCGAGCAACGCCGGGCACCCCTGCTAGTATAGTAGAAAAGAGGATATTCTTTTATTGTTTAAAAAATGCTGGAAGTGCTCCCCGTTTACATCTATGCATTTCTAGGCACGTTTAACAACGTTTGAAGATACTGCCTGTAGATCTTCCTGATAACGTTGGTAATGTTCTCCTTTAGTTGGTCTACATTGTGAGGATTAACCCTTTGCTAATTGTTCTCTCTTCTGTTAACATGTCATGAACTCGTGCGAGACGTGTGGTATGTAGTAGCGCTATCTAGCTGGGAAAAGAATTGCATTTTGTCTTGCTTTGTCAGTTATTCGTTAAGAGAAAGATTAGAAAGATTAGGCTACTTTTAAGTGGGCCGCTTAATCCGAAAAAATTGATTAGTGACAGATTAGATAGATCCTGTATTTGTCTATTACACTTTCAATCTATACTTATCCTTCTGCTTTCAGTTTCCTCCTATATTTGAGTTTCTACTTTTATTTTCAACATATAATTGGTCATTTACTATCATTTTTATTTTAAAATAGAACTTGCATTTTACTTTTTTTAATTCATATTAGTCTCAACCGATGTTTACTTTTACGTTTTCAGCGATTCACCTCTACACCTACGCCCCCACATATATATATATATATATATGCGTGTGTGTGTGTGTGTGTGTGTGTGTGTGTGTGTGTGTGTGCGTGTGTGCGTGGGGGTGTTCAGAAAACACCCAGGATACATGAATATTTATATTTTATTGAGGTCAAAGGAAGTACAATAAAATCATAGGAACTTTCTTCAGACCAGAAGTTGCAAAGAAGATTCATCCAAATATATTAACAGATTTCGGGTTGTCTTTTCAGCAACTTTATTACCGATGGTTTCCGATTGGAAAGTTGCAACGCTGGTTCTAGATTAACGCATTCTGATCTTCTCTACTGGAGGCTATCACAATATGAGGACCGTTTCTCTCCCTCTCTCGACTACGACTGCTTCTGCTATTTCTCTCCCGATTCTTAACTAATAAAATGATACGTGTCTTTTTCAAGATGTACCCTGAGTCCACGTCAACGTTTTTTTTTAAATAATTGTTTGTGTTCTCAGATTCCTTTCTATTAAAACATCTTTACATAAAAAATTTTCTCTGTATATATTTATTTCGCTATGATAAAATACTTTTTTTACAAATATTATAACGATGATAATAATCGTCGCCTAGCCCATGTTTCCCCATTGTCCTGCTAATATCTAACAGTTATACTTTTTTATTCAAGTGAATATACTCGGTGTTGCTTGGGGGTCGTGTTAAAAATAGTAAAGTATTACATCTGAAAGTAGCTAACAACACAATCACAAACCCTATATGAATTGTTTTTCTTATTAATTATTAAGAAATACGAGTACTTTAACGGAGAATGCTCTGACGAACTGCAAGCACTTGTGCCCCCACGACAAACCCGACAAACCCGACAAGCAGCTAAATCCCATCCCTTCACAGTAGAGATCCCTAGATGCAAGAGAGACTTCTACTCCAGTAGTTTCTTCCCCAGAACAGCTAGACTTTGGAATTCCCTTCCGGGCCCCTGCTTCCCCGACTGCACTGACATGCAGAAGTTCAAGTGCAACGTAAACCGATATCTTGCTGCCCAAATTCCTACACAGTACTCTTGATTCTTATGTCCCGATAGTAGCAACAAAGTTGCAATGTGCCTTGTTTGGGGTGAAAATGTAATTAAAAAATTTTTAAAAATCAACCCATGTTTCCGCATTGCACTGCTAATATCTAACAGTTATACTATTTTATTCAAGAGAATATACTCAGTGTTGCTTGGGGGTCGTGTCAAAAATAGTAAAGTATTACATCTGAAAGCAACAACACAATCACAAACCATATATGAATTGTTTTTCTTATTAATTATTACTTACGCGTACTTTTTCTTTTCATTTCAGACAAGAAACAAGACAACGTCCTTCATCATCTTTTCTGTGGCCGATGTCAACGCCAGTAACGGATATGTTAATAATTTTTTATGCACTTCTTAGTGTCCTACAATTATGTCTGGCGGCCGACCTCACCTACTACATCGAGGAAGGAAAGAGTCCAGGTACGTTCATTGGGGATATTGCCAAGGATTCGAATATAATGACTAAGGTGGCACCCGAGGAGCACCATCTAGTGACGTTCAGTCAATTACAACAGAAGGTCGCTGACAGCCTTCAGCTATTTCGTGTCTCCAAAAAGACGGGTAAGCTCTACACAACGCAGATTCTTGATGCTGAATCTCTCTGCACGCGGAACACAGAATGCTTTCAAACAGTAGACGTGGCCTTCCGCACAGCCACGTCCTTCATGAAAATTATAGACATCAAAGTAATCGTGAAGGATGTTAACGAATATCAGCCTAAATTCCCAAGCCAGCGCGTCGATATTCAGTTCTCGGAAAACGATAAAAAGGGAACCAAAATATCTATCCCTAACGCGATTGACCAGGATGTCGGTGTCCTCAACTCTGCAATTACATACCAGCTGAAGAAGAATACAAAACCGTTTACATTGTTTGTATCAAAAAACGTCGACGGCACATCGAAGCTTGCGATTAAGTTGGAGGACGATCTCGATCGGGAAATTAAGGATTCTTATGTCGTGCAGGTGATAGCACGAGACGGTGGTTCTCCATCGAAGCAGGGTGTGCTAGACGTACACATATCAGTGACCGACGTCAACGACAATGCACCAGTTTTCCCCCAAAAGGTCTATAACGTTTCAATAAAAAACATAATCGACGGGACACCCGTGGCGATTATATCAGCGAGGGATCTAGATTCGGGTAAAAACGGTGCCATCACGTACCATTTTACCTCGCAGACATCAGACGTGGCAAAGTCTTTGTTTAAACTATACGAAGCGACTGGCGAGATCTATCTCCGCAAGGTACTTAGCACGGGGCAGAAATTTGAATACAAGTTGTACGTTGAAGCAACGGATGGGGGAAGCCCGTCGCTCAGTTCGATCGCCATGGTGCTTATAAACATTAATAAAAAAAACAATGCGCCGACGATAGACGTTAATTTTGTCACGCCTTGCGCATGCGACACTGTGTCTATCACTGAGGATGTCAAGGTCGGTAGCTTCATCGCCTATGTAAAGGTCACTGATCATGATGCCGGGCATAACGGCGAGGTCAGCTGTGACCTACATCATGGAAAATTCCAGCTGGAGAGCCTAGGTGTCAAGAAATATAAAGTAGTCCTTAAAAACGAACTGGATAGGGAGAGAGAGGATCATTACGACATTACAATCATTTGTCGGGATAAAGGCTTTCCGCCTTTGCATAGTGAGAGCAAGTTTTCTATTAAAGTACTTGATGTGAACGATGTCAAACCAAAATTTGCTAAAGATACTTTCAAATTCTCAGTTTTGGAAAATCAGAAATCTAAAATACCCGTCGGTAGTATAAATGCGACGGACCCCGATCTTGGCCAAAACGGAAAACTGATTTTCTCTCTCGTAAATAATAACAAGCACTTTTTGCCATTCCAGATATCCGATAGCGGTATCATATCGACGGTAATGTCTTTAGACCACGAGTTTCAGGACGTCTACAAGTTTAAGGTTCTCGTTAAGGACAACGGGGTACCACCCTTAAATAACACTGTGAACGTTGTGATTGACGTTAAAGACGAGAACGACAACGCCCCCTATTTCACTTTTCCCAGCGTCAACCCATACAATTTAGATTTTACGTATTACCCTCACCACACTAACAACGTCACAGTCCTTAGAGCATCAGACAAGGACAGTCGTGAGAATGCGTTCCTCAAATACGGAATCGCAAAGGGTAATGAAAAGCAACTGTTCTTTATCAACCACTACACCGGCCTGCTGTCCTTTACACGCGCGATCACACAACAAGACGCCGGCTCGTACGAGCTCGAGTTTGCCGTCAAAGACAGTGGTAACCCAGTCCTCTCAGCAATGACGACGGTCTCTCTAACGCTGACGGTGAGCAACAAGACTTTCGAGATGCTAAACGCCGTTAACATACAGTCAGAAGATAAAGTCCAGCTCTACCTGTTGATTCTTATAGTGCTAGTGGCAGTGACTGTGTCCGTGCCCGTGACCGCCTTCATATCGCTGTGTATTGTCCAGTGCAATGACCAGCCGTCTGCGTCGAACAGACACGCAGCGAATATGACAGACAAGTGTGTCAAGGAACAAAGACAACTGATATGTCACTCGCACTTAGAATCTTCGTGTACGGACGTTCCAGCAGCCACATCGGGCGACTTGCACTTGATGGGGCCGCGAAGGGAATCAGACGATATGGATAACATACGGAAAATCACAGGAGGTGATCTTATGAGAGAGGTGAGTAAGCATCTAATCTTTACTTTACATATAAAAATATACACATACATGCATGCATGCATATATATATATATATATATATATATATATATATATATATATATATATATATATATTCATCAGAAGTCAACTGTGGTGTTGTCCTGTGCCCGGCCATTGCCCATTGGCTGATTAAGATGGGCGTGGTGGGGACTAGGAAGCTGATTGGCTAACTAGAAAATTCAATAGCATGTGCGTATATATAAACGCGCGATGACCACAACTTTTCGCATAAGCCTGACGAATTCTCACGAGAATGAAACGCGGAACATTCTGTGTAGCTTAATTGCCATATATATTTTCATAACTTACTAGATACATATATATATATACATATATATATATACGCGGAATATTCAGTGTAGCTTAATCGCCATATACATTTTATAACTTACTAACTAGCTCTACCTACGTATTGAGCACTTTTGAAGTAAATACTTAAAACTTACGCATAAATCTATACTTTCGTATATTCATTTTATGTGAGTAAATTAAGTAGTTATATATGTATATCTATCTATCTATCTATCTATCTATCTATCTATATATATATATATATATATATATTAAGTAATGTGATTTATAATTTAAAAATTAAAAAAAAAAAATTTTTAATTTAAAAATCAAATTTTAATTAAATTAAAAATCAGTTTCATAAGAAAGAACAACAACAAAGTCAATTATCTGTACGATCGTTTCGGAAATCCGTGCTTTTTATTTGTGGTATACATGAAGTCACGTAGAACAATTATACATAGTTTTTTTGGTAAGCACGGTCTCCTCATCAGCAAATTTAGGAGGATTTCTATTGAATTGAAAAGACACCAAAAATAAACCTAGCATTAAAAGTAAGGCAGATGAATCTGAAAAATTGAAGTAAAAGGTTTGGATTTAAAATTTATAAGAAAATTAGTATAGGTTAGAGATAGAAATGATTTTTTTTTTTGAATTTACATAATAAATTTGATTTAAAAATATATAGATATAGTTACCTTTTAGTTTTTCTTTTTTTGAAATCAGGAACTGTATTTAAAGTAGTCATTTAGATGTTTGCTATAGCTTTTTATTTTATTGAATGATGAATTTTAAAAGGGCGACGCTCGTGCAGTAAATTGTTTCCGTTAGCGTATTTTGATTTAAAGACGCTACAGTTAATATCTATAGAGAGAGAATATTTATTTTGCAAGTTTTTAAGGGGAGATAATTGTCATGTGTTATTGGCTTTATTTATTATTTGATTTACGAGTCTAAGGGCGGTAATTGGTCTAACTTAATTTATTAAAAAAAAAAATCTATTTTTACTAATGAGTAATTTTTAATGATTTAAGGTGGTTTATATTTATTAAATTTAAATCAACGTTTATGATTACATGATAGAAGCCCATGTCTTGAATTTACTAGTTTGGTTGTGCTTTTTATATCTTCATATTTTAAAATTTTGAAAATGACTTAATCAACCTGATTAAAAATATTAAATTTAAGAAAAATAAAAAATATATCACTCCAACACTTAAAAAAATAAATAAATTTTCAAAATCTATTTCTACAAGCCACCAAAATAAACTCATAGTACCGGCAGATAAAACTGGAAATTTCTACACAATGGACTATATACAATATAAAAATCTAATATATAAAGAACTTAATAAAAATTATAAAACTACTAATAAATCAGCACTAAATAAAATAAATAATGATGCAAAAAACATTTTAACTAAACTTAAAATAGATAAATACACAGAAATAACGGTACCAGGTACCCCGAGATTTACTTTAAAAGACCACAAACACAGCTTCAATATTAACCCTACTATTAGACTCATTTGCCCCTCGAAATCAGATATAGGACTGGTTAGTAAAAACATATAAGATAGAATTATCCCCAAAATTAAATCCATAATAAAATACCCACTATGGCAATCTTCCAACCAAGTAATCGACTGGTTTTCTAATATTCAAAATAAAAATAATATTAAATTTCTTTCTTTTGACATTGAATCATATTACCAATCTATATCACCCATCCTACATAATAAATCTCTATTAATGGCACGAAAATTAACTAATATAACTCAAGACGAAACTAAACTAATACTTATAGCTACACAGTCTTTAATAACATTTGATAATAAATATTGGACCAGGAAAAATACCCCTAACCACTTCAACATTTTAATGGGATCGACGGACTCGACTCGGGTCACTGATCTAGTTGGCCTTTTCCTTTTAAATGAAATACATTGTATACTCCATAAACAATTCAAACTTAAAGGAGGGCTATATAGAGATGATGCACTTTTCATAACGAATTCTACTAATAAAAATTATGAAAAAGCAATTAAAGCTCTATATAAATTATTTAAAAATTATGGACTTAGTATAAAAATCGACCCTAATAAAAACATTGTTAATTTCTTAGACATGACCTTAAATCTTGAAAATTCCACCTTTGAACCATACCATAAACCTAACCAATCACTTCTATATGTCCACAATCAATCAAACCACCCTAAATCAATATTAAAATCAATAGTTCCCAATATCGCTCTAAGAATTTCTAGACTGTCTTCTACTAAATCAATATTTACCAAAAATGAAAAATACTATAATGAAGCCCTTAAAAACTCTGGATATAATTCACAAATTAAATTCATAAATGAAAATGATAGAAACATAAACTGCATTAAAAATAAACCTATTAAGAGCGTAATAACATATAATATGGCAATGTCTTCCCGTATACGAGTTAAGAAAAATAACCAGGAGACAAAAAAATATAAAACCAAACTACAAATATTAGATAATAATATAAATAAACAACAAACTAAAACCCGCAAACGTAAGAATAGACACAAGGAGATCCTATGGTTCAACCCCCCCCCTGTATTCCAAAAACCAAGAAACAAACATAGCTAGAGAATTTTTTAAAATATTAGATAAGAACTTTAAAGCCCCCCATAGATATAATAAGATTTTCAATAAGAACACAATTAAAGTCTCTTACTCTACTATGCCTAACCTTCATCAGAAAATAATTAGCTCTAATAATAATAAAATTAATAAACTACAAAATACAACTATACAAAATGCATCGGACTGTAACTGTAGAAGAAAAAATAAATGTTCATGTAAAATTAAAAATGCTATCTATAGCTGCACAGTATCAAAAACTCCAAATATACAAGAACCTATCAACAGCCATAACTCAACTACCAGATTAAATAATAACACCAACTTAAATCAATCTACCGATCAATTACTAACCAACCCACCACATTATAATCCAACAATAGACCTAACGGAAAATAATCATAATAATCAAGAGGTAATATATATTGGTTCCACATCTGGCCCAATAAAACATAGAATTTCAACGCACAAACATTCTTTTAAAAATAACTCTCTATCAAACCAAACTACTCTATCCAACTATATTTGGCAACTAAAAAATAGCAATATTTCTTTCAACTTAAAATGGCAAATAATTGAGACTTGCAAATCATATAAACCAGGAGATAAATTTTGTACATTATGTACAAAAGAAACCCTAAAAATTTTAAAATATGAAGATATAAAAAGCACAACCAAACTAGTAAATTCAAGACATGAGCTTCTATCATGTAATCATAAACGTTGATTTAAATTTAATAAATATAAACCACCTTAAATCATTAAAAATTACTCATTAGTAAAAATAGATTTTTTTTTTTTTAAATAAATTAAGTTAGACCAATTACCGCCCTTAGACTCGTAAATCAAATAATAAATAAAGCCAATAACACATGACAATTATCTCCCCTTAAAAACTTGCAAAATAAATATTCTCTCTCTATAGATATTAACTGTAGCGTCTTTAAATCAAAATACGCTAACGGAAACAATTTACTGCACGAGCGTCGCCCTTTTAAAATTCATCATTCAATAAAATAAAAAGCTATAGCAAACATCTAAATGACTACTTTAAATACAGTTCCTGATTTCAAAAAAAGAAAAACTAAAAGGTAACTATATCTATATATTTTTAAATCAAATTTATTATGTAAATTCAAAATAAAAATATATTTTTTCTACTCATTTCTATCTCTAACCTATACTAATTTTCTTATAAATTTTAAATCCAAACCTTTTACTTCAATTTTTCAGATTCATCTGCCTTACTTTTAATGCTAGGTTTATTTTTGGTGTCTTTTCAATTCAATAGAAATCCTCCTAAATTTGCTGATGAGGAGACCGTGCTTACCAAAAAAACTATGTATAATTGTTCTACGTGACTTCATGTATACCACAAATAAAAAGCACGGATTTCCGAAACGATCGTACAGATAATTGACTTTGTTGTTGTTCCTTCTTATGAAACTGATTTTTAATTTAATTAAAATTTGATTGTTAAATTTAAAAAAAAAATTTTTTAATTTTTAAATTATAAATCACATTACTTAATATTGAATTAGCTCTAGGACATTTAACTATCGAGCTTATTATACATCTAAATTACAACGAGCATTTCCTGTATTTTAATTAAACTAGTAATTTCACTATTACATTAAAATACACTTAGCTCTTTAGACTATTATTCTAATCTCCTTTAAATTATATATATATATATATATATATATATATATATATATATATATATATATATATATATATATATAGTCTGTTTATTATTGGTAACATGTGCATACATGTTTCAGTGGAACATATATATTCATGATGCGACGATTTCAAAATGTTTTCTCGATCCCGATACAATTACCGATTCTGTTTTAAATACTTTATTTGGATACAATAATCGATTCCGATTCTAAAATCGTCAATCGAAAAAGTAAAATTTCACAGGCGGTAGGAGGGATTCAAATTTTTTTAATGGCTAGGCAAAGCATGAAGCCACTTGATGTAATGAGCTCAAACAAAAGTAATAATTCCTGGTCAAAAACGTGCCATCGGTAAGTGTTAAATGGAATTGATTCTGAACCATGAAACAGCAATTTTTTCCATTTTGTCAGAAACATCGTTCATGTAATATGAGGACTAAAGGATAAAATAAGGGAAGTGAAAATTACGAAAGTAAAACCCTAACCCTAACCCTAACCCTAACTCTCCTTATAATTACCGATTCTATTCTAAATTTTCGATTCAGATCTATCGACCGATTCTGATCCCAATTCTAAAATCGCCCCCAAAAAGTAGAATTTCACGGGGTTGGGGAGGTTGAATAGTGAATAATTCTCATCTATTTTTAGATTTAGATTAAATATAATTCTTTTTTTTAATTTGATAAACTTTTAAAGTTTATCCATTATATATTATCTAGGGGTAGAAATGCTGTAATGTCTTGTAACGGCATCCCCAGTATTACTGCCTTCCATAGTTGTTGACTAACCATGTTTTGTCAACTAATTCTCCGGCCTACTTTGGATAGGACTGAATCCGTTATCTGGAACCGTATAGACTCAATGTCTCTATTCACTGCGCTACGGGCCCCGAAAGCCGATGAAAGTTGAATTTTGTGGTATTATAGATTCAATTTTGTGATCTTTCCACTTATGTATCGTATCTAAGATTTTGATAAGCGCGTGGTGATATTTTAATTGTTTCAATTGTGAAAACAATAGAAAAAAGATTTAAACAAAAAAAAATGAAATGAGTAAAAGAATCGTTTTTCGAATCGGAAATTAGTATCAAATGTGTCTGATAACCATACCCAAAAAAGTTCTGATTCTCAATTCCCATTTCGATTAATCGTCCCATTGGTATCGGCGGTTTCAAATCTAAAACAAATGAACCAATATCTGGTCGCCTATGTCAGTCAGACTCTCTTCAGCCTCTGTTTATATATGTCTCCTTCAAATCCAAAACAAAGGGACCAATCTCTAATTGCTTCTGAAGAGAGTCCGACATACGCGACTAGACGTTGATCCCTTTGGTTTCGAATTTGAAACCGAAGGTACCGATGTTTATATCTTATCTCCTATAATACAAATAAAAATAAACATAAGGTTCTTATGTTGATATTTTCTTTGGCTTTATAATCAAGCATATCTCTGGAGTTCTCTTCCACGAATCTTACACCGGTATAAATAAATAAATATATATATATATATATATATATATATATATATATATATATATATATATATATATATATATATATATATATATATATGGTATTGTGAAATCGCTGGCATAACTTAGGGATTATGTTCTATATGTCTAGAGAGCATTTGGTTTTCCAATTTATAAACCATTAAAACAAATATTGATCAATTGTATCATGCGTTATTGTAAAAACCTAATCCATATAATACACATGTAGCAGTAAGTTTTATCCAAATATTATTGGCTACATATGTGTATACATATTTCAGCTGTCAGTGCTTTAGAGAAGCAACGTTTTCAGGCCAAATTTTTTTAACAATGAAATCAAATTCTTGATCGTCATTCTTTTATAGAAAATTTTTTGTTATTTGAAAACGAATCAAAACTCAAAATTAAAATAAAAAATAAGAAATAAAGCAAAAAATAGCGGGTAAATAAAATGGATTTAGTGGTAAGGTGGAGGTAGGGGAGCTTAAAAGTAAGGCGGCAAAACTTCCTGATATAAATTTATATTTACTTACTATTTATTGTCTTTTACTATTTTTTACCATTTTTTTTATTGCCTTCTTTTTAGAGGTTTCTCTGTACAAGCATTTTTGATACTGCCGTTTCATACAAGCAAGAGGAAAAGAAATAAAAATCCGGGCTGGCATTTTTTTCTATTTTTTAACAAAATCTTTTATTACTGTCACTTTCCCAACTCGACACCATATATAAATATCTCTCGCCATCTTTCGTCTCGTCTATACACTTTTTTCTTCATCCGACCCAATGCTGACCAAAGCTAGCCCATTCTTTTCCTCGACTATACACGTCCATTTTCTTCAACATCGACTTTCTTTCTCTCGGCCACATAGTGCACTTTTGTCTACTTTTTCCCCTTTTTCTTCGCGCGTACACTTCCTAATTTGCATATGCGCGTTTCTTCGGCTACTGCTGCTGCCAATATTTTCGCAAGTCAGCCATCCTTTGCTGCTGCTGATATTTCCTACGCGCTCATATGTACTATGTTACAGCATCTGCTTGACCTATCTGGAACTTTTTACCACTTTCTGGCCTGAGCTACACACCCCAATGCCACCTACTTGCCTCTCTAAAGAAATAGCAGCAAAAACATGTATGCAGATATGTAGCCAATGAAGTTTGTATGAATTAACATATTATTACGCTCTGCTTCTCATTTACCATTTTTTGATAAACACAAGAGATTCAATGGATTAACATCTAAGAAACTACAACGATAAAATCATTATATAATGTACATGGGGGATGAATAAACACTGTCTCTGTGGTAGAATAGCAGTAAAATAAGTATGGACTTGGTGCTGCTATCTACACAAAAACACATGAAAAATTGCCACCAAATCTGTAGGGCTCAAAAAAAAACATCTGAGCGTCATGATCAGTGGAAGGTCGTTTAATACCAAACATGGAGGCCCCGGTGGTCATCTTGCAAATCTTGGCGTTCCCTATGTAAACTAGTCTAATACAACAAACCAAATACAGGTCAATAAATATTACATGAAAAAAATAGATCAAAGAAAAAATCAAACAAATAAATAGAATGCTATTATAAAAGACATGGAATAAAAGAAGATCATATTGAATCGAATTTATCTTATCGATTTTTAAAACGATTGGATTATAGATATGACATTATTAATGGAATCTAGTGAAGCTAAATATATTGTATTCAACAGAAAATTGTGATATATATGTGTGTGTGTGTGTGTGTGTGTGTGTGTGTGTGTGTGTGTGTGTGTGTGCGTGTTTATGACTACTATGATAATTTTTAAATTTTTTACAAATTATTTATATATATACATATTTATATCATATATATATACAGGGTACCCACAAAGTCTGGCTACATAATCTACATGTGTCCACAAAATCTGTCTGTATAATCTACCGGATGTCCACAAAGTCTGGCTACATAATCTACAGTGTACCCACAAAGTCTGGCGACATAATCTACAGTGTACCCAGAAAGTCTGGCTACATAATCTACAGGTGTCCACAAAATCTGTCTGTATAATCTACAGGGTGTCCACAAAGTCTGGCTACATAATCTACAGGGATCTCACAAAGTTTGGCTACATATCTACAGGGTGCTCACAAAGTCTGGCTGTATAATCCAAAGGGTGTCCACAAAGTCTGGCTACATAATCTACAGGGTGTCCACAAAGTTTGGCTACATTATACAGCCAGATTTTATGGACACACTGTATATATATATATATATATATATATATATATATATATATATATATATATATATATATATATAAATTCATTTCTCCTCTTTTGATTAGAAGCATTTAGCTTCGAAATGCCATGGCCAAAAGAGTTTTTTTCTTAATTTTCCCTTTTACTTTTCCTTATTGTTCTGATGATATAATAAAGTTATATTTAACTTTTATTCCTCATCTTTCATTTTAATTTCATATATATACAATATATATATATATATATATATGTATATATATATACATACATACATATATATATATATATATATATATATAAATATATATATATATATATATATACATCTATCTATTGTAATTTTTTCTTGTTTAATATGTATAGTTTTCTACTTTTTATATTTCTTTTACAAAGACTTTGGGTTAAATTTTTATTCCACATGTATGTTTGGTTCCCTTCAGATATTATTTAAGAAAAAGATTTTATGGTTTCAAAAATTTTGGAATTTTGGAAAACCATTGTCGCGCTGTTTTTAATCATCTTTCCGAAAGTTTGGTGTCTTTGTGAATTTAAAAAATTCCAAATATTTATTAGTAAACATCATTTAAAAAATAATAAATCTTGGTTGCTCCGCTTTATATATATATATATATATATATATATATATATATATATATATATATATATATTCCGATTTCATTTCTTTCAAAATGTAATTTATCTACATGGAAAGATTTTTAAAATAGATCTAATCTTAAATAGTGATCAAAAGAGCAGATATAAATGTATTACAAGATATATAGTCATCTCCAATAACTCAGCTAGAAAACTAAAGACCTGTGTCCTCATTTTAATCAAAATGTGATTACAGTATCCACTTTTTTTTCGCGTTGAAAATTTATTATTTAATATTAATAGATTAAATGAAAAACACAACTTGAACTACTAAAACAACTGCATTTCTGTTTCGTTGTAAACAAGTCAGCCATGTTATTATTTTGTAAATAGCTAAAGAAAAGACTGAATTTGTTTTTGACACTTTGAAAATTATACAGCAGTTTGGAAGTATTTAAACTGTTTAATAAAATGTAAATTTGAAAATATTCATGGAGTTCCAACCGAAAATATGTTTACACGTTGACACATAAAATAACAATCAATCAGAATCCGAACATTTAGTTACGTCAGCCATTTTTTTAAAGAAAAATATTGGATCATTGAACTGATATTTATACAATTTAGAACAAGTATTATGCAGTATATGTACTGGTGCTTAAAATGTATTCATAGATTATGAACATTTATATTGTTTTCTGGTGTGTTAAGGATTATGAATTCTATACCGCTATACCACTATTATTGAAGATTATGATATTTAAACCATAAGTAAATGGGGCAAAATTCGGAACTAAACTCTGAAAAATTGGTGGATTACCCCTCCCAACTCCAAAAATGACACCCACAACATATATGTATATATATATAATATAAAAATACATATATATGTTATTTCCATGGCAGCTGCTCGTCTGAACTCCAATCTCTGGTCCCTCCTCGCCAATCTTTCACGAAAAACACCCGTCTAGCTGAATTCACTGTGAAAAATTTCCCCCACTCTTTATCTGTGCCTAAATCAAAACGTGGATCCCATGAACAAAGCTTCTTAGAACTGCACGCCTGTGGAACTCTGTTCCGTCTGCCTGCTTCCCACCTGACTACAACTTGGATGTCTTCAAGTCCAACGTTAACAAATTCCTAATGAACCGCCCCCTTAAGTAAACACTTCATCAAATATCCACACTAACGTACTGTACTTGCAATAACCCTTATCCCTGAGTGGCTTCCGGGCCTTGATAAGTGGTGACCACCGTGTAAAAAAAAATGTAATATATTTTATGCTTCGCACTTTTACACTCTGATGACCATGGTTTTTTAATCAAATCAACAACTTGTTAAATCAACAAAGTTTTATTTACATTACACGATAATATGCCAAGAGAAAGAGAATGAAAAAGAGAGAGACTTCAGGTTAATATGTGGTAGTGTGTGGCAGCGACATCAGAATTATGTCGGCTATTCTCTCTCTCTCTCTCTCTCTCTCTCTCTTTCTCTCTCTCTCTCTCTTTCTCACTACTGTCTGACTGATTGTCTTTGTGTTGACATATTTATATTTACATCACTGCACATTCTTTGATTGTTTGCTTATTTTGACCGTCGATTTGAAATACTTCTAGCAACTTCAATTTAGTTAAAAACATGTTCTCTCATTGTTTTCTAATTTCGATTCTTCGAGCGGAATGTAAGGTGGACATTATCGCCACCAAATCTGATTTACATCTGAGTTTGCCCGGCTTCGATATTTTCCCGCGTTGTCCGTCACTTGTACAGCACACGACTAAATATTTGAAGATGTAATCAATTTGAAGCACAAGACACTTTTGCCAAAATGACCTGATAAGGCATTAAATGACCCCCAACAAGGTTGACATGCCGTAAAACAAAACAACCAAACAATCAAATCAGTTGTACAATCAAATTTCATAATAATTTATGCAAAAGTTTAGGCAGTATAGACATTTTGAATGTAAAAACTGTTTTAACCATTATTTTGGTTTCTTGAATAATTT
Source organism: Euprymna scolopes (assembly GCF_053919585.1). Lineage (NCBI taxonomy): Eukaryota > Metazoa > Mollusca > Cephalopoda > Sepiida > Sepiolidae > Euprymna > Euprymna scolopes. The sequence goes on along the minus strand of NC_136502.1, from coordinate 7,904,425 downwards.
GAAAAAAATATCAACAGAATGCTTAAAGTTAAAAAAGGAATTAAGATTCATTGCAGTCGTTATCAATTTTGTGGGAAGCACTTTCTATTTTCATTGAGTAAAACAAAATATTCTCTGACAAAAAAAGTTAAAAAGCGAAGTCATGTTCAGAAGTCTGTGAACTTTGTCCGTTTGTCTAGGTATAAAAAGAAGGACGTTTGATTCAACACCATTAAGTAAATCATTATCTAAAAATAGTATTTTATTATACAGGATGTCCCAAAAGTAATAATCTATTTTAAAATAGAAATTAGTATCGAAATAGTTCATTTCGGGACACTCTTTATATTTGGGCAGATTTTGTGAAACCAATTTAGGAGAAGAAAAACTCTGGAATAACACTGATCTTACTTTGCCTCTTCCTAAATTGGCTCCTGTCGTTCTGATCACAAATTGTGTTGTATTGCGAGTGAACGTAGACAATGTATGTGTAAATTCGCTTGGCGTGTTTTTCCTACGTTCTTATCTGTCGGTTTCTCTGTACTTTTCTGACACGCACTTGTTAAAATATCTGCCGGGTTAGATAACAAAACATAATTTCTCTCAGTTTACAAAGCAAGTTTATTATGACAACCAGGCCTTGGTTGTGGAGATAGAGATGTGCGTAGGTTTGACGTGGTGGATGACGACGGCGACGGATTGCGACCACACATGCATATAGTTTGCGTCGAATCGTCTCTCCTTTCTCCTGTTGACAAATAAAATCCGTTTTTTTATTGTGCTTTCCATAAATCGGAATTCCCATTGTACATTTGTTTAGGATTGACGTCACACCTCGGTTAATTTGTGCGCCGCATTTATATCATTGTTCCGTTTGCTATTCTTTTGGAAAACTGGTGTTTTCCGGGATGGGCATATTAAAAAACAAACACTACCTTGTGATAATGCAGCAGTGTTACTACTATTTAACTCTAAGCACACATAGGAATATGCAAATAATATTTTTTTAAATATTTAATCAGATAACCCCCCAATATTTTTGTATCATTCTTTTCCCCATTATTTCTGAATCCGCAAATCTATTTCTTTAAATAAACTGCATTCACTAGTGTTATTTTATAATCTCGCGTATCAGCAATGAATTCTGTAAGATTCGCCATGTTTTTTTCTATGTATTTTCTTTGCGTAAGGTTTGTTGACATCTTTGCCAATTCATCCGATTTCTCATCGCATCGATGTTTGTCATGTGCAGCCAAAAAATGTTCAACTGAAATGACAATGTCGCTTCTTCTTCAATCTTGAAAATTTATCAAAAAGTATTCTGACACGTTGAAGCCATTGCAAGAAATGGCAAACGCAAAAGGCAAAAAAGCCTTTGCATTCAGGAAGAAACGAAATGACTACTTCAAAATGGTGGACTTAAAGGAAACTAAAGAAAATCAAAAATATTTTTCTTAACATTTCAAAAAAGTGTTTATTTATACATTTTTTTACATTTTTATTTCGGTACTTGTTTGATTTATTTCTGTGATTAGGGATTTTAGTGGATGGATTTTTCATAGAATTGTATTGCAAATAATTGTTTTGCAAAAAAAAAAAAAAAAAAAACAACATTAGATATGTTTTGCTCAAGAATTTCATTTAAAGGGTTTTGGACGAGTTCGAAATCATCATATTACTGCTTTTATATCTTAACATTGAATACTTAGAAATTAATATCAATATTAATAAAATTACGTCACATTTTTTGCTTATGTGTTTGCGTATTTCTTCTGTGTCAACGTAACTTCTATAATAATACATTAAATCATTATTTTTATTTACTATTGGCTTTATTTACTATGGCTGAAACTACTGTCAATAATTTCCCCACTCTTTATCTGTGCCTAAATCCAAACGTAGATTCCATGAACAAAGCTTCTTTCTTAGAACTGCACGCCAGTAGAACTCTCTGCCGCTTGCCTGTTTCCCACCTGACTACAACTTGAACGTCTTCAAGTCCAACATAAACCAACTCCTGACAAACCGCCCCCTTAAGTAAGACACTCTATCAAACCCCCAATACTAATGATTATTACAATACTATCTCATTGATTACTGTACACGCAATAACCCTTATCCCTGAGTGGCCTTCGGGGCTTGATAAGTGGTGACCCCCATGTAAAAAAAAATTTTTTTTACTGAAATAAAGAATGCAACAGCTTGGGATAAAACAAAACATATTTTAAAACAATTTGAAGATTTTTATAGGGATGGCTCAACAAGAATTTGTTTGTATTGGATTTGAATCTACCATGTTGTATTCAACCGAGAAGCAGGCCAGCAGAATAGTGTTCCACAAGCGGGCAGTTCTGGGGAAGATGCTTTGATCATAGAATCTGCGTTTAGATTTAGGCACATATAGAGAGTGGGGGAAACTGTTTATTGTGGTTGTAGCTGGTCGAGTGTTTTTGTGAATCTTTTGCAAGAGGGAACATTGGATTGGAGTTCAGTCGAGAACTTTCCATGAAAATAACGATAGAGCTTACTGCAATCCAAATTCCAATGAAGACCAATGAAAAATCAGTGGTAAACAACTATTGCGGTAACGCAAATTCATTTACAAATGTTATCGAAAGAGAATGAAAATACTGGAAATCTGGGGAGACTTGTTGTCACTCAGACTTCGGGGAGCACCATAAGTTGTTCTCAAAGAGAATTCTTTGATTATAGCGTGTATGAAAACTCCTAGTGAGTGAATAATAATAATAGTTGTTCATATATTTGGATATTGAACCAGGGACTTTAAGCTTTCTCCATTTTTGGTATCCGCTAAACGGTTAAGCATAATTTGTTTGGAAGGACAACAAAACCGAACACGCAGGTGTGTGTAATATAGTTAAATAAGTGGATAAATGAATGGGTCTTTGTAATTTAATTTTCTTTGATCAAAGAATTTTCCTGGAGGCTAAGGAAGTTGTTGACGCAGAAAAAAAGAATTGATTTTTTTTTTTAATTTCAAAGACTGAGAAAAAAAACAAAGGTAAAAAAAAAATTGAGGAAGACACAATTTTTGGAGAAGAGAATAAAAATGGACGAAATTAAAAACGAAAGAGAAACTGATTTGATTGAAAAAATGATAAGACAAAAAAAACAAACGACTTTGTTTCTAATTTTTGCAGGGTGTGGATTGATAATTGTACGATTTGAATTATTCAAACTACTGTTCTCACTTTCAATGTTCTTTTTAGAACTTTTCAGCCGATGTAATCTGCGACCTTCTTAATGTGTATCTTGTTGAAATCGGGGATTTTTGGCAACCTCCGAAATCTGCACGGAATTTTGAACAGAACATTTTATTTATTCCACGGGGATAGTTTGTTCACGTTCCGTCGGCCCTGATTGGGTAGAAGTCTTAAGTAATTCGCAGCTGTATTCTTAGTATCGCCCCTACTGAGTATTGAACCTTCAACCTCTGGAAAAGTGTCACTTAGAACTGAATTTTATCTAGTATTCTATCGGTTACAACACTATCCTTGTAGAAAATTTCGGTATTTTTAGTGAAATAAAGAAAAATACTAAAATGCTATTTAAACTCAGACGTAGCAGGGGGGGGTTCTATTTCAACTAATAAAAATGGTGTTTCAAGCTCAAACGTAACATGTCCATGTAACCTCATGCGTAACAGACCCATGAAGATGTTATTTAAACATATTTAACTGTTGTGACGCTGGAAGAGTCACTAAGGAAAACACCGACGGAGATAAGTTAGAAAACGTAAAATATACTGAAACAAAAAAAAACAGCATACGCAGAGAGCAACCGTCTAATGTACTAAGTGAAGCCAAGATGGCGAACTACAAAAGTACACTGACCAGCATTTACCACTTTCCCATCATGAGAGTATGTGACACAAGGTTGGAAGGTGGGAAAATGAGTCAATGCTCTAAGAGGAGCACCTTGGCCCTGTAAAAATATGCCTGCGTAGCCCCGTCGGCACTCTCTGGTAAGGGCGCCTCAGGCAACAAACGATAAACGTGCCCCTCCCTTTGCATCGTCCGACAGCAAAAAGGCCATTGAAATGGTTCAGCTTCTTTCGGACTTATTTTCGCGGTTGGAACCTCGACTTTCGTGTACTAGGGATCCTCCTAGGCTTATTACTATTTATATTTATTCCTAACAGGCTTACGAAAACGTTGTTTAACAGACCCGTGAAATAGCTATTAAAACTTATACGTAACAGACACACGAAAATTTTATACAAACCTATGCATAACAGACCCGTGAAATAGCTATTAAAACTTATACGTAACAGACACACGAAAATTTTATACAAACCTATGCATAACAGACCCGTGAAATAGCTATTAAAACTTATACGTAACAGACACACGAAAATTTTATACAAACCTATGCATAACAAACCCGTGAAATAGCTATTAAAACTTATACGTAACAGACACACGAAAATTTTATACAAACCTATGCATAACAGACCCGTGAAATAGCTATTAAAACTTATACGTAACAGACACACGAAAATTTTATACAAACCTATGCATAACAGACCCGTGAAATAGCTATTAAAACTTATACGTAACAGACACACGAAAATCTTATACAAACCTATGCATAACAGACCCGTGAAATAGCTATTCGAATTTATTTTAACAGACTGAAAAAAAATGCTATTCAAACTTAAGCGTCGCAGGCCAGTAAAAATTCTGTTTCAACCCTAGGAATAACAGACCACGGACGAACAGAAATTTTTACAGCCATGCTCAGATGCATCGGAATTTTTTAATGAAAAGGGGAAGGAAATGAAATAAGGATTTCAAAGAATTTTTTTCGTTTTATATTTTAAATTTTATTTATTTATTTATTTATTTATTTATTTATTGTTTCATCGGCAGCGGTACACCTACCCGAGCGTGCCGATAGATATAACGTAATTTAAGATTAAATAACAAAAAAAAACATTATAAATGAATAAAAATAAAGTGAAAAAAAGAGAAAAACCAAAAACTAAATGAATCGTTACGTTTTTAAATCGTTTTCGTTTGAAGATGAAATCAGTTTAAAAAAGATGAAGATTATCGAAGAAAATCTGAAAGTTTACAAAATGTCGTTTATTCACGTAATCCAACGTTTAAAATGTAAAAAAAAAAATTAGATTTATTTATTCATAAATCTAATTTATAAAACTCACTATGATTGTCTGTTTGTTTCCATATTTTCAAACTCTATCTCTTCCGAAACTAAAAGTCGCAGAGTGGCGCTAGGAGACTTTTTTATGGACGGTTCTTTTATGGGTCTTTAGCTGGTTAAAATAGTTTTTAAGGGGTCTAAAAAGGAGTCAAAACTGAAAAAAATGGTTATACATTTTGGATATTCATCTTAGTTTATTTTTAATCAGTTCATATGCGTGTCACGTTAGAACAGTGGTAACGTCACCAGCTTTGAATGCTACAGTTTTATTTCGGTTTCGGTTTTAACTAATCTCACCAAATATTTTTTTTTTACTTTTGAAATTACGACTCTATAATAATATATACGAAATCTGGACGAATTAAAATATACTATTTAAGCGTATTTTATGGCCGGGCAAAAAATTAAGTCTCTGCAGGTAGGCATCTGAAGCTTCCTCTCTGTGCGCCATGAGAGATCCTCTAACTCGGACAGGAAATTAATCAATATGATTGAAAAATAGTTGATTTCGTAGACTTCGATTATAATAAATTATTCGCTGACCATTATTCAATCCCGCGCATTGGTTGGTCCTCCTGCTAGTAATATTTAATCCCATGTTTGCTGCAATTTCATGTTTGATGTTTGCGCATTACTTTTCTGAAAAAAAAAATCTTTAGTTTAGAAAAACTATGAAAGAGAAACAATGTGATAATTTAGAGATTACGATTCGATTTTCTATTCGTTTATTTTGGGGGCGTTGTTATAAATTTATTTTTGTCGGAAATCGTTCAAGAACAGAAACGCATTTAAGTAAGAGCGAGGGAAGGGGATAAAATAAAAACAAAATAAAGAAAAACACAAGACATTTCTTGTCATTTGAAAATTATTTCTCATTAGCCTTAAACTGTCAGTTTTATTCGGATTAATTGGCGAATGGAATCGGGCGAACGTCAAATGAGGCAAATATCAAAGCCATTTCGCTCGGCATCTGGATGCGACAAATCACAGCCACGCGTTTTAAGGACAATTTTAAAAGGTTCTTTTTTTTCTTTTCCTTTTCTTTGCTTTATTTGCATCGTCTTCATATTTGATTTCTTCTATATAATTATAAAATTATATATATGTGTGTGTGTGTGTGTGTGTGTGTGTGTGTGTGTGTGTGTGAATATATATGTATATAAAGATGCAACTCAAAGGCTAAGGATTGGGAGTGAAGGCGGAGATGTTTTGGTTTCGATTCTGGCTTATGGCACCTAATTCATATATATATATATATATATATATATATTTATATATATATATATATATATATATATATATATATATATATATAATGTTAAAATCCGCGTATGCTTCTAGAATAGATATTTAAAGGTTCTGATGGGTTTTTAAGCATGAAAACGATGTTAAATTAAATATTAATTACAAATAACATCGTTTTATTAAAAAAAAAAGTTATAACCTTTAAATTATATATATATATATATATATATATATATATATATATATAATTTAAAGGTTCTAACGGTTTTTTGAAAAATGAAAACGATGTTATATATATACTAGTTTTGATCTCACTACTATATAGCAGGTTCAATATAATAATCTATAGAGAATTGTCTCTATAATAATAAATACGTAATCTGCATAAATTAAAAAATCATATTTAAGCGTAACTTACGACCGAGCAACGTCGGGCAGCCTGCTAGTTTTGTATATATTTCGGGTAAACCGTTGGTAGTAAACTATAGTTGAAGACAAGAAAAATGCGTTTGTTCGACGATAGTCAAGATTTTCTACTCTTATTCACTTCCGGTTTCTGTTGTCGATTTCGTTGGATAATCAAACATGTCTAAGCGTACCAGAAAGCAATTATTAACATGACAAAATTGGTATAGGGGCTTTCACGCTATCTGACAGAAAGTTAACCATTAATCTTCCTCGTCGTCGATTTTCGGGCATGTTTTACTATAAACAGCAAAAAGAAAATGTAGTCAAAAACACATATATAACAAATAAGAGTTACCAAATGCAACATCAGTTACCTTTCTACCTACATGGATAAGCTATTTGTGTTTAAACTTATTTTAATGTGTTTATTAACTTTGAAACCTAACCAGTGGTGAGTCTTAAGTGAGAACAAGAAAAAATGTCTGACATTAGACGGTCATCTGGGAAGTCTCGACACTCGCTAAAAATCGAAAATAAAACTAAATACTGATAGAAACCCACCTAATAAATGTCACTGTGGCATTTATTGATAATGCTTCTACTAGTATCTTGTTTAATTTTCGATTTTTGAGCGATTATCAAAGATCTCTTTGCGGGGCTTATGGTAGTTATGTTTTTTTCGTTCTAATTGAATAGTGAACACATGAATTCTTTGGAACCAACAAACGCTTCAAAATAAGTTAAGACATAAAGGATTTATTTAGGCTTGTACGAAACTTACTTAACTTGCCTTTGGTAGCAATTATTTGCTATATATTTGTTTTTATTAGCAATTTTTCATTTTGCTGTCGATACTGAAAAATGTCTGATTTTATTGTATATGCCGAGCAGACAACTCGTAGTAAACTGGCGGAGGAGCCGATGTAATTTAACACACGTTTACACATGTTTCAACATGTAAACACACGGAACCCAACACGTTGTAGACTTCGTCACAAAGGAGACAAAGACAGGGAATCGGAAAGGATTTCAACTCGTTGTTTCAGGTTTAAATAAATAACTTTACTTCTCCTCCCGCCACGCGTGACTTCTCATTACAGCTATGTCTCTAAGGTGATCGTGACTGCGACCCTTATTTTAAGTCTGCGCACACGTTCTTTTGTTTACGTCTTTTTCTTTTCTCCCTCGCCGTGTCAACACTTCGCACACTCCTCAGCATTTACATACAGTCGCCATAAGGGCGTATGCATTCTGTTTCCGCAAGACAAACGCGTACGTGTTCGACAATAGGAAAGATTATCTACACTTGGTTACTTGCAGTTTCTGCTGTCAATTTGGCTAGATAATTGGACATCGTCAAACAGATGAGAAATCCGTTCTTTACATGCGGGGGAAGAATTTCACATTGCCTGAGAGGAAAATTAATCATTAATTAGGAAGAACCATATCTTGCTTACCGCCGTAGTCCCATATGTAAAATGGAACCAGAAATTTTAAAGAGCAAGCAATTTTTACCTTTACTGTATGTTCTTATTGGACTTTATCGTATCGTAACTATATAGAGAGCCGTTCTAAGAATTGTGGGACCCAACTGGAAAATAGATGGCGTGACCCCTATTTTATGACAAACGTTCTATTACTATATATATATATATATATATATATATATATATATATATATATGTGTGTGTGTGTGTGTGTGTGTGTGTGTGTGTACATATATATACTTATATACAAAGGGTATTCTCTCTCTCTCTCTTTCTCTCTCTCTCTCTTTCTGTGGGTGTGTTTGTGTGTGTGTGTGTGTGTGTGTGTGTGTGTGAGGGAGAGAAAGTGAGTTACCTATGGACACCGAAATGATCCGGCCGATTTTTCGGACCTATCACGCAAGTGTACTTCATCTGTCTAGCAGTGTTCTTAGATAGATTTTGCATTGGAATGTCTTTGATAAGTATCGATAATCGAAAAAATCCGATGAAAGAAGCAACAGACGATTTGAACCAAAGTTAACCCTTTATACAGCCTAATATCCAAGTACATTTAAGAAGTTTTATTATCACACAAGCAGAAAAATCCGGCATATATAATCTACAGTAGGTTCATTGATATGGCAGGGCGCGTTCGAAATGAATGTTTCTGTTTAGAGCACAACTTACCCGAGGACATTACAAAGGCTGCTGCAAAGAAGGTGGGTTCCCTCTATCGAGCTAGAAGACTACTAACACCTGAGAGTATCCTGTACCTTTACAAGGCCACCATTCACCTATGCATGGAGTATTGTTGCAACATCTGGGCTGGTGTATCTACCACTAGTCTCTCCCTCTTAGATAAAGTCCAAAAAATAGTTGTCAATCTAATATATCCCACTTTATCAACTACGCTCTAACCCCAAGTGAAATAAAAAACTATAAAACCATTTCATCGTCTTGGAGTGATAAATCTTCGTCAAACAGGTATCAAGTCTCCCTCCAGGATGAGAAATTGCCAGATGGTTAAACAGCGAGAACAGAGGTAGGTTCAGAAATTACATGTCACACACACGATTCCCTTTATGATAATCAAAAACACAACCATTTATATTAGAGACAATCACACGGAATCTTTCTTATGTTATATAGAAAACGTAAAATGTGCCCCTAAGTGAAGAACTCTATATAACATATTCAAATGTAACGAAAGCTCAATTTGGTACCCCTCAAGGATAACCTCGATGATTGAATATATAACACTGTCCTATCACTGCAATGTTGCATCACTGTGCCTGTTTTACAAATATTTTAATGGAATGTGTTCTGATGAACCCGTTGCACTTGTACCCCCTCGACGTACATATCTCCAACATGCTTAGCAACAAAATCACACCCCTTCACTGTTGATGTCCCTAAATGCCAGAATGTTTTCTATTCTAATAGTTTCTTCCCTCGAACAGCTAGACTTTGGAATTCCTTTCCTGTTGCCTGCTTCCCTGGCTGTACTGATATGCAGAAGTTTAAATTTAACATAAACAAATATCTTGCTAAACTTTCCTAGACATGGTCCCAAATTGTAGTCCCTTACATACAACTGGCGATATGCTTGGTAAGGGATGACCATGAGTAAAAAAAAAATGATAATTGACTTTTGCATCTTAAACTTCAATTAAAGTCATTGTCTTAAAATAACTTTATCAAATCAACACTAGGTTCTTTACAGTGCAATGTAGACTATAATGTATTATGTACTAAGTCACTGCATGGAGGCATGTAAGGTTTCTTTCCCATGCAGGGATGTAGGTCCCCAATTAGAGCAGACAATCAATCGATTTGATTGAAGAATATATAGTAGTGTATACGCTCCCCCATGAAAGGTCGGAAAATTTATGTATCGGCAGTGTTCGCACCAATATTCATACATAAACAATAAAATTAGGTTAGTATTCTAACTTTTCATTATCATTTATAATGACCTTAAGAAAAGAAACCATATAGCGTTGATTCCAACTTAGAATGAATGATTTCTTTTCGCATTTGTTTCAGAAAGCAGGAATTGTCTGACTTGCTATTTGCTTTCACGCTTCTCTTCATGACTTGAAATTGATTTGTTCGGAGGATAGAAAAGGGTACGTTTTTATTCGCTAACTTTTGTGTGGCTGGACGAATACATTGTATGTATTTATGCAAAAATATGCAAATGAATATATATTGGCTTTCATTTTAGAGATGGAGAATTACGCACGAAAAACTATATTAAATATTCGCGGAGAATAATAAATACTTGATATAATATTCAGCAATTATTATTTTATCAACAACCGCTCAATACACATCTCCCTCTCTTTATATAAAGTTAGATAAATATAAATTAGAAAGAAATGTCATAAAAATATTATCCATATATATATATATATATATATATATATTATGATTGCGGCATCTTTCCAGATGATCATCGTCATAGTGAGTTCTCCCCATCTCGTCGTGCATGCCATCTTAGATAACTCCGCACTCCTCTTACAGATTTGTACCTCTTGAAGCAGATGGGACATATAAAATTTAGCAATTTCCGCTGAGTTGACTTCCTCTGGAGGTTGAAGTGTATTCCTATGCACAATCACATGTATTCTCAAACCAGCAGTAGACTTGCAAACTTTGCTGCATATTAAACAGATCGTTTGGTTTTGAACAGGGGTTTTGTATGATTGACGTAGCTTTTAACAGGAGCACTCGTTCAGAAGTAGCATTTCCAACCCTGTCTGTCATGGTTAAAGCCGTCAATTAAACATTGCGAAGCTCTCGCTTCAGATAGTTGTGGACCTGCTTTCTTTTCTCTTGAGCATCACAACTTTCACGTACAAGCTTTCGCCACTTCGGCCTTGGCAGAGTAAGTTCTTCCCACGTGTCGATGTTGATTTGCAGGAATTTCAAATTGTTCTTTGTACCGTCTCTGAAACTCTTCCTAGGCTTATGTTGAGGGCACTTGGCATTTTTTAGCTCCCCATAAAGAATGTGTTTCAGAAGCCTACACTCTTTTATTCGAATCACATGACCAACTCAACGCATATGAGATCTGATTACAAGGGTTTTAACACTAGAGCAGCATGCTCTCACAAAGACCTCAGTGTCGGGTCTTGTGCTTGACACTAGATGCTTAAAATACGTCTCAAGCATTTTTTGTGAAACCGTTCCAGCCATTTAATGTGCCTTTGATGCCCATGTCTTCGATGAATACAACTGTGTAGTTAGTACACAGGTCTTGTAAATGCAGATCATTGTCCTGTCTGTGCTTCTACGGTCAGATCACATTCTATTCGTTAACTTTCCAAAGGCTACAACGGCCATCTGAATTCGTCTGTGGATTTCAGTGTCAAAAGAGAGCCATCCTTTGACAATGAACTAGCAAGATAGACAAACGAATCGACTACTCCTATCCTAGCACCACAGACCATGATGTTCGGCTTGGCGTATGACTGGCCTGGTACAAGAGTGAACATCACCTTTGTTTTAGACAAACTGATCTTCAGATCAAAAGCTCTGCAAGTGTCAGTGAAGCGATATACTACATACTGTATATCAGCTTCAATGTGTGACAAAAAATAACAGCATCGTTTGCATACAGTAGCTCCTTAACTGACATGATGCAGCTTGGTTCTGGTATTAAACATTCTGCTTAGGGATTGTGAAATACATCTGTAAAGTGCTCCTGCCATCTTTTCAAAATATTTTCTGGATCCGTAATGACAATAGAGCCAACTTATATACATACACACACACAATACATACATATATATATATATATATATATAATTTGATTGCAAAAATTCCTCTCTCGACCAATGTATCGTAGGTTTGCAATAACAAATGGCACATTCTAATTCATTGCGTTCAGACTATTAGCTACTATCTTATGTAATTTTCGAACACAATTTTAGACACATTAAGTCGTTATAATAAAATGCTACATTGCATCTTAGGAGCAACACAATCACAATCACGACATCTATAAAGGAAGTATTCCCTGTTTTTTTTCTATAAATATTTAATGCTCTCACTGCTACCAGTTAACAACGAGCACCAATTCTACATTTTCCTACGATTCTTTCATTGCACCCATCGTGACTGGTTATTAGCTGCATACACATAACATAATATTTCTATTTCTCGATTCAAATATAATAAATTCTCTGTTCTTAAAATCCGGCATTCTGATTGGCTGGGACTATTCACATATTCCGGAATCCACATTTCCATTACATAAACAAACGCTCCAGAAATTATACAGTATGGCGTCGCTTTCCACAATAGTCAATTGTGCTAAAAAAATAAACCAAATACAAGCAAATTAACCGCTCATATTCAGAAATTTAAATACTGGTGACCTTACATTTACGGGTACCTTTATTTATTTTTATATTTGTGAGCGGTTTATCGAACCTAACAGGATGTTATTTTTGTTAATGTTAATTTATTTACTTTTCTTTTTTTTACCATTTACTATTGCTGTGGACGATTTGAAATACTTTTATATTTTCCGCAGATTTTCTAGGCTTCAATGCTGGACTGAATAAGTAAATTAAAGAGTGTCACTCACAATGAGTTCTTTGCATTGAACTATGTAGCTTAATAATAGTTTCTGAGCATTTAATAGTACTTATTAATTTATCGCATTTAAGTAAGTTCTATATTTAAAAAAAATGGACATTATTTTCATAGAAATGATAATAGAATCACCTTATATATATAAATATATATATATATATATAGACAAAGAGAGAGACATCTTGTGTACACATGTATATATATATATATATATATATATATATATATATCTGTGTGTTTGTGCGTGTGTGTGCGTGTGTGTGTGTGTGTGTGTGTGTGGTCTTGGAAGTTTTTTTAACCTTTAAACTATGGAAAAAAACTATTTAATTTTTATTTTTGTCATTCGTTAGAAAACTAATAACCTGCAATCACTGGATCAACTTGCTCCCTTTCTCTCTCTCTCTCTCTCTCTCTCTCTCTCTCTCTATATATATATATATATATATATATATATATATATATATATATAATGTGTGTGTGCGTGTGCGTGCGTGTGTGTGTGTGCGCGCGTGTATGTGTGTGTGTGTAACTCATATTTGCCGTTGTATTTTTTGTCTTGTTTTTTTTTCGGTAAAAGCAACCCTTACTTTTTGCTCAATCTAGAAAAATATCAGCTTTATCAAAACATTTGTTGATTAAATTTTCACTTTGTCGAATATCCACAGGTCACGTTAGTTTTAAATAAATAATCTAAAAACTTTGAAATGTACGACGGGTAATTCCAACATTGATTTAAAGGTAAAGTGTAAAAGATTTCTCTCCCTTACATATATCCCTGCTACTTAGACATTATTATGTTTTTATTTTTTTTAACTAAAATAATATGACTAAATGCTACTAGTATTGAATTCCTTATTATATTCATATTTTACTTTGTTTTTCTCATTCCTTTTCGGTTCCCATCTTTGTTTTATCTCGTTTTTCTTTTCTTTCAAAAGACTTTCCTTTACAAGACTCGTTCGATCCCCTTCACACTTATTGTTGTCTTTCCTCTTCCCCTGGCGTTTTCTTTTCTTTTTTCCACTTCCTCATCCTCCCCGTCTTCCTCCTCCTCCTCCTCCTCCTCCTCCTCAGAACTTCAGCTTACGCTCTTTTCCCCATCCCCTTCATTCCATTTCTTCTTTCTTTCTATCTTCCGCCATTATCTCTCTCTTTCCCCATACTCTCGTCTCTTCCGAGTATCCAAGCCAAATACTTCAACACCCTCGAACCTTAAGCTATATTTTTCCGAGCATGCCGGCGACAATTCTGCCTTGTAATCCTCATTTATACTTAATGTTTGTTGAGGTATTTTTGTTCTTGTTCTAAATGCGATTAAAATTAATTCCAAACAGACTTTTTTCCGCTGAGGAAGGGCGGAGAATATTATATTTTCGATTACAGAAAATCTTCTGGCGTAAGACTTCCTCCCATTCCCCCCTCTCTCTCTCTCTCTCTCTCTCTCTATATATATATATATATATATATATATATATATATATATATATATATATATATATATATATATATATAATATATATATATATATATATTATATATATATATTTCATATATATATATATATATATATATATAGAGAGAGAGAGAGAGAGAGAGAGACGGTCGGGTTTCAATCCTGGCTTGAGCTAGTTGCCTGTTTAGCCGCACTGATGAGCTGTGAAACAGCGAAATAGTACTGTATGCGGATGACATATATATATATATATATATATATATATATATATATATATATATATATATATATATATATATGTTTTAACAAAGACCAAGACATCAAGGAATGGATTGGTAACCACAAATAATGTATTTCGTCGTTAGTTACAATTGTTTCAAGACTATTCGGACAAATTCAAACATTATGTCATTTGAAAATTTTCACAAAAACAGCCTTTCCTCAGACTTATTGAATAAAAACACTTTAACAATAAAACATTATGGAAATCATTTCCTTTATAAGGAAAAGAAAACAAACGAAAATATTTGACCTATATCTCATCATTGCAAAGTTTTTTAAAAATTTATATATTTACCAATTTTCGTATCTCTATTTGAAATATTTTCAAACAAATTATCATACAACGTTACCTATGTTCACTTAATATGTTTTACTAATACTATTCATTGATTTCTTAAATTAAATTTCTTTATTTCTTAATTTAATTTAAATTATTTTTTCTAATCCGGACTAATCAACTAAGTTATATTGTTGCGATTCTATGTTAGTTTCGTATCTGGAATTTGCTTTGTATATTTACAAAAATATCGGCTAATCTAATTATGTGATTAAAAAAACAGTTTTTGTTTAAAACTTATTCAATAAGGAAAGAAAGTTTAACATTAATCTATACTTAGTTCATTTTTCATTTACGATTAAGGATCTCAATTTATTTTTAATTCTTTATTTTCCTTCGTTCCTTCATATTAAGATTTACGGTTATCGGATATTTTAGATGTAGAAAGGGAGGTGACTCTGTACGTTCGAAATTTTAAAGTGTTAGTTGAATTATAAGTTACCAAAATCATAATATGTATCGATAACGTTGGAAGGGAGGTAACTCAAGCCGTTCGGTATTTTAATGCTTATACAGGGTTATAAGTTTGGTAAAACCCTAATGTGCATTTATGATTTATTTATTAATTAAACAAAACGAATTAAAATCTAGGCTAACCTATTCAAAATATAATATTGTAATGCATCTCTTTACCATAATTTTATTACCAAATATCAAACCAAATAAATCTTAAAAAAGCTTGCCGTTTATTTTATATTTAATGTATTTTACCTTTTTTTACATTTATTTTATCTTATCTTTATTTTAAATCAACCCTTAAAATATCTGATTTAGACATATTCCAACCGTCTTGACATTTATCAAAAATATCACGAAAGTTTTTAATCTAAAATAGAGAACATCTTACAATGGATATCTCATACAGGAATCACACTACCTAAAAAAAATGAGGTGGAACGAATCTTAGACCATCCATCTCCAAAGGACCATTACTAAGAACCAAGAATGCTTTCTGATAAAAAATTGGAATTTACCTTAAATGTGGACTTCTTCAACTAGCTTGGATTCTAACAATATCATCCCAGTCTCTTCAAGGATTTCCACTCATATATCATAATTTCATATCCTTTCTTTGTTTCAAGCATTTTTTTCTTTATCTATTGTCCTTTAAAAAGATTTTAATTTTATATATATTTCCTATGTATGTGCTGAATAGCAAAATTATTTTAATTCAGATCTAATATTTGCCTAATGACTTTTCCTCTGAGATGAGCCTACATCGAAAATCCTTGGGTTAAGAAAGTATTCTTAATTCTATTCTTTGTTCAAATAATAAATTTTCATTATGAAAAATTATATTTTTCTGAATGAAATTTAAATATTAAATATATATATATATAAATATATATAAATATATATACATATATATATATATATATATATTCAATAAGATAAAAAGCTATAGCAAACATCTAAATGAATATTTTAACCATAGTTCCTGAATTCAAAAAGCTAAAAATTAAAAGATTCATCTGCCTTACTTTTAATGCTAGGTTTATTTATGGTGTCTTTTAAATTCAATAAAAAACCCTTCCAAATTTGCTGACGAGGAAGCCTTGCTTATTAAAAAACTATATGCAATTATTGTACATAACTTGATGTATACCACAATAAAAAGCATTGTTTTCCGAAACGATCGTACAGATAATTGATTTTGTTATTGTTCCTTCTTATGAAACGGATTTTTAATTTAATTATAATTTGATTTTAAATTTTAAATTATCAATCACATTACTTAATATATATATATATATATATATATATATATATATATATATATATATATATATATATATATATTCCTGCTGTATTTCTGTTCCTGTCTATTTGTGTTCACAATGTGCGTCATATATGACGTCATAGAAAATGAAGTCATTGCAAAACAGTTGCATAATATAAAAAGCTGGCGCGCAATAAAGGAGGATTCCCGAACAACGCCAGTATATTGTCTAGTATATTAAATTTTCTTATCATGTTGTTCCAGTTGGAGATGGGGCATCCTACCCGCTTTCCCATACATTCCAACTGAGAGATTTTTTAAAGTTTTTAACTGTTCCCTTTTTAAGTGCAATTGTTGAAGCTCTTGCACTTGGTTCATCGGGTATATCTGCCAAATAGTTTTTGAATTTTCATTTTTCATGGGTCTTGTTGCTATTTTCACACGGTAGTCACCAATTATCAAGACACGGAAGCCACTCAGGGATAAGGGTTATTGCGTGTACAGTAATCAATAGGGCAATATCGTAGTAATCGTTAGTAATGGAGATTTCATAAAGTGTCTTACGTAAGGGTGCAGTTTATCAGGAATTTGTTTATGTTGGATTTGAAGACATCCAAGTTGTAGTCAGGTGGGAAACAGACAAAGGAAGAGAGTACAACAGGCGTGCACTTCTAAGAAATAAGTTTTGTTCATGGAATCCACGTTTTAGGCACAGATAAAGAATGGGGAAAATTATTGACAGTGTTTTCAGCTAGACGGGTGTTTTTCGTGAAATATTGGCGAGGGGGAACCAGAGATTGGAGCTCAGATCAGTACTTGTTATGGAAGTATTTTTTTTTTTACACAGTGATCACCACTTATCAAGGCCCGGAAGCCACTCAGGGATAAGGGTTATTGCAAGTACATTACGTTAGTGTGGAGATTTGATGAAGTGTTTACTTAAGAGGGCGGTTCATTAGGAATTTGTTAACATTGGACTTGAACACATCCAAGTTGTAGTCCGGTAGGAAGTAGGCAGACGGAACAGAGTTCCACAGGCGTGCAGTTCTAAGAAAGAAGCTTTGTTCATGGAATCCACGTTTTGATTTAGGCACAGATAAAGAGTGAGGGAAATTTTTCACAGTGGATTCAACTAGACGGGTGTTTTTCGTGAAAGATTGGCGAGGGGGGACCAGAGATTTTAGTTCAGACGAGCACCTGCCGTGGAAATAACGATAAAACAAGGATAGGCTCACAACGTCTCTTCTGTGGGAGAGAGGTTGCAGGGTAGAGAAAAGGGCATCCCCCACTAAGCCACGAAGTCTATTTTGTACTCTGTCAAGGCAGGATAGGCTGTTTTTTGCAGCTCCTGCCCAGATATGACAACAGTATTCCATCTTTGGACATACTTGGCTTTTATATAGATAGAGAATTGCATCAGTAGTGAGATATCTTCTGGAGCGGTAGACGGATCCCACCATCTTTCCAGGGACCTTGGCAACAGACTTAATGTACGTGTTCCATTTCAGATCAGGAGTAAAGGTCAAACCCAGAAGCTTGTCAAAACACGGGGCCTCACCCAGACGAGAGCCATCCATCACAATCGATGCCAGATGGGGATCAGAGTGTTGATGATGTAAGGATAGGAGTTTGGTTTTGGATGCATTAAAGGTAACCAACCACATCTTCCCCCACTGAACTACGCGCTCGAGATCAGAGGAGAGAGAATCAGAGAGAACTTTGTCATTTACAGCCTTTGATGTGTTGCCGTAGATGGTCGTGTCATCAGCATAGATGTCAACGAATGATTTAAGTATGTGTTTAGGGAGGTCATTGATGTAGATCAGGAAGAGAGTTGGGCCCAGGATTGACCCCTGAGGGACTCCAGCATTTATATTGCAGACCTTCGAGTTTTGTCCATCTACCACTACTCTTATGAGCATATCAGAGAGAAATGATTTAATGATTGAGAAAACATTTCCAGTTATACCGTAGCTGGAAATCTTGTGAAGTAGACCCTTATGCCATACCTTGTAACGATAAACAAGTATAGGCTTGCAACGTCTCTTCTATAGGAGAGAGGTTGCAGGGTAGAGAAAAGGGCATCCCTCACTAAGCCACGAAGTCTATTTTGTACTCTGTCAAGGCAGGATAGGCTGTTTTTAGCAGCTCCTGTCCAGATGGGAAAGCAGTTCTCCATCCGTGGACGTACTTTGCTTTTATATAGATAGAGAATTGCATCAGCATCTTCTGGAGTGGTAGAAGGATCCTACCATTTTTCCAGTGACCTTGGCAACAGACTTGATGTACGTGTTCCATTTCAAGTCAGGAGTAAAGGTCAATCCCAGAAGCTTATCAAAACATGGAGCCTCCCCTAGACGAGAGCCATCCATTTCAATTGATGCCAGATGGGGATCAGAGCGTTGATGATGTAAAGATATGAGCTGTGTTTTAGATGCATTAGAAGTAACCAGTCACCTCATCTCCCACTGTACCGTGCACTCAAGATCAGAGGAGAGAGAATCAGAGAGAACTTTGTCATTTACGGCCTTTGAAGTGTTGCCATAGACGTTGGGCTTTCGTTATTTTTCCTCTCGGACCTGTTTCGCCTAACATCTTTGCGCGTTTCGGAAAGGAATCAATAAAGTGCTCGATCATAACTTTTAAGAGAACCTATTCAAATTATTTATGTATATAAAATAATTATTTAAAAACTATAACTTTGAGTTGCTATAATATTAGAGAAAGAGTAATTTTTATCCAACGTAAACAAGTTTTTGCTGAGCCGTTTGGATAAATATTCAAACTATATACAATGCTACACCATTAACGATTACTATACATTCATTAACACTTATCCTCGAGTGACCTTCGGGCCTTAATAATTGGTGACTTATTAAAAATTGGATAGCAACATAGTAAATCTCTTTGCGCCTCAATAATAATAATAATAATAATAATAATAATAATATAAAGAAATGGAATCAGTAGTGAGGCTGAAAAGATACAACGGATAGCAATAATGGAAACGACTGAAATCTGAAAGAAAATCCTAGAATGCAGAAACCATCCTACATAACTGCGAACATTAACCTGTAATCGGAATAAAACAAAAAACAGAATATGAATAGAGGGAACACGTAAAACCGAAGCCGCAAAATGTTGAGTTAACTACACTTACATACACAAACAATACTGCCGTTTGTATCAGATGACGCCACATCAAAGAGTCGTGAAGAGTTCGCAATGACCAAGGAGGGAGAGGACTAACCAGTGCGGAAAGCAGTGGAGCCTTGTGGGGAGGAGCTATTTGCCTCCCAAACCAGAGGGAATACTAATGATCATTGCCAGCAAGAGATCAAGGGGAAGCGGCTGTTGCGATAACATGAAGTCATTTGTACTGCTTATCAAGAGATATGAAAAGCACTGGAGAACTATGGTATACTTGCTGTCACTCAGACTCCAGAAAATGCCATATGTTGTTGCCAGTGCGTGTGAAATGTCCTAGTGAGTGAATAATAATATAGCAATAAATTAATTTATTATTTTGTTAGTTTTGCAAGAAGATAGTCTTAAAAACTATATCATCGATATGTTAATTTACTTGTCCGACGTCCGGTGTCATAAAAGAACATTATCGCAAACATTAATTAATTAATGAGAAACGAATTACTTCTCTTTTTAGTCGCTCCTTATTAGTTAAAAATCATTAAAGCCATTTCCTCTCCAAAAATAAAAAAAAAACATGGCTGTCTGTTTACGGTTTCAAATTGATTATTTTATTTTTTTAAGTCATGTAAGTTATTTTTTTTAATTTATTAAAGATCTTTTTGGAAATTCAAAAAAAAAATCTGCAATCGATATCTGTTCCTTTATAATTTATATTAAAAAAATATTC
Source organism: Euprymna scolopes (assembly GCF_053919585.1). NCBI lineage: Eukaryota > Metazoa > Mollusca > Cephalopoda > Sepiida > Sepiolidae > Euprymna > Euprymna scolopes. Next base: position 7,883,863 of record NC_136502.1, on the reverse strand, counting down.
GGAAAAAAACAATGTGTAGTGTGTTGAATTTTAATTGAAAAAAGGTAATTTTTAATTAATTCTTTTTAGCTTTAAAAGATTAAAATAGAATTTACTAAAAATTTGTTTTAAATTCGTTGTTATTTTTAAATTTATTTTTATTTTTGTTTATTTATAATGTGGAATTCCCACGGGTTCTACTAGTAGTTTATGAATTTTCTAGATTAAATAATAGTAGAGTTTGTGACCCAACGGGTCACGGGCACATCTAGTAAGTTTTAATTTTATAGGAAATCACAGAGAATAATAAAAAAATATTTGGTCGGTGCTGTGCGAATATTGGTTTACGGTGACAATAAAAGAACAGAATTTGTGTTCAAAATAAGTTCCAGAGATTCTTGACGGGAAAGATTCAGTATTCACAAGGGATGAATAGAGAGTGGGTGGAGGCGGGGGGAGGCGAATGAAGTAGAGATTCTGTAGTTCGATAGCGAAGGATTTTTTAAACCGTTATCTTCGATTCATTTCTTTAAACTTGGCAGTAAAGAAAGAAGCAGGACAAGAGAATGTCCGAAAAAAATAGTGAATGCATTTAGGGGTGGAAAGAGATAAACATTGTTGCCATCGGTTGTGGGGTAGGGGAAGGGTTAGATCGAAAAACATAATGGATATGGTCTTTTGTTTATTGGTTATATGAGAGGGGGGAGGAGAACAGAGAAAGAAAGAAAGAAAGAAAGAAAGAAAGAAAAAGAAGAGCGGGGGGGGTTACAAAATTAGTCTCTGTATTTTCCGTTCCGTATGAGATTCTTTGAATTGGAAGTAATGGACAATGTCTTTTTAATATTGAAAGCAATTCATTAGGTCTCATTGACGAGCGGGGGTGTAGAGGTCGAGGGCGAATAAAAGCAACGGAGATACAAAGATTTTTTTTTAATTTTTGTAAGAAATAACTTCAGCCCCTCTCCCCACCTGGGGTCACTACCAAAACCAGCAAGAAAACAAAAATAATTTATATAAAAACAAAAAAAAAACGAGAAAACGAATATTTTAGAAGAATTAGGAATGGACGTTGCAAAATAAAAATACACCCTCTGACATCGAAGACTTTAGTTCTTTCAGTAATTATTGTTGTTCGACTATCGAATGGAATGATAGCTTCGTTGGTAAGTTCTTCCAAAATAAGACGGAGGGGGTAGGTGGCTATTTGCTTGGTTGATTGGTCTGTGCCGATATACAATCGCCAGTGGCCTTTGCTTTTTTTTTTATTTTTTTATTTTTTTAAGAAATGCATTTTATAAACTTTCTTTTTTCTTTTTCAAAGCGACTTTTGAAATCGTTCTTCTTAAAACAATTAGCTTAAATATAAGTACGAAGCAAACAATTATAGTTCTGGCTTTCATCACACTTATTACCATTTTGACGATCGACTCGCTTATTTTTCTTGACTAAACCAACCGGAAAACATTGAATCTATTTGTGGAAAAAGTTAAGGGTCTTACTAAACAGTCTATTTTTGATTTTTGTTTTTGCTGTTTTTGTTGTTGTTGTTGTTGTTACTGTTGTCTCACGCTTTTCTCGAATTTTCCATTAAATTCATATATGCACACATATATATGTATATATATATACACATATATATATTTATTTATATATATGTATATATATATATATATATACATAAATATATACATCTATATATACACACATATGTATATATGCGCATATATATATACACACATATATTTATATAAATACATACATATATTTATTTGAGTACACAAATTAAGCTTAGGTGCTTTGGACAATGTCAAAACATTGTTAATTCACTGCCCGCCTAGCAGCAGCCGCATAGCGCAACGGTTAGAAGCTCTGACTGTCGTTTGGGAAACAGCGAAACAGTACTGTATGTGGATGACTATAATGCTCCATATCTTAGGTTTAGCATTTGAGAAGTGATATACAAATGAAGTATACGTATGAAGCGATGCTCTTTGTGTAAACAAACTGAGCTTAAGTATTTTGAACAGTCAAAACATTGTTAATTCACTGCCCGCATAGCAGCAGCCGTATAGCACAACGGTTACAAGCTTCGACTGTCGTGTGAACAATCGGGTTTCGATCCTTGCTTGAGGTAGTTGCTTGTCTAGCCGCACTGATGAGCGGTATGTGGATGACTATCTATATATATATATATATATATATATATATAGATATATATATATATATATATATATATATATATATATATATGATGAAAATAATGGAAATAGTATTCCGACAAAATAGAGAAAATAAAAAGGAACAAACCGTATTATGTGTTCATCGACGTTTCGTCTTTATTTCGAGACTTCCTCTGCATGAATGAGATTAAGAAACCAAAAAATATACCAGTACAAAATATTTGAAAATGTTTCACGTGCACAGTGTGACGCAGTTCTATTTCAGAGAAACGGGAAAATGATGTTGGAAATTAAAAATATATATATATATATATATATATATATATATATATATATACAGATAAGGAAGACATATTTTAATAACAGGAATAGGTTAACCAAATTAATCTTGAGCAGAAAACTAGATCTGATATCCGAAACGTTTTTGTTCTTGTTTTTAAAGGAGGGGGTTTGCGCATCACTACTGTTATGAAAGCATATACGGCAATTAAACTAAATAGAGCCTGCCACATTTCATCCCTGTAGGAGATCGTCAAGATAAAACACATATCAGCACGTAAAATGAACGTCGTTTGTGTGTCTACTGTGTCGATTTCACTATGTCTATTTGTTTGTGGGTGCTTATTTGCCACGAGCACGGAGGCCTTAAATATATTTTAATTCATGCAGATTTCGTATTTAATATTACAGAACAATGTTTCTATTGAATATTATATATATATATATATATATATATATATATATATATATATATATATATATATATATTCACATAAAATTAGTATACGAAAGTATTATTTTATGGGTAAATTTTAAGTATTTACTTCAACAGTACTCAATACAAAAGTAGAGCTAGGTAGTAAGTTATAAAAATATATATGGCAATTAAGCTACAAAGAATATTTCGCGTTTCATCTACGCTAGGATTCGTCAGGCTGGATAAAACGCGGAATATTCTGTGTAGATTAATTGGCATATATATTTTTATAACTTACTATACACACACACACACACACACACACACATATATATATATATATATATATATATATATATATATATATATATATATATAGTACTGATTTTAAAAGTTCAAAAAAATGATTCAGATTCCATCAGCTAGCACAGAAACCGAAACTATAACATTAGCGCTCTAGCCGAGTTCCATACCTTTTCTGCAAACCCAACAGATAGATAGCAAAGGTTTTAATTAAATCAATACAACTAGCTTTTTTTTACACGATGGTCACCTCTTATCAAGGCCCAGAAGCCACTCACGGATAAGGGTTATTGCAAGTGCAGTACGTTAGTGTGGAGATTTAATGAAATATTTACTTAAGGGGGCGGTTCATAAGGAATTTGTTAACGTTGGACGTGAACTTTGGACTTTGATTGAATTTTCGCATGCGTAAAACTAATACAAATATGTCCGAAAGTTATAATGAATATTTTGCAATTCAATTTGCCGACGTATTTCTGTGCGCGTCCTTCATCACTCTAAAAATTGTACTCATTATAAACCATCCTTGGTGATAGATTATTATTTTCTGTTAAATTCAATGTTATGTGGCCGGTAGTTTAAGAGTTTATCGGTTAAATATTTACACACATATACACATACATCTGTTCTATTTATATAGAAGAATCCATATGTAAATATATGTATTCGTGTTTGTTTATTTGTTAATACATATGTGGATATATATTGCATATTCCATATATGGACATAGTTTATTGCACAAAGCAACTTCAACACCTGCAGTCCAATTAGATTCTTTAATTTTCAAGATATTCCCAAATATTTCTTCACTTTAATTAATTCCACGTTCGCTGCGAAATAATATAGTAAAAGGCCAGATTCCCATTTAGCATCCATCTACGCAAGCAAAAAGAAAAAGGAAACGTAAATAATTATAATTGCTTCAGTCGCCGCTGCGTTGCCATCGTCAGGATTCCGTTTTTAATTAAAATATGGAAGTTTTTCAATAATTCAGCGAAACCACAAAGCTCTTAAGAATTTCTAGCAATAATTACTCCATCTTTCGCTTCTTCTAAATTGCGAGCTCATTTGGATACCAAGCCACGATGACCTTTTCGAATTTCCCACAAGGGATGCGAATGTGCGGATAGGCACTTCTGATTTCCAGGTGGGATTAATTTATGCCTCTTATTCTTCTCGTCCTTGGTGTATTTGCCCAGTCCGATTCTCCGTGTTTGCGGACGACCTCTCATTAAGGGAGATGTCGGATCGCGTTTTTGTTGATGTAGAATTTGAAATAACTATATTCTAGTTCCCTCTCTCTATTTCCGTCTCTGTCCCTCTCTGTCGCCCTCTCTCTCTCTCTCTCTCTCTCTCTCTCTCTCTCTCTCTCTCTCTCTGCTTATATATATATATATATAGATAGATACAAATAATAGACAAAAGTCTATATTCCAAATTTCAAGATATTGACCATCTTACAATTTATTCCTTTAAATACGTTGACATCCACAAAGGAATAAATTATAAGATGGTCAACATCTTGAAATTTGGAATATGAATATTTGTTATATACTTGTAATTACATTGAGCTTCATAAAGATGGTTTATAACGAATGAAATATTTGGATTGATGAATAACGCGCCACAGAAATATGTCAGCAAGTTGAAAGGCAAAAATATTCATTTTAACTTGCCAACATATTTTTATTAGTTTTACGCATGTGCAAATTCAATCATAGCTAGGATTAAACGATCGGTATACATAAAAGATTAAATATAATTGAAACACACACACACACACACACACACACATACACGCCAACAAATGTTAGCAGTAATACCAAAAAGCGTGGATTGCTCTAAACAAATCATGTGTGGCTTTTCGAACAACTTAGTTGTTGTGGCGAGAAATCGACTGGAGAGTCCATTAGTATATATATATATATATATATATATATATATATATATATATATATATATATATATATATATATATGTATATATATATATATATATATATATATATATATATATATATATATATATATTAGTCATTCAATAAATTTAAAAATTTATGACGTGAAATGGTCACAGGTTTCCATACCAGTTGGTTTGTTAGATAACTTTATTCTGAAGGTTATATATATATATATATATATATATATATATATATATATATATATATATATATATATTTATATATATATATATATATATATATAAATATATATATATATATATATATATATATATATATTGGCAACTTTTGAAGAAAAAAGAATAGAGAAATTGATTGCATTAAAAAATAAATTTGTACGACAATTCTTAGAGAGAATGTAAGGGACAGTTATAAAACTATTTAGAAGGTAAAATAAAACAAATTCAAATAAAATAATCATGAGAAAATACGGCAAATTGAAAGACCAGATAAAGGAATTGATGTTGCAGAAAAAGAATATGATGGGGGCCACAAAAAAAAATACAGTGTAAAAAAATGTGAAAAATAAACTCCAATAAGAAATTAAATAACATTCACCATGAAATGGAACTGAAGAAATGATTGAAAAAATAAATAAATAAGCAGTCAAAACATTTTTTTTTTAATAGAAAGCTTGAAAGAGGTGTAGGAGAATAGATTAAAAGAGATGGGAGGAGGTAAAGGTAGTAGTAAAGAGGAATGGTGGTGGTAGTGGTAGGAAGGAATAGTGGTAGCAACAAACAAATGATGGTAGCTAGAGGGAATAGTGTGAGCAAAGTAGAGGGATGAGGAGTGAAGATAGCAGAAATATAAAGGCGGTAAAGACATAAGTTGAAAAGAGAGAGACGCAAAAAATAATGAAAAAGAAAAGAAAAAAGTTGAAGCAAGAAGGGCAGATATGTTAAAAAAATTAAGAAGGAAAGGAAGGGGGTGGAAGTCCACAGTTCAACAAAAGTAATAAAAAAAAAACTACAGAAAATATCTTTATGATGCACGTACCCGTCGCGGAACGAAAATGTCGTATTCCAAAAATTACGTAAATTGATCAAGTGGTTCTATTTTATATAAAGAAAATCATTTTTAAACGATTTTAGGCGATTAATGTGCAATCGTTAGCATTAAAATGCTGATATCGTAAGTTTTATTTATTGCAGACTTATTTGCCCGTTCCATCAAGATGGGGACGTAAGGCAGTCCTAGTTTTGCTTACTCATAAAATTTTATTTTCTTATTCAAAATAAAACGACTTCATCAATTTACGTGATTTTTGGAATATGAGATTTTCGATGCACCACAAAAGTTTTTCTGTATTTTTATTTTCAAATAGATTAAATTCTGGACAAGAATCGAAAGATAGAGCAATCAGAGGAAGAGGAGGAGCAATCAATAATAAAACTATATAAGAAATCTGTGCCTAAACCTAAATGTAGATTCTATGAACAAAGCTTCTTTCTTAGAACTGTACGCCTGTGGAATTGTCTTCCGTTTTCCTGCTTTCCGGCTGACTACAATGTGGTTGTCTTCAAGTCTAACGTAAACAAATTTTTGATGAGCCGTTCCATATAAGTTAACAAATTTACCAAATTTTCATTACTAATGATTACTATATTGTCCAATTTCTACTGTACACTCTTTAACCCTTATCCTCGAGTGGCCTCTTGGCCTTGATAATGTGGTGATGCCTTTGTAAAAAAAAAAAGTAAAAGCTATGAAAAAGGAAAATGAAGATTAAAAGGGGGAGGGAGAAAGGAAAAACACAAGAAGAAAAAGGGAGAGCAATAAGAGAAAGGATAGAGATATAGAGGAAGGAGAAGGATAATGGTCACGAGAGGAGCTAAAAATAGGAAGTAGTATTTTTTTTTAAATTTAATCTTATCTTCTTAACTCCTATAAATTTACTTTTTTGTGTATTGATTTTCATATTAAAAACCCTTTTTCTATATATATATATATTTTAAATACAACTTTGTTATATATGGTTCGTGAAATTGCATTCATCTGAAAAAGAACTAGCTAATTTGCATATTCTTTTAAACATTCATTTTAATTAATTCTCTATTAGTTTTTTTTCTTTCGGTTTTCTCACGGGATGATCATCTTTAGTTAACTATTACGTGTAATTCTATTCATGCAGATATTCTACATGATTTATACTTGCGTAATATTTGCGTAAAAAGTTTATAGTAAACACAAATATCTTTCTTTGTATATTTATGCATGCGTATATATATATCTGTTTAAAAAATTTTGCCTGCCAAACTCCTCTGCCAGTTTTTCGTCTACAGACATGAAACTTAATATATAGGGTAGTTGAATTCATGTAAAACTTTATATTTGGATTTTAGCCGAGAAAAATTGGTGCAAAAGTGTGAAAAAATGAAATTTGCCAGGTGAAGGTCGAACGACGCCATTACGAATATGCATGCGTAATGTAATAGCTATTAGTTCATGTTTTAATTTTTAGCCTTGCAGCAAACGTGTCTTCATAGCTCAGGAATTAATGTCAAAAGAAAAAGTAAATCGTAAGCTAAACGTTTTGGTTTCGATTCTCGGTGGTGGTGCACAAGTTCTTTTTTTTTCTAACGTTTTAAATCGTTACTATATATGGGTTCGAATATAATATAATAATAAATACGAAACGAAATCTGCATTAATCAAAATATTATATTTAAGCCTATTTTACGACCGGGCAATGCCGAGCAGCCTGCTAGTAAATAAATAAATAAATAAATAAATAAATAAAAGCAGGAGTTAGAGGATAGAAAAAAGAGGTGGAAGGTCGGGATAGAGGAAGCAGAGGGGAATAGTGTCAGCAAAACGAAAGAAATGGTAGATGCTAAAAGGAATAGTGTGAGTGAAAATTAGGTTGAGGAGATATATCTCGGGGGATAGATATCCGTATTAAGAGAGAGAGAGAGAGAGAGAGAGAGAGAGAGAGAGAGATCGTTGCGCGTATTGAGGGTGTGAGAGAGAAACAACATATCTCGGGATATAGATACGCGTATTGAGACAGAGAGAGAATGGGGGGGGGAACTATAAATCGAGATATAGATACTCGTATTGAGGGGGATTAGGGAGAGGAAAAGAGAGAGAAAAGGGGGACAGTGAGAGCTAGAGGTTGAAAACTGTTAGACAAAAAAAACAAAAGTCAGAAAATAGAAGAGATAGAAATTAAAAAAGAAGTAATAGCAATAAACAGAGTTTAGGATAAAAAAGAAAACGCGTTTGATTTGTCTGTTTTAGGAAATATCAACCTTTTTGCGGAATACAGGTCGGTAGCGCTCAAGTGATGTCCGTCAGGATAGAAGTTGTTCTCTACTGATATATGCTTTTGGGACCGGTGGCTCGAACGTTTTCATGTGGAACGACTATGAAACTATTGTCTTGTAGTCCTAACATTCTAGGAGCGATGCTTCTGACAAAGAGGGGATAATTGCTGATTTCTGGGTTAGAAACTATTTTATCTAACACTTATCATTAGCAAGTTTTTGACCTTGGAATTGTATTTTCTTTTTAGCTTATTACATCAAGTGGCTTTATGTTTTGCTTGGAACGATTTCTATAAAATAACTAAAAAATACTCTTTATTCATCCACTTCTTCAGTTAAGTGTCCCTTCTGGTTCGACATATAGTAACGTTATTTTAATTTTTGGTATAACTTGAACGAGGATTGAACTCTGTTCTCCCTGCCGATTAGCGAAATTGTTCTGGTTTATCTTTATATTAACCGACACTGATTACTTCCGATGGCTTTCAAAACCGGAACTGTTTCGAATATGCTACATTGCCGATTATTCATATATTATTATTTTTAAATTATTTTGAAGTTATGTTTCGTTTTCGGAACGTGTAAATGTATTCGTGCATAAATTTAACCGGAAGCTGTCATTTGAATTTCATAATAATCAGGCGGAAGTTATCATTGGTTATTTGATACTTTTTAATGAAATCGCTGCAGTTAATATTACTACAAATAATAATAATAACAACAAAAACAACAACAACAACATGAATACATTGGATGAGTGTGGAGAGAACTAGGACCTTGGGGAGGCTTGTTTCAACTCAAATTCCATCTCCGTTGCCAACGACAATCAGTGACAAACAAGTGTTGCGATAATGCAAATTAATTTGCAAAGGTTATTAAAGGAGGTGGAGAATGGTAGATATTTAGGGAGACTTGTCGTCACCCAGATACTGGAGGACACCACAGATTGCTGTCGGTCAGTAATCTCGTATAATGGCCTATGTGAGAATTCCTAGTGAATAGTTGTAGTTGTCATCGTCATCATCATCATCATCATCATCATCATCATCATAATAATAATAATAATAATAATAATAACAATAATAATAATTATTATTATTATTATTATTATTATTATTATTATTATTATTATAACACCATCATCAACATCATCATCATAATCTAAGAATGATAAGTCATAAGAAATTTTTTATGAAATAATTATGCAAAGTAAGTATAGCTTTGAACGTAAGTTTTCATATATATATATATATATATATATATATATATATATATATATATATATATATATATATATATATATATATATATATATAAGTCACTTTGTTGTGTGTCTGTGGGGGGTGAGTTCTTTCCTCATAAGTTCCGAAACGGCTCAGCCCATCTTTTGATTGAGCCTATGGTTTGTACAGAAATTCATCCGATAAGTATCGAAAATCGAAAAAATCCAATCTTAAAAATAGTTTTTCTTTTCTTCAAAAGAACCATTTTTTTCTGTAAAAATTCTTTTTTTTTTTTTTAATTTATAAGAGAAAAAGACTGTGTTTAAGATTGTCAAGCTGACGTGATATTGTAAACAAACACGGGAATTTGATCATTATTTTATTTATTTATTTTATTTTATTTTTTATTTATTTATTTATTTATTAATTTATTCTTTTGCAAATTAGTCCACTAGGCAAATTATTTCTCATAATATATAATAATCAATAGAGGATTGAATTTGTAACAATACATACGCAATCTGCATAAATTAAAATATCGTGTTTAAGTGTATTGTACGACCAGGCAACGCCAGGCGGCCAGTGGTTCAGGTCGGAGGGGGGGTAGTGGGGGAAAGGTTCAATGTGGTAGCACTTCGTCTGAAGCCAAGCCTGAGTCTCTTTGGATTTGTTGTCTGCTAGCGGTCACGTGATTGCACCAGGGACTCACCACACTCTTCAGAAAATCCAAGTACAGTTTGATGTTGACTTTTGAGCAGACTTCGAAGATGTGAGGTGTCATGTTGAAACGACACCAAAGACCATAACCAGTGTTAGAAAGTTAGAGTGTCACTGTTATTCATGGCAATTCAGCGATACATTTTGAGAGTGCTGGCAATGGTCCTGTTATCAGAACTTGGATCGGTAGAGAGCATGAGTTGTACAGCGGCACATCTCCGATCTCGCTCGTTGAACATTGTGTCACTTTCAGACATGATAAAAGGCTTCTATCGCTCTTGGGATTTGTACCCAACTAGCCAACAACGCGCGCGCGTGTGTTTGTTTGGTTGTGTGTGTGTTTGTGTGTGTGTGTGTGTGCGTGTTAGATACATCCCAATGACCAAAACAATAATTAATCCACAATTGATTTTTCGATGAATTCCTAAAAAAAATAAATAAATAATATGATAGCGAACAAATTGTATTTGGTCATTGAGGTGTATCTAACTAGTATATGAGCTCTGAAGTGGGGAACATAACACCATTGAGCTTGTTATTTGAAACCGTGCGAACGATATAAGGTATATATACCTTAAAATATTTATGTAAACTAGGAGTATATACATACATACATATATATATATATATATATATATATATATATATATATATATATATATATATATATATATATAATTATCCACTGACACGTGTTAAGGAAAATTACATTTTAAAAATAGTATATATACCGCTCCCCATGTGGGGGTACCAAATTGGTTAAAAGGGAAAATTATTCCCAACTCGCATTTAGGTAAAAATGCGCTTAGATTCATTCAAACAAATCGCTAAACCCAAAACAAAACAACATCTCTCTCTCTCTCTCTCTCTCTCTCTCTCTCTCTATATATATATATATATATATATATATATATATATATATATATATATATATATATATATATATATATATATATATGAGGGGCTAAAAGAAAGTAGAAAAACTGTAGAAAAGACGACGATAGTGAATGAATGCAAAACAAAATAATCCCAAATGAAAGAAGAGCTAATGTAAGAACGCAAAAAAAGGGGGGGGTCTGTGCCTAAGCATGTGAAATGGAGAAGATGGGGGCGGGGTCAGCAACATAATTAATGGAGTGTAAAGAAAGATCTATTGGACGGGAAAAGTAATAAACTCACTCTCATACACAAAAGAAATGAACGGGCAGCAGTCTTGAGTGGAAGGTGAACACTAAATAACACGAAGCTAAAAATAGAAGCCAATAAAGAAAAGAAACAAACGATACACAAAAAATAACACTTCAGGTGAGATGAGGGACCATAGAAAGTCTTCAGAAAAAAGACTTGTACTCTATACTTGATCCGTAGAATATTCATTTACGCGTACTTTTCATATAATGGAGATATGGTGTCCGTCTGGAACTTATAAAATACATTTTTAATATTCGTATTAATTGGACTCTTCGAACTACCCTTCTCATCTTGAGCGTTATTTTCACAACAATTCGGTTGATGTAACTGCGGATCTTCTTGAGATACAATTTGGTGAACTTGTGAATGTTTCTGTCAAACTCGGGAATCCAGATACATAGGGATTAACATCCATACATAACTCGATGACTGATTTTGATTTTCAGCTGATTTATTGATTCGGTGTGTCTATTGATTCCTTCTACATCAGATTTTAGCATTAACTGCCTAGAGCCCGGATTTTGCATGGCTATCTGATATTTTCAAACGATGCTTATGTGCCTACGTCGATGCTTGTTTTTTCCACTTATTTCTAGCTGAACAACTTCTGTTTTGATTTTAGAGACATGTAATATCACATATATGGAATTTTTTCCTCATCTTCATCTGTATATTTAGTTTAAATATTGTATTTTATTGTGATACGGATTTATTTGCATATTAACCGGGAACTTTATCAGAGCAGGATATTTTTTCTTCCATCTCCAAACCGGATCTGTGTGTGTAGTTGGTGTCTTTATACACACACACACACACACATACACACACACACACACATATATACATACATAATGATTGCAACGTCTTGTCAGACGAGTGCCACTCCCTCAGACACTTAAAGTCCATGAGCCCAAAAATGACTTTTTTTTAGTCCTACCAGTGAATTCATATGCTCAAGCAGGCATGACACTGAGGAAGGTCATTGAGATCAATTATTACATGCTTCCAGCATCTCAAGCCTCCACGCCACATGACCACTTTTATAGACAAATGCCTGAGGGAGTATCTATACACAGATGATGTTACAGAGTCTTAGCTTTGTACGACAGCTAAGTCTCTCCCTCTCTCTCTCTCTCGGTTCAAAATGTTGAGATCCAGCAACAAGCAAGAGCAAGATAGCCAGCAACAACTTAAACTGCAGACCAGCTTAATGCGGATACTGGTCTCCTGCTTTATGTTTTTTTTTAAATCAAAGATTTGCTTCTCCTAGAAAGGTTGCCTTCACCACGGCTTACAGGAGTCCTCTCCACCCCAACACACACACACACACACACACACACACACAAACACACGGTGCTAGTTGGCCGTTGACCCCGAAAAGGGTTCATTCGCCCATTGGAAGGTTTTGTTTTTAATCCTTCAGGGGGACTAGCCACCCTCCTCACCAAACAAGTCTGGTGGGGGTACCAGTTTAGTCGCCGGTGACCCGACCATGAGGCAGGTAGTACTGGGTTACATGGTACCAGTAGCATATGACATGACCTGACATACATACATACATACATACATATCTATATGTATTGAGAGAAAGAATAAGAAGATGAATAGTAACGTTACATAGGAATTTTATTACATTATAGTCAATAAGGGTTACAGACAGGGGAATAAGGTGAAACCTCTTTAGACAATGGCATTCCGAAGCTAAATGCTTCTCATCAGAAGAGGAGAAAAATCCGGCATTATACAAATATAAGGCTAAAAAGACAACACCAATTTTGAAAACATTCAGATAAGAAAAGTGAAATTATTTTGAGATTAGAATTTGAATTTTTTTATATAATCAAGCGATATAATGGAAATAAGAGAGATAAAGGATAAAAAAAACAATTAAGACTAAAAAAATATATACATTACAATATATAAGAAAATTAAGTTCTAAGAATTTATAAAGTTTCCAAAACTTAAAAAAAATATTTTTTATCTAATTATATTACCTTTTTTGTATTCTTATCCTAAAGTAACGATTATTGTTCGTGTGTAGTTGTTTACTAGTTAACTCATAAAGTTTAATGGGTCTAAGAGTCTTTAAATTATAGAATTTTTAATTTCTCATTCAGACATAATCTACACTTGACTTTTGTACTTTTTCAACGCGAGTATTGACCAGTCCCGTTTTCTTTGAGCTGCAAGTAATGAGTCATTGGTTCTGTGTTTTATTATTTTATTGTTAACGGATTTGCTTATATTGTCGTAATATCGTTTTAAAATTATATATACAGATATAAAAAATTGATCAGATAATGTGTTTTTAATTAGGAAAAAAAAGATTAGCAAGCCATGAGAAGGACAAGAATGGACATATTGTTTTATATATACAGCTGAAATTAAAGGGACATAACTCAATTTGACTATTAAGGTTTTGTTTGTATTCAAAATAATTAAAACGTTTTAATCGCTAGAAATCGTAAAATCGATAAATAATACAGAAGATTAATGTGTATTTGTCTGTCTGTGTAAAAATAGTAAACAGATGAACTGTTAAACTACTAGTCACATAAAATTAACAGGAAATAGTAATCATACACAAAGGTTTGTTTATAGCAATCTTTGTTTAGATGGATGAATAACGCGTAAACTGTTCATTTCAACTTGCTGACATATATTACTTCTTTCTGCGCATGCACAAATTCAATTCATTTATTCAAGTCGTTTAATAGTAAATATTTCTTATCTATCTCTCGATAGCTACATCGGTAGAAGCTGTGACACATCGGTACAGGGTGCGGCTGGCGCACTAAATATCTCTGTTTAAATAGTAGCTGATAAAACCAAAATCATCTTTTTTTTTGTCAATTCAGAAATCTCTTCCATATGTTAGGTACAATATAATATTCAATGTAGAATTAGCTCTGTAATAATAAATACGAACCCTGCATGAATTAAAATATATTTAAGTATATTTTGCGATCTAGCAGAGCCGCTCCCCTCGCAGGTTATATATATATATATATATATATATATATATATATATATATATATATATATATATATATATGGTTATATTTTTGTGGAAAAAGAATTCAAATAGAGTGCTCTATTACAAGGAAAACTTTTCAAAATAACACCGTAATATTTTTGGAGAAATGTTTTCAGAAATGTTTGCAGACATTTGCTAGGTACCGATGGCATATATATATATATATATATATATATATATATATATATGTGTGTGTGTGTGTGTGTGTGTGTGTGTGTGTGTGTGTGTGTGTGTGTGTGTGTGTTTCTTTAACAGAAATTTTATTTTTGTAATTAATTTTACCCATAAGAACTTTAGTTTTGTTTCACACCAGTCATGACATATTTTATCTGCTCAAAATAATTTGAAAAGGTCTGGAACTTTTTTAATGTTTTTTGCCTGATTAAATCAAATATGATTGAAACGGTCTGCATATCGTAGCAAAATATAACTGTATTTACATAAAGAATAATATATATACATATATACACATATATATATATATATATATATATATATAATTTGTTTTTGTTTAATAATAGGATAAAAAAAAATCAGCTTAAAATAGTTTGGAATGGTCTAGAATGAGTTTAGATATGCCTTGACCTTCAAAAGATCAAAATACTACAGGTATTTTTGTTGAAAAAGGTCAGCATGCGAAAGTCTGACACCCTTTGAAAAGCGCTTCCTGTTATTGAAGAAATTCATGGTGCTAAAGTTTACAGATTTGGCACAAAACTCCAGGAGTTCTCGCAGAATCTTTTTATTATTTCTTTTTTTTTTATCCATTCGATATTTCAAATATGCAATGTAGAAAGTTGATATTTCTAAAAATTGAAAAACAGAAAAAGAAAAGGAGTTTATTGTATTTTCTCCAAAAAAAAAAAGAAAAACGTGACAATAACACAACAATGGTCTCCTTTTGTTCTTTTGTCTGAAGATTCAGAAAAAAAATAGTTTTATCTTTCGAAAAGTCGGTAAGAAAATGGTGCCGAAACAACTTTTCTATGCGCAGGAAAGAAAAATGCATTCGAAGAGGCCAGAAAAAATGATATAAGCATCCTCTGAAAGCAAACTTAAAGAAGTGTAGTATTAACATATACACATGAGAGACCTAGGCCAAGGACAGGCAAACCTGAAGTCAGATTATCGCCAAAGGCACAGGCATGTTTAAGGTCAACTGACGTGCGAACCTCGAAGAGAAGAAAAGGAGTAGGAAGAGAGAAAAATACTGTCAGGCCAACCCTCAAAATAAAAATGGAGTTGCCTGTGAAAGGTAGTTCCAGGCCAAGATAGGCCCTGTCCAGCACCTCCGTACACACTAAGACCCAGAACACGACCACCATCCTTACTGCTGAGGGGTTATGAAAAGGATATATATATATATATATATATATATATATATATATATATATATATATATATATGTGTGTGTGTGTGTGTGTATATTTATGTATATATGTGTGTGTGTATATATTTATGTATATATGTGTGTGTATATATATGTGTGTGTGTGTGTGTGTGTGTGTGTGTGTGTGTGTGTGTGTGTGTGTGTGTTCTCTCTTGAGATAAATAATATCGTTGGAATTCAAAATATTGGACAGTTAAAGTTTCTTCACGTTTATTTATTTTAATTTACTGTTTAATTTTTAATTTTTCTTTTATATGTGTATATGTACTGTGTGCATGTGTGTACTTATATGTATATGTATTTAAAACTGACGTGGCACCTTCTCATTGGCTATACGTCCTCCTTTTTCTTTACCCTTTTCCCCGTGTATGCTCATCACTTTTACTGCACTGATGAAGACTGAAGGATCGGTCGGAATTATGTACTCGTAAAAAAAGTGTTTTAATTTTTTTTTTCATAATATTATTTTGTATTCCTGCACGTCACCCATAGAAAACAAATAAAGAAAAGTTATAAGCTTTTTTCATATTCTTTTTTATACATGTACATATATATGTATATATATGTATATATATGTATATATATGTATATATATATATTCGTATCTCTATTTAATAAAAGGAATATAAATATATATATATTTATATATATATATATATATAACTGCTTAATTTGCTCACATAAAATTAATATACGAAAGTATAGATTTATGTGTAAACTTTAAGTATTTACTTCAAAAGTGCTCAATACGTAGGTAGAGCTAGTTAGTAATTTATAAAATATATATGGCGATTAAGCTACACTGAATATTCCGCGTTTCATCCACTTTCACTGAGTCCTAGAGTGGATGAAACGCGAAATATTTAGTGTAGCTTAATCGCCATATATATTTTATAAATCACTACACTATATATATATATATATATATATATATATATATATATATATATATATATATATATATATATATATATATATTCCTTTTTTAAATAGAGATACGAAAATAGGTAAATATATAATTCTTAAAAAAAACTTTGGAACTTTGAGATGTAGGTAAAATATTCTCTCATGTTTTCCCTAAAGAAAAATGGATTCCATATTGTTCATTGTTAAAGTGTTTTTATTCAATAAGTCTGAGGAAAGGCTGTTCTTGTGAAAATTTTCAAACGACATAAGGTTTAAATTTGTCCCAGTAGTTTTGAAACAATTGCCGGGGTCTTTTGCCAAGAAGGAGTGCACCATAAAACAACTGTTTTGGGGGTCGGTAGTCATCACGCCGGACGAGATGACCTGTCCCATGCATCTGGTTCTTAATAACAATGGTAGCAATTCTGGTGTTTTTTTCGCTATTCAATACACATGTATCAGGGATAAAACTGTCCCATTTTAACCCAAGAATGTGTCTAAGGCAGTGTATACACACACACACATACACACACATACACACGCACACACACACACACACACACATATATATATATAACATATAAATATATATTAATGAGTGAAATATATTTATATACACGCACACGCAAATATATTTACACACACACACACACACATATATATATATATATAACATATAAATATATATTGAGTGAAATATATTTATATACACGAACACGCAAATATATTTACACACACACACACACACACATATATATATATATATATATATATATATATATATATATATATATATATTTGTTTACTGTTTTGGGGGGAAAGAATTCCAACAAAGTGCTCGATTACAAAGAAAAACTTGTTCAATATAAGAGCTTAATATTTATTTATTTAATAGTACAGAAGTTCAGAAAAACATTTGTACCGTCGGTTTCAAGGCCAACATAAAGGGGACCAGTTAATGGTAAACGTAAATAATGTTAGGCTCTCGTCAGTCATGTTGTTTATATATATATATATATATATATATATATATATATATATATATATATATATATATATATAGTGTGTGTGTGCTTTTCCCTTTGCAACTTTATGCTTCATCAACTTTCTCCGTCTGACTCACGAAACTCAAGACTTCCTTTCTTGCTCACTGAGAAATTTCACTCGTGAACCAACAGAAGCAAAATACGATAAAACGATGGAAGAGACTATGAACTGTGAGTTACACCTTTACGACACGTTAACGAACTGATATAATCAGGGGAGATAATAAAGAACTCAATTCGGGAATAGTGTTAGTGGGGAGGGGGGGTTGTAGCAGGGTTGTTAGAAGCTGATGATGATGATACCATGCTTAAAATTCTCCTGTTCGTTCACTTTTGCTTTTGAAAAACTTATTAATCAAGGGGCAGTCATCTAAGGGACAATTCTAACGAGCAAGGTGCCGGAAAGTCGCCATGTTGCCACAGATACGATTTTCAGTAAACTATCTTGCTATGAATCATGTCCTTGTGTTAAACGCCATTTTGTGAAGTCATATTCCTGACACGTCGTGGCATGAGATGAGAGAAATATAGAGACGGAGGAATTGAAAGATATTTGGATGGCGTTCCATTACTTTGCCCCTTTATAATATCAGTACTGTAAATTCGGCAATGATGTACATCTCAGTTTATAACCTCTTACATATGTGCAGTTCTAGGAGGCCACATATTCGCATGATATTTTGCATCAATTGATCTAGAATCCGGCTAGCGAGTTTCATCCTGACACCTTAAAATCAACGGAGATTAGACCATTCATTTAATTACCCGGTCCCTGTTGATTTTAATGTGTGAGTTTAGTTCTGTGCAGTTCTAGGAGGCCACCCTCCCAGGCTTTGCCTTCTCTCTTGGAGAAAGATTTAGTTCATTGCTAATTGCCTGAGGCTCCGTCACCGGGGAATGCCAACCGGGCTGTCCAGGCACTTTTTCCGTATCAGAGTGCCCCTCCTCTGGGGCGCTGACTTCTCAATCCCATTTGTCGACCCTAGTATCTAGGTTCTTGCAATGTGAGAGAACTAAATACTGTTGATCTAAAAGTGGAAATTTTTAGTCCCATATCCGAGCCAATACGTCTTGAAATTGAATACTTTTGCTCTGCTTTGCTATGACAGGTTAAAAAACAGCTTTAAAATCTAGTAGGTGGTTTATTTCTCTCCTCCTTGCATTCTCTTTCTTACAGGAATAGACGTTGCGAGTCTGTCTCAGCTCTATCATTATTTTCATGGCAATTATTTAATCAAACTTCAATGTATCGTTACCCACCCCCCGCAAAAAACATTAACAACAATCACGTTTCTCGTAACACTTTCCCTCATTCTCTATCTATGCCTAAATCTAAATGCAATTTCTATTAAAAAAGGATTTTTCCTAGAACTGCTCGCCTGTGGAACTCATACCGTGGGTCTGCTTTCCAGTTTACTACAACGTGGTCGTCTTCAAGTCCAATTTAAACTTCTTGTTGAACCGCGCCCTTAAATAATCAAATTCAACTTAATTTTCATAACTTATGATCATTACGCAGTTGTCTCACTGATCGCATTAAAATCATGAATCCTTATCCTCGGGTGGCCTTCAAGCTTTGATAATTGGTGACTCCCTTATAAAAAATCCGAAATTTGGTTCTCTTTCTCTCTCGACCATTTCAGCTGACTTTTACATTTAATTAAAAAAAGTAAACTATAAAAACTTCAATATTTCAATTTGTATCAAATCAACATCGTAAAACGCCAATCAATTGCTTCGAATTCTAACATATTTTATTTTCAGTGGTTTTAACCTATCTCTCTATTAATAGCAGGGATACCTAATATCCGCGGGCTTAGAACTAACTTAGATGATGTTGAGTCATTTCTCCTTGTAAACACCCCGGATATCTACTCCAATAGTTTCTTCCCCAGAACTGCGGGTCTTTGGAACTCCCTTCCGGGAGTCTGCTTTCCCAACTGCAATGATATGCAGAAGTTCAAGTGTAATGTTAACAAACATCTTTCTACTCATCTCCCTTCATAATGACCCCGCTAATTAAGTCCCTGATAGTAGCCCCCTGCTTCAAAGTGGCACTGTGCCTTGTTTGGGGTGAAAATTGAATTTAAAAAAATTAAATAAATAAAACCTGACGTTGTCCCATAATAAAATACACTTACATACGATGCCTTAATTTATGCGGATTTCGTATTTATTATTATAAAGCTAATTCTCTATTGATAATTATATTGTGCCCAATATATAATACTGATTTCAACAAGTCGTCTTCTAATAATTTGAGTGCAAGAATTGAATTCCAAACCCATAGCAGTATTTGCTACCATCTGACCTAAGGATAGATGGGTATCAAACATTAAAAAAAAATGACGCAATTAACTGTATAAATGCATATTTGCGCATGCGTAATGGATACACCTAAAATCAACTCACATCTGCTAAGTTCCAATTTTTTTTATTTTTTCCCACTTTATTAGCTCTTTTTTTTCGACTAAAAAACAAACTGAATTTGTTCCACAGATCGAAGTACCCTGTATATCAAGTTTCAAGTTTGTAGATAAAAAATTAACAGAGTAGTTTGGTAGACTATTCCGCGCACATACAGACACACACAGACAAGTTCACTTTTATAATATATACAAACAAGAAAATACAATTATCCAGGTAGGTAGAAAAATAACTTTTATTGTCTTTGGAAACATTTATTTATTGTCTTTCTTTCAATTTGGTTTTTGTGGAGGTTAACTATTGTAAACCATCGCCGGTGATTAAAATAAAAAAGAACATCATGTTCCTGAATATACTCTAAATATTAAAGGAACCGAAATAGCTTGTTATTAAGAACAAGCGATTTCGGTTCTCGTCTATTTGATAACATGTAAGCAAATGCAGCAAGTATACATTCCTAAATATGGTCGCGACAAGGGACGGATATTTTTCTAATACTTTATATTAGACTTGCCTTCACTTTTTGATTAAAATAAAAATGTAGTATCTGTTCTGTCCTTAGTTAGTGAATGAAAACCGTCAGATTTTATTTTTGTCCTGAGTTTCTATTTCTGCATGAATATGACCCATATTAAAAACTAACTTTACATTTTGCAATTTTCTTTCTGAAACATTTTTCTTTTACTCTTTCTGCTCTTGAACCATTTCTCTTCTCTCGCTTTCCTCTCTCTCTCTCTCTCTCTCTCTCTCTCTCTCTCTCTTGCTCTTTACTTTTCTATGTATATATCTTTCTTGTTCTCTATTTTTACTTTCTTTTCTTACTCTCTTTCTCTATATCTCCTTCTGTCTCTCATGCCCCTTATAGTCTCTTTCGCTCTCTCTTTGTTCTATTTTCACTTTCTTTTTTTTCCTTTCCTTTTCTAACTCTCTCTCTCCCTCTCCCCCCTCTCTCTCTCTATATATATATATATATATATATATAATGTATCTATCTATCTGTTTCTCTATCTGTCTTCCCTTTTCTTATTTTCTTTCTCTATAAATTTTCTTTTATCTCTAGTGTGTCTCATATTATCTATCTGTCTATTTATCTATCTATCCTTCATTGTCCTCTATGTCCTTTTCTTATTCTAATCAGTGCAACAACCACAAAGGAAAGGTCTTGGCTTGGATCGACAAGCAGGAGACGTTTAGAAAAGTCCACAGAGTCTAATGGAACCGAAGAAGAGAGCGGGGCAAAGGAATACGAAAGCATTTCTTGGAATCGAAAAGATGACTCAATGTTTGGCAGAATTAAGGAAGCAGTTGGTAATGGTCGGGGATGGGAGGCGAGAAGACGTTATTGGGACCATACTGTCTTTAAGGGGAATAGGCAAGTGATTGGGGATAAGTGGGGAGTCACATTGGGAGAAGACCTGAACCTTCATTATTTCTTTAATTTCCTTAGTTCTTCTATTTCCACCCTTTTTACAATAAGCCCATAGTCCTGACACCGTTGGTCGTTGTGAAAGGCCAACAATGTCAGCACTAGCGATAATGGTAATGCAGTGCGGGGAGAGGGGGAGTGTTTGTGGAATTGGTAGCGTTGGAAAAGTCAGTGATCCTAGTCGCATTAATTATGGTTGCGTTACTACTGAGTTTTGAATAGAACAGGACAGTATTAATGAAGAAGAGATAAACAATACAAAAGAAAGACTAAGAGTAGTAGGACTAGTAGAAGAACGAAAGGTGGCAGAAAGGAAGAACGGTTTTCTCCTCTGTCCATAACAATTGAATAATCTTCAGTAATCAGCGTCCCCCCCCCCGCCCAATCTAAAATTGGTAGTTTGGTTGTCGATTATTTTTTATGCATTACGGAGTCACCGTTAAGCAAGCTTACTGTAATATAATAAAATCAGGCGCCACAACCCTCACTCAACAACAAACGCCGACCTCAAAGATGTTTCCAATGTCTTATTCTCCTTCGTCATCTCTCACATTGGTACATGCCGAGAGGAGCGTGTACGGGTTCACAAGTATATAAAAAAAAAATAAAGCAAAACGCAAAAACACAAACTTCTGTAAATATCACTTGCGTTTTGGATGTGTGTGACACCATTAATCCTCTGAATGCTGATATTCACATCTACATAGTGTGTCGAGGCCTCTTTGTCGTTGGTTGACGTCACCATATCTCAATTCCCTAAAGCCCTCTCTATCTTGTCAAAATTACGACCTGCCTTCGAGTGTGTCCAACTCAAACTGTCGTCAATCGTCGTAAACCCAAGACTGTCTCCAACTGTCGACAAAACTCAGTGTCTAAAACTAATTTTAAAATCTATTGACCTATCTTTTGTCTTCCACACCTTGATTAACAATCCTATTGAGCTTTCTTTTTTGTTCCTTAGTGAACAACTTTCCTCTCTATTGTTCTGCTGATAAACTTATTTCTTCTTGTTTTTAATATTTTTTCATTTATTTCCTAATACTTCGAGGGGGGTCGTCGATGCAATTACATTATAGTGGAGATACGACTGTGGAGGTATGAACCCCCTATTATGTATGAAATAACAATCTGTGTTCAACTAATCATATTTACCCTAGTTATTTTATGGCATTAAATAACCCTAAAAGGGTTGATATGCCGTGAAACAAGTCTTTCTATTGTATTTGAACATTATACAGCACCCAAAAGAAATGTGTGGTAAAATAGACATGATTAGTATTTTATCATGTTTCGGCACGAAATAATCGTAAAATGGTGGATATGACATTAAAAAAAAAACAAGCCAATACTAAATAAAATCCAACCAAACCAAAACAAAACCGAACAAAAAAAAAACCGAACCAAACCTGAACCAAATCAAAAGCAAAACTGAACCAAATAAAACAAATCCAAACCGATCAAACCAAAACAAAACTGAATCAAACCAAAACCAAATCAAAACCAAATCAAAACCAAAACAAAACCAAAACTTCTTCTTCACAATCTCTTTCTCATAGAGGAAGCGAAATTGCTACTCTTTCTCTACTCTGTCATTAATTTCATGGTAGCTGTTCGACTGAGCTTAAATGTATACCTCCAATTCCCCATAAAGCAATAGCAATAAAAACTGATCTATCTACAACCACAGTAAATAATTTTCATTTTTTTTTCTACTGTGTTACTGGCTTTGTGGAGTTAAACAGAATTTTCATGAACAGAGTTTCTTTTCTAGTCTCTTCAACACACGCACATACACACACACATACGCACGCGCAGACACACACACAAACACTCACACACACAAACACGCACACACACGCAGCCTCTTTCTAACAGGAGAGAAATTGCTAGTCTTCTCTACCACGGTTATTTTCATGGCAAGCGTTCGAGTGGGCTCCAATTTATAGTTCTTCGCCCCTTGTAAAACATTCACAAAATCTCATCTTGCTACAGCCACTTTCAATAATTTCCCCTCTCTCTCTCTCTCTCTCTCTCTCTCTCTCTCTCTCTCTCTCTCTCTCTCTCTCTCTCTCTCTCTGTGCATACTAAAACCTAAACGGAACTTCTATCAGCAAAGTTTCTGATTAAATTAGCATTGCTAAAGTGCGAAACACAATACTGCAGAGTTCCTTCCCAACTGACTAAAACATAGTCGTTTTCAAGTTGAATGAAAACAAATTCTTGTTGAGAAGTCCATTTAAATAATCAAATTTTGCCCAGTTCCCCCCATTTGTACTAATCCTCATTGTGTTGTCTCATTGTCTACCTGACGGAAACATTAAACCTTATCCTCGAGTAGCGTTTAAGCCTTGGTAAGCAGTAACTCATTAGTAAAAAATGTAACTCGAAGGAAATGCGACACATAACAGTTTGAACAACATGCACGTCCTCCACGTCAAATGAGCAGTACTTAAAACAACTCGTGGGAGAAAAAGTAAAAATATTTAACTTTCATGAACACACATCAGCAGCAGTGTGACACGTGCTAAAAATATATGAATCGAAATCTTAGGACGCATCTGTTTCTGAGGGTTGTGTTATGGATGTGGTGCTTTTGTAACAAAGCAAGTATGAGCGCGTGTGAAGATATGAGCATCAGCCGAAGGACGGATAACTTGCCATGATATTAGCAGCAGCAGCAATCGTTTTGAGCGCGTATGCAAATTGGCAATTGTGCGCAGGCTTGTGTCAGAAGAAAAAGAAAACAGGAGGAAAAAATAAACCACATGGAGAGAAGCAAAAAGAAAAACGTGGGTCGGGTGAGATGGACGGGTGTCTCCATGGTGGTGGCGAGATACTTTTAAGCTGGTGTCGAGACGGTAGGGTTTTGTTAATCTCATGGCAAACGAAATGAACAGTTAGATAAAAACAAGAAGCAGGCATTGTTTGGAAAGTAATGGAAATAAATGCCTTTTGCTAAAACAGAAGAAAAGCCGAGTCAGATTTATATATTTACTTATCTATTGTTCCTATGCGACGGTACCAGACAGGGTTAGAGTCTGAGAGATGTTTTAACTGTAACAAGCATGGTTCGAGCGTAACAGTCACGTTACACTTTCTGAGGCGATAAAATGATGCAACCATTTTTTCCACCAACTTAAGCATCATATTTGGCATAAAAGTGAGAATGTGTGTGCGTGAGGACATTTTTCAGCCTATATACTCCACGAATTTTTTATCGGCAAATCTGAAATTTAGTATATAGGCTATTCAGACATTTGGAAAAATTTTTAATCGGTTTTCACCCGGAGAAAAGGGCGGCTGCTAACGAGTCAAAATTGAAAAATTAATACGTAAGGGGTCATTGGATTTTAATCTGTTTGTCAACTGTTTCCTGAATGCGCATGCTTAGATCGTTCACATGACGGATTCTTTATGTTAAGAATAAGTAGGTTTGAAAACACTTTTTAAAGATCACGTCAAGCTGACATAATTGATTTACTTACTGTCTTTAGGTTTTAGTTTCGATTTCAGCTTAGGTATTTTTTTTTACTTACAAGTGGTGAACTGTTTAGAAAAAAAACACAATACTCGCATGCACATGTCTCAGTTTCTGTATGAAGTAAAATATATGTATGTGTATTTTACGCGGCCTGATAGTATAATATGGTTAGACAATATAATAAGGAATTTATGCACTTTTTTTAATTGGGGTTTTGTCTCCATAAGAAATTGTTCACAATTTCTTATGGATGAACAAATATTAAATTTAGTTGTTTTTTTCATTTTAGTTCTATTCTGAAATGTTTGCATAAACATTTAAAAAAAACATACAAAATAAGCACAAAGGTAACATTTATAAATGTGTTTATATTTATGTCAGCTATAAAGTGCCACGACCGAAGGATGACCGAAGAAATGTCATCTCTGGAATTGTTAATAAAATACAGGATGGAACGATTAAATTGTCGCATTAGAAAAGACAACATGACGATTCCGGTTTTCTTTTTTCTTTTTTTTTTCTTTTTTTTTTTTTTTTGCAGACCATCTACTAGTTGGCCAGTTGTACACAAATTCCAAGAGCGATAGGAGTCTTCTATCATATCTGAAATTGGCACAACGTTCAGCGAGCGAGATCGGAGATGCGCCGCTGTACAATTCATGCTCTCTACCGATACAAGTTATGACAACAGAACCATTGCCAGTCCCCCTCCCAAGAAAAATGCAAATCCGGACGGTTCAACATTTGAGGACGTGCACAGGGTGATGAAAACAAAGTTTCTGGAAACGGTTATCGTCTTTGATGTGATTTCAAGTTAGGGTCACATCATGCCACCTCACATCTTCAAAGTCGGCTTGAAAGTCAACACCAAAGTGTATCTGGATATGCTGATGAGTCTGGTGATCTGTGATGCAATTAGGTGGCTGCTGGCAGACCCTGGGTGTGGCAGCAGGACTCGGCGCCAGCCCACAAGTCCAAAGAGACCCAGGCTTGGCTTCAGAACGAGTGCTACGACTTTGTACTCTTCTCTCATTGCCCCCCCTTCTCCCCTGACATAAAACCTGCTGGACTATTTCGTTGGATCATACGTCGAGAGCATCACCAACATGACCTCTCACAACACCAAAACCAGCCTGATCGCCGTCATCTGCCGAGTATTCACCGAGCTCCCGTCAGCGCTTGTGGAAAAGGCATGTCCTAAGTTCCAGACCCATATCGAGGCGGTGATTGAGGCTGAAGAAAGCTACATTGAATAGATGTCAGCTCTGCTAAATAATCAAGTTACCTGAATTTAGTTTTTGCAAAAACGTTTTGAAATAAAGCTGTAGTGTTGTTTTCTTTAGGCGACACTTTTATCTTTCCACTGTACGACCATATTGAGTGCAAAGTTCATTAATATCGTATTTTTTTGTTCGGTAGATACATAAAGAATCACGAGTCATGGTATAGCTGGAAATGTCTTCTCAACTATTAAATCATTTCTCTCAGATAGGTTCTTAAGAGTAGTGGTTGATGGGCAGAAATCAGAGGCTCTCAGTATTAATGCTGGAGTCCCTCAGGGGTCAATCCTGGTCCAACGCTTTACCTGATCTACATCAATGATTTTCCAGACCGCATTCTTAGATCATTTGTAATCATTTATGCTGACGACACTACCATCTATGGTAGGACTTCGAAGACCGTAAACGACCAAGTTCTCTCTGACTCTCTCTCCTCTGATCTTGAGCATGTGGTACAATGGGGGAAAAGTGGCTGGTTACTTTTAATGCATCTAAAACCAAGTTTCTATCTTTACATAATCAACGCTCTGATCCCCATCTGGCATCAACTGAAATGAATGGCTCTCGTCTTGGGGAGACTCCATGTTTTGACACGCTTCTGGGCTGTAATTTTACTCCCGATCTGAAATGGAACACGTATATCAAATCCATTGCCAAAGTTGCTAGAAAAATGGTGGGATCCTTCTACCGCTCACATAATTAATTTTTTAAAAAGAGTTTTTAAATTTTATTTCTATATTTATAATGTGGGCAATAATAACCTTGAAATAACGTTACGGTTAATTTTTAGTTCCGTATTCGCTCATTTATGGCAAGTATTGTTTACAATTTATCGATTGTTTTATTACTAAGATTTCAGACCATTTTAGCGTTAATATTTTATTGAATACGAGAATAAAGAAAAGAGATACATTATATTTATTAATCCTCATACAGCATTTCGGGTTAAGGATTCTATTCTATTTTTCATTATTTAATATTTTAAAATTCGTTATCATTCGGATCAAGCATGTTTCTATATAGTTATGAAAAAAACAATTACGAAGGGAGATAATCTAATTACGTTGTTAACTGCTAGTAGATGATTTCTGTTGAAGTAAACAGAATTCATCTACTAGCAATTAATTATGTGAAATAAAGAAATATAGAAATCTAATTCAGGAATTCAATAAATGGGATATATATAAAAAAAATGTTTTAATTGGCTACCGATTTTTTGTGGAAATTTCTTATAAATTGGTTTTTAAATAAGGGTACGAAAATTAGATGATATATTAATATTTGAATGAGCTTTTTTTTTACGGAGGATGCCTCATGGGTAATTTTTTTTTTTCACATGCCCCTTTTCCGTTAAGGGAATTTTTTCTTTAAAAAATGTTATATTGTCAAGAGTGTTTTTACTCAAGAAGTCTGAAGAAATGCTGGTTGTGAAAATTTTCAAACGCCATAATGCTTGAAATTGTCGAACTGGTATTGAAACAATTGTAACTTACAATGAAATACACTTTTTGTTGCTATCAACTCCTTTTTTGAAGTCTTGGTTTTGTTAATACAATATATTAATGCTCAATTATGAAATATGATAATTTCATAGCTTACTTTTTAAGTCATCTCCCTTTGGCTTAAAACTTATTGGTATATGAAAATTTACTGGATTACACGAACTCAGTAAAACTCAGTATCTATCTTCTATACTCCTATAAATTCGATTTTCTTTTGTGTGTATTGATATTCATATTAAAACCCCTATTTTCTATTTATTTAAAAAGAAAATACAATTTTCTTATATATAGGTTGTGGAAATGCATTCACTAGCAAAAGATCTAGCTAATTTGCATATTCTTTTAAACATTCATTGTAATTAATTCCCTATTAGTTCTTTCAGTTTTTTATGGGATGATCATCTTTAGTTAACTATTACGTATGATTATATTCATGCAAATATTCTACATGATTTATATTTTCGTAATATTTGCGTAAAAAGTTTACAGGAAACACAAAATTGTTTGCATATACATTTATGTATGCGTATGTATTTTTGTTTAATCTATCTATCTACCTATCTAGATATCTAGATATCTAAAAAATCTGAATGTGTCTGTCTGTCTGTCTGTCTGTCTGTCTGTGTGTCTGTGTGTCTACGCAATAACTCTGTCAATATTCGGTCTACAGACTCGAACTTTGATACACAGGGTACTGAGATTTTGGAAAATCTTTGTAATCGGTTTTCGCCCAGGAATTTTGTTGTTAAGGGGTCAACGTTCAACGATTTGACCTTTGAGAACTCTACCAAACTCCTCTGACAATTTTGGGTCTAAACAGTTGAAATTTTATATATAGGTTCCTTGGACATGGATCTAACTTAATAACTTGATTTGAGTCCCAAACAATAAATGTTAAGGGGTCATAATGGGGCTCAAAGTTAAAAATAATTGACCGCTTTTTTTTGCTCAACATACACCTCCAAACCCCCGGGCAACGCCGGGCCGAAATGCTAATATTACATACAAGTCTATATATATATATATATATATATATATATATATATATATATATATATATATATATATATATATATATATATATATATATATATATATATATATATATATATATATATATATATATATATATATATATATATATATATATATACGTATGTTATTGAATAATATAAATATAAGGATGCTCGATATAGTATCATAGATATACATAGGGACGTGCAGAGGGGGTGCTATGCGTGCCAAGTACCTGCCCCTTTTACTCCTGTTTTAAAGAGGAATGTATTATAGGCCTGTGCCTTACCGAGATGTGTTCATTTTTTTCTTTTTACACTTGGGCATCTACTCCAAAAACGTTCCCTGCACGTCACTGTATATATATATATATATAGATACAGATACCACGGGAAAATGTTTCTATTCATAATTTGACTTTCAATGGACTTTTGGTTTCGAATTTTATTAGAATTATTCATGTCACTATTTACGAATTTTTGACGTGTGGTTTATGTAATCAATTAATTCATTGTTCCCGGATTTTGCCATTTGACTCTATCGAATCCATAGCCATTATTGCACAGTTCAACACAAATATTTTCAAATCACTTCCTTGAACAATGTGCTTCTGTTTTGAAACTTTTCGTGAGTGTTTTTTTATTCTTTTTAGAAATGGTAGGAGTATTCAAATTTGTGCAAATTAGTATTTTTTTTTTAAATATTATTAGTTATTTCCTCTGACGAGAAGAGCTTAAGGAAAAATTGGTATATTGCTTAGTTGAACATTTGCTGAACTAATAAATATAGTAAATTTTATTTTTCATCATTTCAATTTCTCTTCTCTCTCTCTCTCTCTCTCTCTATATATATATATATATATATAATATCGCTCGCTCCATATATATACCCGTTCACATACACTTTTCACGATAAAGCTAG
This sequence comes from Euprymna scolopes, assembly GCF_053919585.1. Classification (NCBI taxonomy): domain Eukaryota; kingdom Metazoa; phylum Mollusca; class Cephalopoda; order Sepiida; family Sepiolidae; genus Euprymna; species Euprymna scolopes. The sequence goes on along the minus strand of NC_136502.1, from coordinate 7,853,914 downwards.
AACCCAGAATTAGATAGAATCGAGCAATTGCATCGACAACGGACAACGCCAGACCCAAAGTGGGTTTCGATGTACTGCATCTCATCAGTGACATGCTCCGACATAGGAGCGAGCCCAGGTCGTCGCACTCATGAAATGTGCAATACTGACAACCTAACCATATGGGCCACGGCGCAATCTATTGGCTATGCCTCGATTTTTAAATTCTTATATTTTTATCCAGTTCTACATTCTACGATGTGACGTTGTCGATGCAATTGCTCGATTCTATCTAATTCTGGGCTCTAGCTTTATCGTGAAAGGTGTATGTGAACGGGTATTTATATATCTATCTATACTCTCCTCTTAATGTCTAATATATATATATATATATATATATATATATATATCGTTTCATTCTGTCTCTCTCTTTTACTCTCTCTCTCTCTCTCTTTCTCTCTCTCTCTCTCTCTCTCAATCTCTTTTGGCATCTTTTTCATTTGTTCTCTCCTTGCCAGCCCAACTCAGTGAGGAGGAGACAATATGTATAACATATATTATAAAAACTATATTCTTCGTGCCAATGTCTCGGCATAGGTCATTATCCATAACGACGCTTCGTCCATTAAGAAGATCCAGCTACCAAGGAAGATTCTTCACCGGACAAGGAAGTCCTGACCAGCAGAAGAGTCATATCAGACAATTATTTCGAAAATATATTGTTACTATTAAAACGACTCTATAAAATGCTTTTATCATTTTAAGTAAATAATTAAAAATAATAAAACTAGACAGAATGCTGATTACGCCCTCGTTTCTTGGATCATCCTAACAGTAACCTTGGCCTCCTCTGGGATAGGGTAGGTAAGGGTCCTGCATTCAAAACCTGGTTGCTAAGAAACAAAGTCAAGTGTCTCATTAAATATGCTATCTAATGAGATACTTAATATCAATATGTAGTTCTACGTACACGGTGTTGCCCGGCAGTGTACTGACTTGCAATTTATTTTTCTGTTTTGAATCGATGCTATTTGTGTGTATTATTTGGATTTTCTCTGAATACTGTTGTCATCTGAAGTGTTATTTCCACAACATTTCGGTCGATGTAACCTCCAAGGAACCTATATCTCAAATTTCAATTATTTATATCCAAAGTTGGCGGAGGAGTTTGGTAGAGTTCTCAAAGGTCAAATCGTTGAACTTTGACCCCTTAACAGACATCTCTGGGCGAAAACGGATTAGGAAGATTTTCCCAAATCTCCATACCCTGTATATAAAATTTCGAGTCTGTAGACTAAAAACTGACACAGTTATTGGTAGGGAAATGTACACAGACAGACAGACAGACACACACAGACACTTTCACTTTTATATATATATATATATATATATATATATATATATATATATATAGAGAGAGAGAGAGAGAGAGAGAGAGAGAGAGACATACATACATAAACAAATGATAAAAGTCTATATTCCAAATTTAATGATGTTGACCATCTTACAATTTATTCCTTTAATTACGTTGACATTCAAAAATTCTTGACAGTATCCGTTTTGTAAAAATCATTTATTTAATTATTATATCAATCGATGAATCTTTTTTCCCCTTAACTCATCAGAAGAAATAGCACCTATCAATCCACCAAAAGAAAAGAAATATTAAGAACGGCTTTGGGAATAAAGACTCTCAACCTTGAAAGCTGTTCTTAACGTTTATTCCTAAATTCTTTTTTAACATAGGGAAGTTGTTGGAGTTCAAGAATTGTAAATGTCAACGTAATTAAAGGAATAAATTGTAAGATGGTCAACATCATGAAATGTTGGATATAAACTTTTGTCATTTGTATATATATACATATATATATATATATATATATATATATATATATATATACTCCCATAAATGTAGGGTTTTTGTGTATTGATATTCGTATTAAAACCCCTTTTTTATTTATACAAAATACAAATTTGTTATATATGGGTCGGGAAATTGCATTCATCTGCAAAAGATCTAGCTAATTTGCATATTCTTTTAAACATTCATTTTAATTAATTCCTTATTAGTTTTTTTCGGTTTTATTATGGGATGATCATCTTTAGTTAACTATTACGTGTAATTATATTCATGCAGATATTCTACATGATTTATACTTGCGTAATATTTGCGTAAAAAGCTTATAGTAAACACAAACTCTTTATATATATATTTACGTGTGCGTATATATATTTGTTTAAAATAATTTGCCTACAAAACTCTTCTTTTAGGTTTTGGTCTTCAGACGTGAAACTTAATATATAGGGTATTCGAACCCATGCGAAACATTATATTTGGGTTTTAGCAGGCGGACATTGGAGCAAAAGTGTAAAAATTCAAAAGGAAATTTGCCAGCTGAAGGTCGAACGACGGCATTACGAATATGCATACATAACGTAATAGCTATTGGTTCGTGTTTTAATTTTTACTCTTGCAGCGAACGTGTCTTTATAGCTCAGACATAAAGTCAAAGGAAAAACTAAGCTAACCGTTTTGGTTTCGATTTTCGCTGGTGGCGCACGAGTCATTTCTTTTAACTTTTTAAATCAGTACTATATATTGGGTCCAATGTAATAAATACGAAATCTGCATTAATAAAATATATCATATTTAAGCGTATTTGACGATCGGGCAATGCCGGGCGGCCTGCTAGTATATATATATATATATATATATATATATATATATATATATATATATATATATATATATTTAAATAAGGGAGTAGTCACCAACAATGTGTATTTTTTAACATTATTTTATTATTCCGTGTCTTGGTTTTTCATTGAGAATTATGTTTGGATCGTTGTAATAATGTTTTTAAGTCATTGAAATCGTTTACGTACGTTTCAGACGGTCTGATGCGTCCTCGTTAGAAATTATTTTCAAATGTGTAAAAATGGCGATTTTCGTTAGTTTGAAGTTTTTCCAAGGGGTGGAGGCTTGTAAGTGTTTATTATACATTGGTATGCTGAATTTTTTTTTTTTTTTTTTGGTTTGTCCAGGGAGATTTTGACCTGGCTGTAGTCAGTCAGTCGCTATTTCTTTCTGCTAATGTGGTTTTTTTTCCTTTAGAGTGGGGTAGTGTGTGTGTGTGTGTGTGTGTGTGTGTGTGTGTGTGTGTGTGTGTGTGTGTGTGTGTGTGTGTGTGTGTGTGTGTGTTTGCTTTTATTGGTTTGGGAATGTGTATATTGTTTTATAGTATTTTGGGGTTATTTGCTTTCTTAGGAAGGCGGCTGTGGTCTGAGGTCGTTACTAATGTGTATGTGTGGGGAGGGGGGACTGGCTCTTCTGAAGTAAGGGTAGGGGTGCTTTCATTCTATTTTGATATTTATTTTTTGGATTCTTGGATTTTAGTATTGTGATTTTTTCGTTTTAGTCTTATATTATGTTTGTTTAGAAAGAGGGGTGTATTTAAAATAGGGGATTTTTTAATGTTTCTATTTATTTGTCTCCCCATGTGGGTATGGCCAGACCCAGGATCGGTTCCTAGTGTGGGGAAGATTTTGTTCCCCAGAGGGGGGCATTGGGGGGTGTAGGTATGGGAGGGGGATGATAGAAGGGGGTTCTCCTCCCCTGACTGAGGAGGGAGCGAGGTGTTGGAACAGATATTATACTACGGTTCTAGGTGTCTCCTAGTGTTGTTTGTTTCGAGGTTAATTAGGGTTGGTATTGTTCAGTGTGTTGTATTAGAGATAGGGGTGTTATGTCTGTGTGTGGTTGTATGCGCGCACGTGTGTGTTTTAATGTGTCGGTTCTGATTTATGTGTGGGTGTGTATATGTGTATGGGTGTGCATGCGAGTGTACCTTGCATTTCATGTTTTTGTGTGATGGTATTAGGTTCTGTTCAGTTCAGGAGTGAATTTGGTGATGAAGTTTTTTTCCTGTGTAAGTAAATAAAAATAATTGTCTGTTTGGAAGATTGGCATTATTTTGAAGCTGTTTCCACTGCATGTGTGTACGTGTTTTGAAACATAGAGGTGTCTGTTATCTGCAATTTTCATGTTGCTCTTATGTAAGGCCACTCTATTGCTGAAATTTTTGGTGGCGCCTATGTAGGATTTGTTGCATGTTGTGCATCTTAGTGCATATACTACATTTCTGGAGGTGCAAGTTAGATCCTTTTTTTATTTTGAATGTTTGTGCTGGGTTTTTGAATGTGTATGTGTTACCTTCTATTATTATGTCACATACTCCACATCGCGGTTTGTTGCATTTTGTAACTCCTTTTGTAGTATGTGGGACGAGTTTTGAGGAAGTTAGGACGTGTTTTAAGTTTTTGGGTTGGCGTTTGCTTTTTATTATTTTTGTTGTTTTAAGTATGTTGTTTAGTTTGTCGTTCTGATTGAGGAGGATAAGGTTTTTTGTTATCTGTGTGAATAGTTCTGGGTTGTTTGTGTTGTGTGTAGAGACGTATGCTAGAATGTGTTCTTTGTTGTGTTCTTTTGGGGTTCTTAGTTGGTCTATTGGAATTTTTTCAGCCAGTTCAATACCTTTCTGTATTAGTGGTAGTGGGTATCATCTTTTCCGCAGTGTTATTTGTAGTTCGTTCAGTCTAGTTGAACGGATGTGTCTGTCTGTTACTATGGTGCAGACTCTACGTGCTAGGGAGTAGGGTATTGATTTTAGACAGTTTTTAGGATGGTGGCTTTTGAAGTGGAGGTATTGCTGAGTGTCTGTGGGTTTGTGGTAGATGTCTGTGATTATGTTGTTGTTTTTTATTGTTACTCGGATGTCTAGGAAAGGTAGTTCTGTGGAGCTTTGTTCTAGTGTGAAGTTTATTTTTGGGTGTAGATTTTGTAGTAAAATACACCCCTCTTTCTAAAAATAAATATCAAAATAGAATGAAAGCACCCCTACCCTTACTTCAGAAGAGCCAGTCCCCCCTCCCCACACATACACATTAGTAACGACCTCGGACCACAGCCGCCTTCCTAAGAAAGCAAATAACCCCAAAATACTATAAATCAATATACACATTCCCAAACCAACAAAAGCAAACACACACACGCGCACACACACACATAAACACACACGCACACACACACACATAAACACACACGCATACACACACACACACATACACACACACACACGCCCTACCCCACTCTAAAGGAAAAGAAAAAACACATTAGCAGGAAGAAATAGCGACTGACTGACTACAGCCAGGTCAAAATCTCCCTGGACAAACCAAAAAAAAAAAAAATTCAGCATACCAATGTATAATAAACACTTACAAGCCTCCACCCCTTGGAAAAACTTCAAACTAACGAAAATCGCCATTTTTACACATTTGAAAATAATTTCTGACGAGGACGCATCAGACCGTCTGAAACGTACGTAAACGATTTCAATGACTTAAAAACATTATTACAATGATCTAAACATAATTCTCAATGAAAAACCAAGACACGGAATAATAAAATAATGTTAAAAAATACACATTGTTGGTGACTACTCCCTTATTTAAATATACATCTTTCTTTCGTTGGCATTTATTAACCCATTTTATATATATATATATATATATATATATATATATATATATATATATATATATATATATATATATATATAGTGTCAGTGGATAATTATATTTTAAAAACAATATATATAATAAAAGAGTGTAATTACCAGCAATTGTCGGTTTTTAAGACTTTTATCATTTTTGAATATTTTTTAATATTTTCATAATGCGTATCGAGCATTATTTAGCTCGTTTCAGATATTTTTTAGTTTAAAGTTCATAGTTAAAAGTTTTTTGGTTAAGAGTTTGCTTTTTTGTTGAAAAGTTCATGATATATAAAGACAGGGAGTGCGTGTGTGCGCTTGTGTGTTCGTGTGCGTATGTTGACGTGTTGTGTGTGAGTGTTTTGATATGCTTGATTTGGGCCGTGTGTGTGGGTGTTTATATGTAAATGTTTCTATCCTGGGTACGTCGTGTTGTATTGGCTAATGTGTTCCTAGTTACTTGTTTTATCACTAGGGCCTAGTTAGGCACAAGGTTGATCCCTAGTATAAACATAGATACATATATACATATACACGCACATATATATATATATATATATATATATATATATATATATATATATATATATATAGACATGCATATGTATAAATTAAATGGAAAATAAATAAGAATGAGAGTAAACATATATACACACATATACACCCACACCCACACATATATACATATATATACATATGTATACATATATATATATATATATATACACACACACATGCACATATACATACATTGATTAAAATTGCTTTAGTCTAGAGAGTTTTTTTTTAATATATCCAGAATAGTGCGTCATGTTCCTAGTCATTTGCTTAGTTTGAGCAATCGGTATTATATTGGTACCTGTGCCGGATACATGCGTGTGAGTGCGTGCGTGCGTGCGTGCGTGCGTGTGCCTCATCGTGTTTGTCTTGATTCGTGTGTGAGGGAGCACACTTGCATAAGCATGTGTCCGCGTGTGTTTTGTGTTTTGAGTAGTTATATGTTTTGTTATTGGGATTTGTTTAATGCGGGAGTAAATTTTGTTATGAATTTTTTTCTTGTGTTAGTAAAAAAAAGTTGTGGTTTGGAAAATGAGCATTATCCAAAATTTGCCTCCACTGCGTTTATATATTAAAGTCAATTCGTCTGGTGATAGCTCATACGATAATGACGAAGGCTGGAGTGCTAAATGTTTTGGTTTCGATTCTAGATGATGACATCCAAGTCATTTTTTGAAACACTATTTATTATTGGGTACAATATAATAATGAAGTAGAGAATTGGCTATATAATAATAAATATGTAATCTGCATAAATTAAAATAGCATATTTAAGCATATCTTACAACCGCCCAACATCGGGCGCCCTACCTGCCTCATTTTGTTGCTGCTATTCTGTTTTATCTACTTGCTGGATCAGTTTTTCTCTCAGTCTATCTATCTATCTATCTATCTATCTATCTGTCAGCTTATCTATCTATCTATTCATATAATTGTGTTCATATTAAGCTATATGTATCTCTCCGTTCCACTTTCTCTCTCTCCCCCCTCTCTCTCTCTTTCTTTCTCTCTCTCTCTCTCTCTCTCTCTGTTTTTCTCCGCCCCTTTCCTTCTCTTCATTTATTTATATATATATATTAATACTATATATCCAAACTATATCCTCATCTCTAACCTCCATATATATTTTTTTCCTTCCACTCTCAACAGACGCATATTCAGGGACTTGTTGCAGTGACACCTGGTGGTAAAGGAGATAAGCAACATATGATTATTGCCCCTTTGCATGACAGTGAGTTTTCTGATGTGCTGGGCAGAAACTCCCCGGCGGACTGTCGACACACATCCTGCCCCCGGCCATTGCCACCTCTACCGCATTTTCAACGATCATCCAAATTCAAGAAATCAGCAACTTTTGCAGTTTCCAAGTTCTTTTCAAAATACAAATAAAAATTTTAAAAAACTAGAACATATGTAAATAAAGAGAAAAAAATTATATATATATATATATATATATGTTGATAACATTTTAATTTTGAAGAACTAATAAAATGGCCGACGGCCTATTTTCTACAATTTCATACGTTTTTTTCTTTTCCGTGAGATAAAATCAGAAGAGAAAAATAACCTATAGACTTGGTCGCTGATAAAATTCCAAAAGACAAAAAAAAAAAAAACATTTTTAAAGACAAATTTGATTATATATCCATATTTTTTATATATACCAACTTCATTTTTCTTTGACTAGTTTGAACATTTTAATTCAGAACTTTATACCATTGGGACACTCATGTAAATATCGAAATATTTTGAAGAAAAAAAAAAAGAAACTGCTGTAGAGGATGATAAATTTAAAAGTGATACCTGTGAAAACAAATTGGGACTTTTGGAACATTTATTTCATATAGGATTCTGTAAGAAAGCTTGGCAAACGATTTTGGTTATACGTTTCTGAATTTTTGCGATGAGGATTGATTATTCATATTATTTGGATTCTTCAGACTACTGTTCTCTCCTTATGTGCTATTTGCACAACGTTTCGGTTGATGTAACCTCCGACCGTCTTCGGGTGCATTTTGTCGAACTCAGGAATCTGTACAAAATTTCAAACGGAACCCTTTTATAAATAAAACGAGGGTAGCATGTTCGCGTTTCGTCAGCCATGACTGGAAAGAAGTCCTATGTAATTGATAATGGTATTGTCCAGAAATACGCTTTGCGAAGTGGATAAATTACTTGGTAAAATTCAGTAGTAGTTACAATTTTCTGGCGGGATGGGTGAGGGTTCAATCATCGGGGGGAGTGACATAAAAATACAATTGCGAATGATTTAGGACATTTACTCTTCTGCTACCATACGTTAAATAAAAGGTTCCGTTCGGAATTTTATGCAGATTATCAAGTTCCACTAAAACATTCCTGAGTTTGACAAGATATCCCTGAAGAAAGTCGGGGGTTACACCGACCGAAACGTTGTAAAAAATAACACTCAAGATAAGCACTATAGTCCAAAGAATCCAAATAATATGTATTTTGGTTTATAATGTAACATTTATTGTAAGGTTTCACTCATTTCCGACATTTTCTAACAATGACTGTTTATTTTGCAATCCACTTTTTTCTTTAATTTTATAAGTTAACGAGAAGGCCGCCTGGCGTTACCCGGTCGTAAGATACGCTTAAAAATGATATTTTTTTATTTGTGTAGATTACGTATTTATTATTATAGAGACAATTCTCTATACATTATTATATTGAACCTAATATATAGTAGTGAGATCAAAACTAGTGTGTGTATATATATATATATATGCAAAACAAACAGGAATTATCCCGACACACACACACACACACACACACATATATATATATATACATATATATATATATATATATATATATATATATATATATATATATATATATATATATATATATGTTGTTTTGAAAAAAGAAAAACCGAATTAATTTATGAAATGATCCACGTTTTGTCCCTATTGCAGAGGACATCTTCAGGATATTAAAAGGAAAAATGAAAAAAAAAAAAAAAAGAAAACGATCATAGACCATATGAAAATGAAAAGAAAACTGTTAGAATCCTACCCATAAAGGAAACTATGTGTGTGTATGGGCACACTTCCCAATATGGGTGGGATTCTAACACTGTTTCCTTTTCATTTTCGTATGGTCTACGATCGTTTTCTTTTTTTGCATTTTTCCTTTTAATATCCTGAAGATGTCCTCTGCAACAGGGACCATAGTTGATCATTTCATAAATTCATTCGGTTTTTCTCTTTTCAAAACAACATAACGTCAACCATCGCATTTTTATTATATATATATATATATATATATATATAAAATATATATATATACTCATCTATATACAGTACTGTTTCGCTGTATCACAGCTTATCAGTGCGGCTAGACAAGTAACTACCTCAAGCCTGGTTTGAAACTCGACCACCTATGCAACAATCGGCGCTCCTAACCGTTACTGCTTAAATGGCTATGTACATTAACAATGTTTAAACAGTGTCCAAATCACCCTGTCATCCCTTTTTCAAAAGATGGAATCGCTCAACGATAATTAAAGACAAGATGCAAGCAAGCAAAGTCCACAAAGTTTAAAAATCTTATAGATTTAATAAAAATGGCCCAACCTATTTAGACTTGCATTAGTAATGAACATTTTAAGTAAAGAAAATACAAGAAAGTGTTTCACGGAACGAAAATGGCATATTTAAAAAATTACCTAATTTGATCAAGTAGTTTATTTTCAAGTTTTATGCCGTGCTCGATGGGAGAAAAAAACAGTCGCCATATTAGATTGAAACTGAGAGCGGCCAAGGGTGGACAACTCTATCTGGCTATTTTTTTTTCTTTTCAAAGGCTCATAAATAGCTGCTAAAATATATTATTACTAAAAAGCTTAAAATTTAATTGTCTTAAATAAAAAATACTTTATCAATTTTCGTGATTTTTTGGAATATAACATCTTCACCGCGTGACAATTAAGTGCATGGTACTTATTTATAATGTCTCCCCACGGGACAGAGTTAGACACCGCCTTTATTTTTGTTTTTAGAAATAAGTGCAATTCTATATTTTTCAATTATAAACGAGTTTATTATTAACTTATCAACCACAAATAGTAAAAATAAATGACCTTCTAACATGAATTTGAAATAAAAAAAATAAACTTGTAGTTTATTTTTTTTAATTTAAAATTCATTTTTTTTAATTTCTACACAGAATATATAAATTATCTAGCACATTTCTATTCAATCAAAATATATTTTTAAACTGAAGTTATTTTAGTTAAACATGTCACAGCGATATGACACGGTACAAAAGATACAAAAACAATTTATTTTATTTCATTCGTTATAAAAAATTAGGATTCGTTTTGATTAAAAACGACAAGAAAATAGAAAAAAATCTTTATATTATAAAAATTACGTAAATTGATCAAACAGTTTTATACATAGAAAATCTGTTTACACGATTATTAGCGATTTTACAGGTAAATTGTATCTATTACATAGCTAGGTGTGTCAGAAACTTCGTGAATAATATTGAATAATTCGACCCCCTGTCTTTCCAAGCTTATAACTACTCAAAAAATGTAATTCAAACCCTATTTTTTTTTTCAATTAAAGGAGCAAGGACCAAGGTTTTATTTTTAAAAAATAAATAAATAAAACATTGTGATTTAAAAAAATGGTTTTAAACTTCCGACTTTACAGGTAAATTTCTAAAAAGAAAAGCTATTCGCTTTTTGTTTTAAATTAAAATATATTATTTATTGATATTTTATCTTCAATGTGTTATATATAAAACTTTGGTGAGTAAATTAATTATTTACTTTTTAATAGACATTTCAAAATGGGGGGGCGTAAATTTATTCGACCCCCTGTCTTTCCAACTACTCGAAAAATGTAATTCACACCCTATTTTTTTTTTTTTTCAATTAAAGGAGAAAGGACCAAGGTTTCATTAAAAAAAATAAAAACAACATGGTCTTAAAAAAAAAGGTTTTAAACTTCGGACTTTACAGGTAAATTTCCAAAAAAAACTATTCTTTTTTTTTTGTTGTTTGTTTTAAATTAGAATATATTATTTATTGATCTTTTATTTTCAATTTTTGATATATAAAAATTATTTACTTTTTAATAGACATTTCAAAATAGGGGGGTGAATTAAAAAAACGTTTGTCTAAAATATTATATTCGGTTTATTGGAAAGGGCATAAAATTTCATATTGACCCTGAAAATATCGTAAAAATAGAATCAATAGAAAAATTTTGATAGATTTTTAAAGTTTAAAAATTGAAAAATACTGAACTCGTAAAATTCCATAAATTTCATTACTGTTTTTTTTTTTTAAATAAAAATATAATATTTCTATTACTTTTTATACAACTTTGATAGTTTATTTTGGAAGTATAATCCATAAAGAAAATTTAAAAAACCCACTATTAAAAGATAAACTACGAGTGTTTTTATTTTATTCGCAGTTTCGTGTTAGGGCTGTCAAAAATTCCTACAAAAATTCTTATACATACCTGATTTGGATCTCAATAGGCCGAATTGAGTTGTCTCCCCTTAATTTGTAAAAATAGCGGATAAAAAATAGCGTCCCTTTCGTTAAAAAAATGTTTATCAATTGATCAATTGACGTAATTTTTGGAATATGACATCTTCGTTCCGTGATAAAGATTGGTTAATATTTTCTGTATTTTTGTTGGGTTTTTTTTAATTAAGTTGAATTCTATCTAAGAACTCAAAAGTCCTATAACAAAGAATATGTACAGCCTTTCTAGAGTAAGTTTTGTTTTACAAGAAATTAAAAGGTGATAATTATTATTATTCGATCCGACTTCTTGATTTTTAGAATTTGCGATAAAATCTATAACAGCCCCTCTTCCACTGACAGCTTTTTCACAGAAAAAGAAAAGTAAATGAAGCCTTCAAGATTTATCTCCCTTATTACTATGTCGTTTAAGTTCTTGCAATGCGAGAGAACTGACTACTTCAATATTGGACCTTTTAATCAAAAGCAGTTTTTGATTTTCGTTCGGCAAATGAATTGCAGTCATGGAAGAATGTGATTAAAAAATGTTCTTAGTTTCGTTATATGTCACTAAGTGAGGAATCATTTCCATTAAAAGTCTAGTTAGCATTATGCATCTTAAATTTAGCAAAACGTCAGCATTATGTCAATAAGCCGAAACAAAACAAAATGGCCACTGAATAGAAAGTAGAAAAGTAACTTTTCTTGCCTTTGGTAAGAGTAATTTGTTGTTTTCATCCCCCCCTCTCTCTCTCTCTCTCTCTCTCTCTCTCTCTCTCTCTTTCTAAGCAATTCTACACAATTATCGGCTCTCTATTTTTTAACCCACCTTGTCTGTTTGTATGAATTGCTTCCCTTTGCTGTTTACACTGCGCATAACAAATGTTTTTAAAAAAACTACTTTTTAGAATTACACTTAAAAAATACAAACAAATCTTTATGGTGTACGTAATCGCCAAAGAAGGAAGATGTCATATTACAAAAATCACGTTAAGTGATCAAGTATTTTTTTAAAGAAATCAAAAATTATTAGTTAGCGAGGAGAGACGCCAAGTTTTTTAGAATCGGTTAAAATTAAAACTCGATTCGACTACCGAGATTTACGAACCATGCTATTTTTTGTCTTGTTTTATTATTAATCGCTAACGCTTATCAAAGGCAAGAAAAGTCATTTCTTTTTCTATTTATTAGTATTTTAAAGCGCTTTTTATGGTTAAATTAACAATTTTTCAGGTAAATTCGACACACTTCTATCAAAACTTCCAACTGCAAAACTTGACACTCTTTTAAGTTGACTTGCGTACGACTAAGTATGTAGCACGCCTTCTTCTAATTCGTTCCCTTATTCGCTTCACGTCTGTTTTTATTCACCTGTCTCATTTGCATAGAAACGGCGATAGTCTGCGGCGCTCACGTGACCGTCAGCCATAAAACTAAGTGACATCATTTTAGCCCCCCTCTCTCCCCCTGTCTCTCCCGCCTCTCTTCGATTTTTTTCTGTTGTTACACATACACATGCTAACCAAGTAAGTTACGATTTTCCCTACACTTATTTTTTATCGATGACTTCGTAGGCTTTCAATGTTTTATAAAGCTTCAGTGCCATTAATAATATTTGAATCTCTTAATTTGAAAAAATATCAATTTACGTGATTTTTGAAACATGACAGCCTCGTTCTGTGATTAGTATGTACATAATAAATATTTTTCTGTATTTCTTTTAATTGTGTGTAATTCTAAATAAGCACTTGAAAAAAAAAATTACTTATTTAGTAGAAACTCATCCGTCAGATAACAACACCCGTCTAGCTGAATCCACTGTCAAAAACTTTCCCCATGCCTAAATCAAAACGTAGATTCCATGAACAACGCTTCTTTCTTAGAACTGCACGCCTGTGGAACTCTGTTCCGTCTGCCTGCTTCCCTCCTGACAACAACTTGGATGTCTTCAAGTCCAACGTAAACAAATTCCTGATGAACCGCCCCCTTAAGTAGACACTTTAAATATCCACACTAACGTACTGTACTTACAATAACCCTTATCCCTGAGTGGCTTCCGGGCCTTGATAAGTGGTGACCACCTTGTAAAAAAAAAAAAAAATAGCTGCATACAAAACAGGATAAAACTAGAAATTTTTTTTTTTGGGGGGGGTAAGCAACAAAAGAAGCAAGATTGTGGTAATCACTCATATTAACTCATTCGAGTTATTGCTCCGTGTCACTGTATAGGAAGTAAGCTGTGGCAGTTGATTTCGCTTCCCTGTTGATGAAACATAATAGACACGAGGAAAAACGAATGTACACACATACAAGTGTGCAACAGCAAAGGTCCTAGAAAATGACAGTCGATACTGGCTATAATGGATGATAACATTTAATGCTACTAAGACTAAGCTTCTTTCCTTTAACAATTACACGAAGTATTTTCAACCACCGATTGCCATCACAATAACACCCTACCTGAAAGCTCTTTATTCAAACTCCTTGACCTAACATTCAGAGGTAACATGAATTAGTATAAATGCATTGAGGACATTGCTAAAGTTGCTGCAAAGAAGGTGGGCTCCCTCTACCATGCTAGAAAATTACTCACACATAAGACCATCCTATATCTTTACAAAGCCACAATTCGCCCATGCATGGAGTATTGTTGTCACATCTTGGCTGGTGCATCTACCACTAGTCTCTCCCTCTTGGACAGGATCCCCAAAAAAGGGTCTCAAATCAAATAGGTCTTGTACTATCAGTCAAGCTCCAACCTCTGTCCAAACACCGCAACGTTGCATCCTTGTATATGTTTTACAAGTATTTTAGTGGAATGTGCTCTGATAAACTACATGTGCCCCTTCAATGTATATACCCCTGACAACCCCGTTTAGCGACAAAATTCCATCCCTTCACTGCAGATATCCGTAGATCCCTTCTACTCTAATAGCCTCTTTTTTTTCAGACTGTTAGACTTTGGAATTCCCTCCCTGGTTCCTGCTTTAAGATTAAATGTAATATAAACCAACATGTTGCTCATCTTTTTACATAATTCCTTGTAAACGTGGTCTCAAATAGCAACCCCTGACGCCCAAACGGCAATATACCTTGTTTAAAGTAAGCAAAAGTAGAAAAAATTGATGATGCATCATTGACCTAATGGATTCAATCGCAGACTATGGAATCGGTTATTTTTATCCTATTGTGGTCATTTATGCGTGAATACTGCTGGAAAGGATATGAAATCACAGTTCCCTAAAAAACAACTTATATTCAATTAATTGTATATAATAAATCGTTGATAATATTTTTTGCGGTTTGACATTAAATAACATACAAACGGTTGGTATGCTGTGAAACAAACAAAGTAAAATCATAATCATTATTTCATGAGAAAATACAAAACAATTTATACGGGCTCTTCATCTAAAATTATTGCTCCGTTTCTTTTTCTAAAGGTTGTCTACAAAGTCTAGATACATAAGAAAAAATAAAAGTTTTTTTTTGTTTTTTGGTGCTAGTGTACGAAACTGTGGTTTTATTGATCTTAAAAGTTGAACAGAAATATTTTTTAATTAATTTAAAAAAAAAAAAGCAGTTCAAAGAATTGGTGGGCATTTATTACAAAAACAAACTGAAAAAAGTGTTAAAGAAATAAATATATAACAAATAAAGGCGCTTCTATATATATATATATATATATATATATATATATATATATGTGTGTGTGTGTGTGTGTGTGTGTGTGTGTGTGTGTGTGTGTGTGTGCGTGTGAGGTCTCAAATAGTAACATATCCAAAAATTACGAAAAACGATCAGGTAGAAAAATAATTATTAATGAAAACAGAAACTTGTGAAATACACTTATTAAAAAAGAAATAAGTTGGCAGGGGAGATCATTAAATTCTGTTGCTAACGTCACGTGATAACGTAATTCAAAATGTCGGACAAATTTTATTCCCCATGAAAACTTTATCGAAAACTGTTTTTCATTAATAATTATTTTTCTCCTTAATCGCTTTCCGTAATGTTTGGATATATCACCATTTGCAACATGACAATTACGTGGGTCCCATTGATTTTACTTTAAATTCAATATTTTTTCATTATTATAATATAGAAGCGCCCAAATAAATGTTCCAAAGGCAACATAAGATGCTGGTCATATTCATGTTCAGTCAATGCTTGCATCATGTAATGTGACGTCAGTCAGTTAATACCACGTGACCTGAATTTTCCGAGACAAGAAAGAAGCCAGAAACTTGGGATCCCTTTCGTATACTAGCACCAAATTTCTTTTATACAAATAGCATCTTCAATATGCTTTGCATTATTCACAAGACAAACATGGGTGCGTTTCGCAACATATTCTGAGAATTCGATGCAATAAATTTTGCTACATTCAATCTCCATTTGTTGGGTCTTCATTTGCTTACCGCCCCTTGAGGGCAAAATTAGACGCAAAGAGCATTCTGGATTAGAACAAATATATAAAAAAAAATGTTTCAGTCTAAAAGGATCTCTCATTCACTGACTGATTACACAAATGATACTATACTTTGCTTTTAGCTTTAATGGGATGTGCTCTGGCGAATTTGTAAATGCACCCGTCTAATCCGACAAGCAGAAAAATCCCACCTCTTCACTGCCGATATCCATAAATGCTGGAAAGATTTCTACTCTAATAGTTTCTTCCCTCGAACTGCTGATTATTGGAATTCCCTCCCTGTTTCCTGCTTGCCTGACTATAGTAACACACAGAAAGTTAAATGTCATGCGAAAGGACATCTTACTGCTTAATTCCCTACTTAAGGTGTCTCTGTAGATATGGTTTCACATAGTAGCCCTTTATGTAAAAATGGCAATGTATGTTGTTTAAATTAGTTAAAAAATGCAAAAGGTTGTGTTATCTTTTTTTTTTTTTTTACTATTTTCAGCCTAAATACGGTGTGTCGCCACCGGCAATGTAAGGCGCTACTGTTTAGGATCGTGTCTAACGAAGGATTGTGGGGATTTGAGTAGCGAGATGTCCACAGTATATTTAAACTTCTGCATGCCAGTAGGTCAGGGAAGCAGGTAACAGGGAGGGAATTCCAAAATCTAGCAATCCGAGGAAAAAAAACTATTAGAATAGAAGACTTTCCGTTATCTAGCAACCTTAACAGTGAAGGGGTGGGATTTTGCTGTTTGTCGAGTTGCTCGTGATTATGTACGTCGAGTTCAGTTGAGTTTATTGGATCTGTGATTTTTGTTGAGTACGCCAGAAAGCGGAAACTAAGAAAGCTCTAGCCTTCGGGCTAAGATCACAGTGTAGTATCTGTTCTAATGCTACACTTAAGTGTATTTGTCGTTAGTCAATGGAGAGGGTAAACCTTTTTTTATACTAAGACAATTTTTATTTTTGCCTACTTCCAGGGTGCCCATTTTTGTGGAGCTGGTTTTTCCCTCACAGTAAAAACGACCTTGTGTCACATTTTTCTTTTGTGGGGAAGCAAATGAATACCAAGAGACCTAAGATCTGGCGAACGAGAAAATGACTTCGTCGAGTAATCAAATATGTGAAACTGACATTCAAATAATCTTTCACCGTTGGAACCATATTGAATTTTGTGTTTCATTTGATTGGAGGAAAAATATCTGATTATCCTGTGTCTAGATTCTACAGAGAGAGAGAGAAAAAAAGAAACATTATAATTATCAGCCTCCATTTTTATTTTTCATTTCATGTCATCTCCGATCCATATATATATATATATATATATATATATATATATATATATATATATATATATATATATATATAAATATATATATATATATATATATATATATATATACACACACAAACACCTGTGTTATGTTTCATTCTATGTAAATAATTTTCTTTCCTTGATTGATATTTTTTATACAATTATTTTACGTAGATATAAACCGCCTCCCCGTACCATCCAGTGTTAACATAAACGATATAAATTTTATGGATTAAAATAACGGATATTTTGAAGATTCGTCCATTTAATATGTCCCCTTGAGGACAAAAATGTTTTTTTCCAACTTAAGCGCTACAGACAAACAAAACTGCTATTTCAAATTTACGAATCAAAGCACGGCAAATTGACGGACAGAATTACTTATAAAAATACAATTACTGATGAGTAAAGCTATGGTGTTTATTTGCTCCCCCACAGAGCAAATTAGGCACAAGGCCGTTTTTAATGTGAGGTAAAAACCAGCTCCCCTTAAAGTAGGCAAAAAGGGGGCACTCTGGTTATCAAAAATAATAATTGTCCCAGTATAGAGGGTTTCCCGTCCATTGACTGGTACAAATTATCTTAAGTGCAGTATCTGCCGGAACAGATACTACACTTTGATCAGAATATTCTTATCATTGTTTTGACTCTCGAGTGTATATCCGACACAGGTAGACACAGTTAATCAATTGAGAACCACATCAATCTATTTAAAAACATATCAGATATTAACTGATATATACTCTACCGCTCCAGAAGATATCTCACTACTGATGCAATTCTCTATCTATATAAAAGCCAAGTACGTCCAAGGATGGAATACTGTTGCCATATCTGGGCAGGAGCTGCCAAAAACAGACTATCCTGCCTTGACAGAGGACAAAATAGACTTCGTGGCTTAGTGGGGGATGCCTTTTTCTCTACCCTGCAACCTCTCTCCCACAGAAGAGACGTTGCAAGCCTATCCTTGTTTTATAGTTATTTCCATGGCAGGTGCTCGTCTGAACTCCAATCTCTGGTCCCCCCTCACCAATCTTTCACGAAAAACACCCGTCTAGCTGAATCCACTGTGAAAAATTTCCCCCACTCTTTATCTGTGCCTAAATCAAAACGTGGATTCCATGAACAAAGCTTCTTTCTTAGAACTGCACGCCTGTGAAACTCTGTTCCGTCTGCCTGCTTCCCACCTGACTACAACCTGGATGTGTTCAAGTCCAACGTAAACAAATTCCTAATGAACCGCCCTCTTAAGTAAACACTTCATTAAATATCCACACTAACGTAATATACTTGCAATAACCCTTATCCCTGAGTGGCTTCCGGGCCTTGATAAGTAGTGACCACCGTGTAAAAAAAAAACTCAAAACAATGAAAAGAATATTCTCTTGTCATAGCTCTACTGATGAAACAACCACTAATGTATCCCATGTACTGTTGAAAGGTGATAAAAAAAGACTGCTGAACATTTATGAGTAAAACTTGGTGGACAAGTCAGACGTTAACCGATGGATGGAAAAAACGAATGAAGGATACTTAAAAACGTATCTTTGCCGATTTTGTTTGTATGTGTAGTTAGTAATATGAAAGTTATTTAATATTACTCGTGACAGAACCAATTGACCGACTGACTGATACATTGATGGACTAAGATTATTATAAAGATGGGTGGACACATAAAAAAATCTTTTTAAATTCATTTTTAATTCATAGCCCAGTGATTCTAAACTTCCCCTCTTCCTCCATCTCCTCTCTCTTTCTTTCTTGCCAAAAAACAATTTCATCCCAAATGCATGTCCTACCGATATCATGAAAAAAGAAGAAAAATGTATTTGATAAAAGAAGTTTCAATAATTGATTGCAAGAATGATCCACTGTAAGCATGATCTGGAATTTTACAAAATAAATATTAAAACATTGACATAGAGTATGTATCATTTCATGTTTATTGCCTTCCATTGTTTTGCATGATTTTTTTGTTTTGCATGCATCGTCGTTAAGAAGAAAAATATTTCACCATTTTCGGATATAAATCGTATAAATGTGTGCGTGTGTGGGGGTGCGTGTGGGGGGGGGGCGTGTGCGTGTGTGTGTGCGTGTGGGGAGGTGCGTGTGGGGGTGTGTGCGTGTGTGCGTGCGTTTGTGTGTATGTGTGTGTGTGCGTGTGTGTGTGTGCGGGGGGAGTGTGTGTGCGTGTGTGTGTGCGTGTGTGTGTGCGTGTGTGTGTGGGCGTGTGTGTGTGCGCGTGTGTGTGTGTGCATCTTGAGTGTATGAAAAATGTATTCATCTTCAAGCCCAAATATCAGCTGACATAATATTGTAAACAAACACAGACGGAATTTGATGAACGAAATTATCATTATTATTTATTTATTTATTATTTTTTTCCGAATTAGTCGACCGGCAAATTATTCCTCGTAATATATAATAATCAATTGAGGATTGATTCTATAATAATTCATACGCAATTTGCATAAATTAAAATATCATATTTAAGCGTATTCTATATATATATATATATATATATATATATATATATATATATATATATATATATATAGAGAGAGAGAGAGAGAGAGAGAGATAGAGAGAGAGGGGGTGGAGAGTTTGAATGCATACCAGGCACTATCTTCGAGTGTCTAAAGTCTCTCTATAGAGATGTTCGTTAGAACAATCTGGCATAAGGATACTTTTCTCTTCAATAAAAACCATGACTAAATATTCAAAATCACATGATATTCGCGTCCCACATAAAATCTCCTCACCATGGCTAACCCACACTGGCTTTTATGAGGAGTAATGCACCTTCTCGGTATGGCTAACCTACATTGGCTTTCACAAGGAATAGGGCACCTTCTCCAAGTTATGTTAACTCAAATAAATCGAAGTTGGATACTCAACCAGACTAGATGAATTCTTGTCCTGGAATCCAGTAAAACCATGAAACCACAAAGAAAATAAACTACAACATAGTTAAATGATTAATTGAAGAGAAGGAAATTAAGTTCTCAACTTCTTTACGAATTCAGTGTTTGAGAGATAAAAGCTTCGAAAGAATATTTGAATATCTATGTATCTCATATATACGGCATAATCCCGTTGACACACCCGTTCCCACTCGATCACCAAAGTTAACCAACGTTGAACCTTGTCAGTACTAAATGGGTGACCATTTGGGACTTCCGGGTTCTGTATGTGCTATCCGCTTATGTTGGCATTGTTTTCAGTCATCCTGGAATTCTCCTTGCCACTGGACTCAAACAATGCCGAGTCAGGAGTGATGGGGTCGAGATTGCGCACCCCTTGTCTCACAATTACACGTGCAGCGACCCCTACACTGGATATCATTTGTCTTTCACGACTGAACGGAGGCATCATATAGATATCAAGTGTTAGCCACCGGAAGGGGGCCTCTTGAATTCTGAGAACTATGACTGAAGTAAAATGAAACAAAGAATATCTATCTATCTATCTATCTATCTATCTATGATTTGTGCGTTGTTTGTGCGACTCTATTATCCGAATGTGTCCGTATTTATAAACTGTATGAGCATATCTCATGGTCAATCCCACTCGAGGGTGTTTTCTTGTGAACATAAATAGAAGTTTCCTTAAAGCTTAAAATATGGAATATCAAGTCGATGCTGGCAAATAGATTTCTTTGAGATTAAAAATCCATTTGGGCAGTTGAAGTTGGATGACAATCTTATCAGAATAAAATCTATACATAGACATTGCGCTTCTTTAAGTAAAGCCGATATAAAAACAGAATTGCATTATATATATATATATATATATATATATATATATATATATATATATATATATATATATATATACAATGTATGGAAAAATGGAAGAAAAACGTGTAGCCTATTTAAGAGAACAACGTTTCTTCTCCCATTTGGGGGGACTTACTTAAGAAATGAAAAATATTATTGAGTAAATGTCTTATAACAAGATGGGGACGAAACATACAAAATTTATTTAAAACGTCCAAGGTTTTTCTTCCTTTTTCCATAATGTCATAATATCATACCTACTTTTATACTCATATATATATATATATATATATATATATATATATATATATATATATATATATATATATGCGCTAAAATGACTTTATCCGGAGCTGGCCAGGCTAGCCACAAGCGTTCACATGGAGATCAATCTTTCTTTTATGGGGAAAACATTGCAGGGCACAGATGCTCTGTTTGCTCTGTGGTCTGTAAATCGAGTGGAGGCCTGAAGCGTCATATGAACGTCTACCGTACCAGTTAGCATCTCTCAATCTCAGCTTAAGTGTGACCTTTGCAACAGACTGTGTAAGAGCAGGGATGGTCTGAAGAGCCACCTTTGTTCCCACAGAAAATAGGAATTGATGGATCTTGATCACATCTTCACATGTATATATGTGTGTGTATAAGTGTATATATGTGTATATAATTTTAAAAAAAAGATATTTCAAAAATACATGTGTGTGTGTGTGTGTGTGTGTGTGTGTGTGTGTGTGTGTGTGTGTGTGTGTGTGTGTGTGTGTGTGTGTGTGTGTGTGTGTGTTTATTTCTTGTGCACTCCGAAAGGGTTGAGCCGATTTTTTTTAAATTTCACGCAAATGTACTTAATGTGTCTAGGGATGTTCTTAGATAGGTTTTTCATCGAAATACCTCTCGTAAGTATTTAAAAAATCCGATTAAAGAAGGAGCAATCGGATTGTGACCAAATTTAACACCTTATACCGCCTTACATCGCATGTTCATTTGAGAAATTTTATTATTGCACAAAAAAAAAATTCCGGCGTTTAAAATTAACAGTATTTTCTTTGATAAGTTAGGGGTACGTTCAAAATGAATGTTTCTGTTTAGAGTGCAAATGAACCATGATACTTGACTTTTGTACTTTAAACTTTAATTCAGTGGATTGCAAGGTATTATGGACTAAAGTTTCCTCTCGGAGTTCAGCAGTGGATCCCCAAGTAAAGCAGGCAATCAAACGATTTGATTAAAAAATAGACGATTTCACGGATTTCAATCACAATAGATGTATGGGAGGGTGGAACATTTGTGGATTCTTATGCAATCTCGGGCAACGTCGAAGCTCCCTGCTAATATATATATATATATATATATATATATATATATATATGTATGTATATGTGTGTGTGTGTGTGTGTGTGTGTAGGCTTCTATATACATGCATATGTGTGTGTGTATATATATATATATATATGCACACATACATAGTATGTATATATAGACACACACACACATGCACACACACACACACACACACATATATATATATATATATATATATATATATATATATATATATATATATATATATATATATATGCAATGCGCTCAACTCTGATCTATTTCGGGGGAATAAAAAACAATAGTAAGCAATTACTATTGGAACATCCCTCGTATATCTGTACTCCTATAATTTTTTTTTTTGTTAAAATGCATATTAAAAACCATTTTTTCTGCTTAGTTATTTATTTGCTTCTTCGCTGTGCAAATCAGGCACAAGGCCGTTTTTTAAAGTGGACAGTGAAGGGGGGGGGAACCAGTTCCCCTGTGAGGGAACTGGATATTGACAATTGGTATGAAGGGTATCTCCTACATTGACCAAAACTGATTGCTCAAAAGCAATGGTCTGATATGTAGGGTTGCCCCCACATATTATTTTGATTGCAGTATCTGCCGGAACAGATACTACACTTTGATAACAGAAAAAAGATCTTGGCCTTCGGGCCAAGAAGAAAAAAGGCGAACCTTTTTTCTGTTTATTTAAAAAGAAAATACAACTTTGTTATATATGGGTCGTGGAATTGCATTTATCTGCAAAAGATCTAGATAATTTGCATATTATTTTAAACATTCATTTTAATTAATTTCCCATTAGTTTTTTCGGTTTTCTGATGAGATGATCATCTTTAGTTAACTATTACGTGTAATCATATTCATGCAGATATTCTACATGATTTATACTTGCATAATATTTTCGTAAAAAGCTTATAGTAAATACAAACCTCTTTCTATATACATTTATGTATGCGTATATATATTTGTTTAAAAAATTTTGCCTCCCAAACTCCTCCTAAACTTAATATATAGGGTATTCGAACCCAATGCGAAACTTTATATTTGGGTTTTAGCTGGGGAAAATCGGTGCAACAGTGTGAAAATTAAAAATATGGAATTTGCTAAGTGGAGGTCGAATGACAGCATTACGAATATGCATACGTAACGTAATAGCTATTGGTTCATGTTTTTTTATTTTTAGCCTTGCAACAAACACGTCGTCATAGCTCAGGCATTAACATCAAGGGAAAAAGTAAACCATAAGCTAAACATTTTTGTTTGGATTCTCGGTGGTGGTGCAGGAGTAATTTTTTTAAAAATCTTTTTAAATAATTACTATATATTGGGTCCAATATAATATAATAATAAATACGAAATCTGCATTAATCAAAGTATCATATTGAAGCATATTTTACGACCGGTCAATGCCGGGCAATGCCGGGCAATCGGCATGCTAGTATTATACAAAATCGGATTACGTTTATGCATAAAAATATGTATTTTCCAAGATAGATAATCTATTCCTTCATAAATATATGCACGAAAAATATATTTAGGGGTCGAGCAGCTATCTTTTAAAATGCATTGATCCAAGATTTTCTATGCCTGCCCCCAAGGAACTATAGGTAAGGATTTACCTGTATGCATATTTTTCGTTGGGTACGGGTATACTTCAGAAACTGCGTATTGGCTGAGTAGTGGGTCGGGGGTTAGGAGGGGGATAAAGACATGTCAGAATTGATTGGCAGCCCAGAGATTGCACGTACATGTTTGGTGTGGGCAGGATTGGCATTGGAAAGTCTTGCAACATCACTTTCTTCTTTTGCAAAGTGGCTGGATGTAGCGAGCTAAATTTGTAACTCCACTGAACCTTTTCTTTTTCTCCCTCCTTATCCCGATGCATCATCCATGGAATATCCTACAACCGTATTCTTCAATAACTCCCATGACACAAAAAGGAAAGAAAGAAATTCTTTAAAAGGATACTCATTTTACTTTATATATATATATATATATATATATATATATATATATATATATATATATATATATATATATATATATATATAAGTTTCTGTTTTGTGTTTCGTTTTAGTTTAAGTAGTTATGCTTCGAAAATAGAAAGCTTTTTGAAGGAAAACAAAAAAGACTAGAAGATTGTAATCAGAATTTTTATTTTTTACTTTTCAGAGAAAAGACGAATATTCTTAAATATAAAACATGGTAAACTGGGAGATAGATAGATAGATAGATAGATAGATAGATAGAGAAAGAGAGAGACAAAAATGGAGATCCGCACACCCACACAGACACACACACACACACACACACGCACACACTCACACACATATATATATATATGTATATATAGATAGATAGGAAAGTGAAGATAGATAGATAGGTAGATATAGGTAAAAGTGGCTCAACTACAATATAGGGTAGAACGATAAAGTTGTCACCCTAAAAAAAAACAACACTACAGATTTATTTTTAAATTTTTATTGAAAAAAACCAATTCAGGTAACTTGATTATGTAGTAGAGCTGACATCTATGAAATGTAGCTGCCTTCAGCCTCGACCACCACCCCGATACGGATCCAGAACTGGGAGCATGCTTTTCCCACAAGCATTGACTTTAAAGATGTGAGGTGGCATGATGTGGCCCTCGCTTGAAACCACACCAAAGACAATAACCGTCTCCAGAAACTTTTTTCTCATCACCCTGGGCATGACCCTGTTATTCGAGACAATCCAGCAATGCATTTTGAGGGTGCTGGCAATGGTCCTGTTGTCATAACTTGGATCGGTAGAGAGCATGAGTTGTACAGCAGTGCATCTCCGGTCTCGCTCGTAGAACATAATGTCACTTTCAGACATGATAGAAGGCTCCTATCACTCTTGGGATTTGTACACAACTGGCCAACTAGTAGATGGTCTGCAACAAAATGAAATCAGTTTTCATCAAACGGAAATGGAACCATGTCGTCGTTTCTAGGGCGACAATTTCATCGTTTCACTCTGTAGATCAATGATACTGATAAATATGAATGAAGGTATATATTTGTACAGAAATGAACAAATTAAAATACCTTGAAAAGAAAAGGCGTTAGAGAAGTAAAAAATTAATAAAAATATGTCTACATCTCGGAGCCACTCGAGGATAAGGGTTATACAGTAATCAATGGGACAATATCGTAGTAATCGTTAGTAGTGGAAATTTGGTAAATTGGATTAATTAAGGGGACGGTTCAACAAGAACTTGTTTACATTGGACTTGAAGACGACCATATTGTAGTAAACTGGAAAGCAGAAAAACGGAACAGAGTTCGACAGGCGTGCAGTTCTAAAATAGAAACTTTGTTTATGAAATTTATGCTTAGGTTTAGGCATAGATAAAGAGTGAGGGAAATTATTGATACTGGTTTGGGCTAGATGATTATTTTCATGAAGGTTTGGCAACGGGAGACCATAGATTGGAGCTCAGACGAGCACCTGCCATGGAAATAACGATAAAACAAAGATAGGCTTGCAATGTCTCTTGTGTGGGAGAGAGGTTGCAAGGAAGAGAAAAGAGCATCCCCCACAAAGCTACAAAGTCTATTTTGTACTCTGTCAAGGCAAGATAAGCTGTTTTTAGCAGCTCCTGCCCAGATATGGCAGCAGTATTCCATCCTTGGACGTACTTGGCTTTTATGTAGATAGAAAATTGCAGTAGTGAGATATCTTCTGGAGCGGTAGAAGGATCTTACCATCTTTCCAGCGACCTTGGCAACAGACTTGATTTACATGTTCCATTTCAGATCAGGAGTAAAGGTCAAGCCCAGAAGCTTGTCAAAACATAGAGCCTCCCCAAGACGAGAGCCATTCCTTTCAATTGATACCAGACAGGGATCAGAACATTGATGATGTAAAAATAGAAGCTTGGTTTTAGATGCATTAAGATTAACCAGCCATCTTTTACCCATTTTACAACATGCTCAAGATCAGAGGAGAGAGAATCAGAGAGAATTTGGTCATTTACGGCCTTTGATGTGCTGCCATAGATGGTAGTGTTGTCAGCATAAATGTCTATGAATGATCTTAGGATGTGATTTGGGAGATCATTGATGTAGATCAGGAAGAGAGTTGGGTCCGGGATGGACTCCTGAACAACTCCAGCATTAATACTGTGAGCTTCTGATTTCAGTTCATCAGCCACTACTGTTATGAACCTATTTGAGAGAAATTTAATAATTAAAAGACATTTCCATCTATACTGTAGCTGGAGATCTTGTAGAATAGACCTTTGATATGTCAAGAGCAATTACCCTGGAAAGGAAGCCTCCATCCAGAGATTCACTAATCCTATGAGATATAACTGTAAGCACATCTGCTGTAGATCTAGCAGAATGGAAACCATATTGCATGTTACTAAGAAGTTATTTCTGCTGAGGTGGTTGACTACTTCTCTATTTAACACAGATTCCAGCAACTTACTCATAACGCACAGGAGACTGATTGGTCTGTACTGAGAGACAGATGACCGATCACCTGAATTCTTAAATACAGGGCATACTGATAAGGTTTTCCAGGGTGTTGGGATGCAATTCTCCTCAAGACAACGCTTAAACAGTTTTGTAAGTATGGGAGCTGGTTCTGGTTGAACTTTTGTAGCACTATAATTGTAATATCATCAGGGTCAGTTTCTTTACTGGAATCAAGGTTTTTGCTTAGCTTGGCTACATAATGCACAGATATTTTTATGTCGTATACATTTATAGTAAATTTGATTTAAACTTTCTTCTTAAGACTTATGTACTGAATTTTTAAACAAATATACACATCAAACATTTTGACTTCTAACGACATGTCTTTCTTTTCCTTTACTTCATTTTTTTAAACGAATTTAACGTTATACAGCACAATCACGTTGATACATCAATTATCACCAAATCACTGAAGTTAAGCAATGATGAGCCTGTTTAGTGCTAGTTGGGTGACTATTTGGAAAGGCTAGGCGCTGTATGTACCACGCCGAGTGGTTGAAATTTCCAGGTTTGTATCTGGGGCCGTGTTTAACTCATGGAGGTAATTAAGACAGAAATCAACGGGAAACTACCTTCTTTACTAGTTTTTCCATGGTCGCCGACGCTATTAAAACAGCAGAACCGCTGCATGCATGCATGCATTAACATTGATATTACTGTTTATAATAAATAATAGACCTGCATGAATCAAAATATAATAGTTATGCATATGTTATGACCGGGCAAAGCCGAGCGGCCTGCTAGTATATATATATATATATATATATATATATATACGAGCAAACAGTTAATAAAACGTTAAAAAACACTTTGAAAAAGAGTTAAAAACATATTTAATCTGAAAAGGAAACACTTGATGAGTGGATAGTGCTTAATCCGCGGAGTTTCGAAGAAATACTTTCCTTCTCATCAGAGGGTAGGAATTAGCAAAATGCGGGATCGGATTTTGCATACAAAAGTATTTGATGAAACAACTAGTCAAAGATCTTACTTGATAACAAAAAAGTGAAGCAGAGGGAATATGGTGAAGAAAAAGGTTATTACACGTTAATGGATAGTCTGGTGAAAGGTAAATTATCCAATGACGGTAAAAATCCAAATATAAACTTCAAGAAAGTTAATTGAATTTGCATTTGCACAAGTAAAATCCAAGGAAATCCCGTAATTGGAAGATGGTCCAAAATAATCCAAAGGCAGAAATCCATGGAATAATTCACAAAAATGTGTACAAGGGAAAAAGGGGAAAAAATTCCAATAATATTAATAAAAGAAAAATAAGATATGCTTTTCATTCTACTGCCGAGACATATATATATATATATATATATATATATATATATATATATATATATATATATATATATATATATATATTAGTGGTATGACAAGGCCACAGGGAAGACAACCAAGCAAAAAAAAAAAAACCCTAAGCAAAATTCATCCCAAAGCAGCAAAACTGAAGCTAGCCTTCCAGGACACTATATATACAAATGTAGGCAAATTTAGGCATATTTTATTTGTTTTAAACTATACATTGTTTTTAATCAATTGTCATAAAATTTAAGCCATAGAATAGGATTATAATCTTTAAAAAGCCTTTAAATTTTCATGTAGTTTCGTCCCATAGAACCAAAGATATGAACATTTCAATATTCAATTTGGCTATCAGTATAGATATATCTATATATATACAGAGAGAGAGAGAGAGGGACATAAAAAAGGAACAAATCAAGTTATGTGTTCATCAACGTATAATCCTTATTGCAAGACTTCCTCTGGATAATAAAGACGAATCGTTCATAAATACATAACTCGGTTTGTTCCATTTTTATCTCTTTATTTCCTCGGAATACTATTTCCAGTATTCTCATCATATATATATATATATATATATATATATATATATATATATATATAGCGAGAGAGATATAGATGGATTGAGAATAGATGGATAGATAGATATACCACTTTTTTTGGCAGTTTTATAAGTTCCAAATCCTAGCGATTATTGATCAGAATTTAACAAATGAAAGCTCGTTGGAAAAGTAATGACCTGAATTGTGTAGTGAGCTATGTGACATTTGCCCTTAAGGTCGCACATTAAGGGGATCATCCATTATCCAGGGCCTATTTTTGGCACTTTTTTTACAGCCATAAAATATTCTAATCATAGTCATTTGTTTTCCTAGTTTTGCATATGAATTACAAAATACCTAATATTGCCTCAAAACCTCTGGCCTTGATGGAGGGGAGGCAAAAACTTGCTGTTATGGTTTCAAATGATCTGAAATAACAGCAAGGGGAGACTTGATTCCAGATATTTCTCATATGTTATATCTTCCCTCTTTAGTTTTCATACATAAAGTAAATTTCACAGTGTATAAGGATTATTTGATATTGGAGATATTCATAATTGTACCCTATTTCCAAAAGAAGGAAGATATAACATATGAGAAATATTTGGAATCAAGTCTCCTCTTGCTGTTATTTCATATCATTTGGGGGACTATATATATATATATATGTTTGCATGTGTGTTTGCATCTGCATATATATATATATATATATATATATATATATATATATATATATATATATATATATATATACACGCACACACTTATATGTCTGCACCTTTCAAAGATTGAAGAAAGGTTATCAGTCACCGGCAATTCCATTAAGACATTGAGTTTTTATGCATTTCCAAAAGTTTACCTTAAAGGGCCGGGAAGTGTGTGGCATGGGGAACCTTTCCGGGGCCTCACATTACCAAAAATAAATTCCGCATTCAGGGTTCAAAAGTTCAGAAATTGCTTTTAGCAGTCGAGAAACAATTTGATATTCAGCATGGATTTACGTCTCTGTCATTTTTATGTTTGTACTTGCAAGCATGGTTCTAGCGTTGGAGACTAGCAACAAGCATGAATTAAAATGTGTCTCACGTTTCCGAGAGAAATAAATAAAACGTCTAATATATAAAGTAAAGTCATATCATATATTCACATTGCATTGTTGATTAAATGAAAGATGAGCAATAAAATTTATACGTAACTTTATTATATCATCACAACAACAAGGAAAAGATAAGGGGAAATTTAAGCAAAAAACTCTTTAGGCCATGGCATTTCGAGGTTTAATGCTTCTCATCAGAAAAGAAGGGCCAGAATTATCTATACGAGAGGTATGCAATAAGTAATGCCCCTGACCCACTTTCAGTGGTCTGATCTAGCTGAAATTTTACATGTGCAATGATTTTTATCTCTATGGGTTATGTAGCAAATTACAGCTCTGAACTAATTGTGGTTTCTGTTTTACAAGTGTTTGAACTGAGTCAGGTGTGAAATGAAGCCTGTTGAATGTCCAGCTGTGTTCCGGCTTTTGTATTTGAAAGGACGCACACCACAGGAGACTTTTGATGAAATGAAAGAAACTTATAAATAATAAACTAGTTATGACCAAATAAATAATAATAAACTAGTTATGACCAAAGTTTCATTTCATTCGGACAAAACACTAAGAAACGGGGCCTAATGAGAGTTGGGACCCGTATTTCTGGGTCACCCTGTATAATGGTTTAAGTTAAAGTTTAAAATGCAAAAGTTAAGTATCATGCTTAAATTGTGCTATAAACAGAAACATTCATTTCGAAGACGCCCCTGTCATATCAAAGAACCTACTGTTGATTTTATACACTGGGCTCTTCCTCTTGTTCGATGATAAAACTTTTCAAATGCACGTGTGTTAACTTTGATCGAAATCAGACACAAAACCTATCTAAGAACACTGCAAGAGACATAAAGTATAATTGTGAAATTTCATAAAAATCAGCTCAGACATTTTCGAGGTCATAGGGGACGAACACACATACACACAGGCAAAAACTTTAAGACTTTTATTTATGTTTTGTATTATTTTAAAATGTTATCAAAAGCAAAAAAAAGAACGCCTTCTTTTAGGATCTTTTAATCGAATCAAATTTCCAAAATTTACCCACTTAGAGTAAATGTGGTATTGTGATGACTGCAGTGATTCTAGCTAAAAGTAGTTATATACCTCCTCTTCTGAGGGTTAAACACAAGGTCATTATTTGATGAAAATGCGTTCATGAAACGAACTAGATTTGAACTTGGAACATCAGGTTATCAACCCTTATCGTTAACCACTTACCCAACGTCATCCATTCTAACAGAGAAAAGGATAGACAGAGGATGACCCTCCACTTCACACAAGTTGTACTTGTACCCTATAATCAAAAGCATAATAATACAAAGTGTAGTATCTGTTTTCATACTACTCTTCAGCTGTTTATATTTGACTAGCTTTGCCCGGTCGTAAAATACGCGTGAATATGATATCTTAATTGGTCCAGATTTCGTACATATTATTATAGAGTCGTGATTTCAAAAGTCAAAAAAAAAAAAGAAGTATTTGGATGCCATCTGCTAGAATTGAAACCGAAAGCAAAACTGTAGCATTCAAAGCTGGTGACGTTACCACTGTACCAATGTGACATGCATGAACTGATTCCAACTTTAAATTTTAAATAAAGATGAATGTACGGTGTGTATAACAATTTTGACACATTTTTGACCCCTTAAAAACTATTTAAACCGGCTAAAGACCCATAAAAAATTCAATCATTTGAGGTTCATAGCGCCACTCTGCAATTTTTAGTTTTGGAAGAGATAGAGTTATAAAATATGAAGACAGACAGGCAGACACACAGACAGAATGGCAGATAGAGAGACGGACAGACAGACAAACATATAGCCATTTATATATTAGATTAGAGAAGACGTCTTCACAGTCTCAGCTTCTTGGAGACTTATGTTGGTAATACTAGTTGACAATCCGTTCTCAATAACCAGCTCGACAGACACTCGACAGCCTTTTTGCTGTCAGACTGGGGTATTTGTCCTGAATAATCCTAGGAAGTCTATATTTCCATGCCTTGCCTCCTAGCTTTTCGGGTGGAGTAAG
Organism: Euprymna scolopes; assembly: GCF_053919585.1. Taxonomy (NCBI): domain Eukaryota; kingdom Metazoa; phylum Mollusca; class Cephalopoda; order Sepiida; family Sepiolidae; genus Euprymna; species Euprymna scolopes. The sequence goes on along the minus strand of NC_136502.1, from coordinate 7,821,979 downwards.
CCCATCGGTTACTGTCTGAGGCGCTCTGCCTTGGAATGCCGATGGTGTTGTCCAGCCAATTCCTGATAGACCAGGGCTTTCCTCCTTTAAGGGAATTGGCTTAAGTCTCTCCCACTCTCACATGTGTCACATCTTGCTGCAATAGGAAGAAAACAATATCACATCTGGGCAGGAGCTGCTAGAAAAACCTCATCCTGTTTTGACAGAGTTCAAAATAGACTTCATAGCTTAGTGGGGGATGCCCTTTTCTCTTCCCTGTAATCTTTTTTCCACAGAAGAGACGTTGCGAGCCTGTCTCTGCTTTATCGCTATTTTCATAACAAGTTCTCGTCTGAGCACCAATTTATGGTACCCCCTGACCTGACTTTCGCAAAAAACATTCATCTAGCTGAAATCTGTATCAATTATTTACCCCACTCTTCACCTGTGTCTTAACCTTGTTTTTTTTTTTTTTTTTTTTTTTGTTTTTGGGGCTTTTTTGTTGTTTTTTTTGTTTTGTTTTGTTTTTTGTTTTTTGTTCTTTTTTGTTTTGTTTTGTTTTGTTTTGCTTTTTTGTTTTTTTTTTACACAGGAATCACCACTTATCAAGGCCCAGAGGCCACTCGAGAATAAAGGTTAATGGGTATGCATTAGTCAATGTAATTATAGCATAGTAAACATAAGTAGTGGGAATTTTGTAAATTGGATTACTTAGAGGAACGGTTCATCAAGAACTTGTTTACATTGGACTTGAAGACAATCAGATTATAGTGAGCTGGAAAGCAGGCAAACAGAAGAGAGTTCCACAGGCGTGCAGTTCTAAGAAATGGAATGTACATTTAGGTTTAGGCACAGATAAAGAGTGTGGGAAAATTTGATGGTGGTTTTGGCTAGATGAGTGTTTTTCATGAAAGTTTGGCGAGGGGGGAACATAGATTGGAGCCCAGACGAGCACTTGCTATGAAAATAACAATAAAGCAGAGACAGGCTTGCAACGTCTCTTCTGTGGGAAAAAGGTTGCAGGGAAGAGAAAAGGTCACCCCCATTAAGCTTTATAGTGATTGAAAAGTTATTAAGTACCAAAAAACGAACAATGTCTAAGCCTCTTTTCAAAACTCACATTATACATCCATTGTTCCATTTTCATATCGTTTTTGTCCATGCAACACATATCCTCAACCTTCATTTACCAGGTTTTGATTTCCATACATCATCACATGGCATATATGACATAATCCCGTTGACACACTGATTCTAATCAGATCGCTAAAGTTAGGCAGCAATTAAGTGGCTGCCCATTTGGGAAGGCTAGGCGTTGTATGTACGGCACTGAGTCATAGAAATTTCCCGGTTGGTATCTGAGGATGCCTTTAATTCACTGGAGAGATGCATCCTGAATTAAGACAGAAAGCAACAGGAAACTCTCTTTACTTGTCTTCCCGAGATTACCGCGGCTCTACAATTTGGAGAGCCATGGTCACCGACGTTATTAAAATAGCCCGGCCGCCGCTGCTGCTACATCACCGCACTGCGTACACATGCTTGATAGACCCTTCTTTTGGTCGACAGAAGTTATTTATCTTCATCGCCATGGTGGAAAGATGTGACGCAAAGGTCAAAAGTTGGGATTGAAGAGCCAGTGCCCTAGATGAAGAACATTCTGGTGGTTAGTAATGGCAAAGGTTCCTTGCATTTATTCCATTCACTTCTAATTCTTGCAATAAGTTCATATGCATATCAGCCGATGATACTTCCTTGACACAGGTCGACAGAGTCTTGACTAGTTTTGGGGTAGGGAATGACATGCATCTGTTGGGCTGGAGTGTAGTTCTGGGTAATCCTAAGAGGTCAACTCTCCCAAGTCGTTATGGAGTAACTTACTGCCTGATGCGCCCTGACCAGGGAATACCAGGCAATTTTTAAGATGCTAGAGGGCTGGCTTGACTTTCTCCATCCTTCTGACATTTTGTCACACCTTCAACCTTCATGCAGTGGGTAGAAAATAAATACCTAGTACATGCTCCAATGGTATCACCAAGGTAACCAAACTTTTCAAGAACTTCAATAGTCTCACCATCCAACAATACTTTCTACAAATAATTCTCATCTATCTCCGTTGTTTTGCATCTTGTCCAAACTAGTCATCATCTCTTAATCTAGTAATAAACCGTCTGTTATTTTTATTTACCCAAATATTATTTTAATATATTTAATATTTAATTTATTTTAACCAAATATTATTTTATCTTTGTGTTCATATCTGGACTGTTTCTCACTGGAGTTGGCATCTTCAATCTGAGTTTGTTTATAATTCCACAGTGAAGCAAAGAATAGGACAGCTGGCATGATATCGAACAGCTTCTAGAAATTGACTAACCTATCTCAGACCAGGTCTTTATATAACCTTGTTTCTCTCAAATTCGTCCTCATCACTTCCTATGTTTTCATTTACCTCCCCCCCTACCAAGTGACTTTACTACTGCAATTGCTCCACATCTCCTTACTCAAACACTCTCACCCATTCCTTTAATGTGACCAAATCAACGACGTCTCCTGTTCTGCACCCATCTCCCTATACTGTCCAGATTTAATCTTCCAAAATTTTTTAACTTAATTTTATTATTTTCTCTTTTGAGACTGTTTTTTTACTGAAGGGTCATCTTCAATCTGTGTTTGTTTTCATTATTCCGCAGCGGGGCGATGAGTTTCTCATGCAAATTGTTGACAACGACAAATTTACCGGACGATACCAGACAGAATGCAAAAACAGTTCCAGCATGCAAACTCCAAAGAATTCCAGAAAATCAAGTGGAAAGGTAATTTTAAAAAATTTATTTACCTTTCTTTTTACCTACATTTTTACATCCACCAACGTGGAGGTTATGTTTTCAGCCGAGTTTGTTTTGTACAGCCTAGCATCCATAGCACTTGACCAATCGTCACCAAACCTGCTTAAAATATCTGTCATGATACAACTTTGAACTGATTGAATTATTGTCTATATGGGTCGAAGTTCAAGGTCAAAGTAACGGAAAAAGTGAATGTCACCCTTTTGGTGATAAGTTTGGTTTGTTTTTTACAGGAGGAGTCCTCGCTTATCAAAGCCCAGAAGCCACTCGAGGACAGGGCTAATAAGTGAATAAGCGTGGTAAACAGTAATGGTGGAAATTGCTTATCAAATGATTATTTATACGGACGGCTCTACAATAATTTGTTTACGTTGAACTTGAAAACGACCATGTTATAGCCATCTGTGAAGTAACCGTATGGTGTTTTGGAGAGCTCTAGGAAAGAAGCTTTGCTTATAGAATTTTCGTTTAGTTTTAGGTACAGATAGAAAGCAAAGGAAATTGTTGATAGTGGTTGTAACGAAACGAGTGAGTGCCGTGAATGTTTTACAAGGTGGACCATAAATCGGAGCTCAGCCAAGCACCAGCTATAAAAATAATGATAGAATACAGATAGCTCACCACGTCTCTTCTGTAAGAAAGAGGTAGCAGGGAGGAGATGCAGACATACCCTATTAGACTTTGAAGCTGATTTTGTATGTTAAGGTAAGAAAGAATGCTCTGAGCAATCCCTCCCCAGTACTTTTTTAAGGACGTATCTGGCTCTTATACAGGTAGAAAATTGAATTGCAAATGAGATATCTTCTGGAGCGATAGAATGATCCAACCATTTTTCTGACAAACTTGACAATGGATTTGGTGTAAATCGTCTATTTCAGATCAGAAATGGAAATCAATTCCGGAAGCTTGTTGGGAACAATTGCGAATCAGAGCGTTGGTAGTGAAAAGATAAAAGCTTGGTTTTGAATGCATTAAAATTAACCACGTTTTTTCCTATTGCATCCCTCGCTCAAACTCAGAAGAGATTCTTTACATTTTAAAATCTTGTTATTTAGTCTATTCTGTAGTAATAAAATCTCAACTTTTATATGATTTTGATCTTGATTTTTGATCGTGATTTGGCAAGTTCAATCATGATCAAAATTTTGACAGAATCTCGTTCCGATTTTCCCAAATTTGGCGCATGGATTTGACACTATTTCATAACAGTAACCACAAAGCAAGATTTCAGCTGAATCAGGTAAATAGATTTTGAGTTACCAAATATTTCCATGGAATAATTTCGTAAATACTTCATATAATATGAAAAACGAAGACTCAAATAAGACTTTAGCTCATGCTTATGTTGTCAGGTGGAAATACGAGATGCTTTAAATAAGTTTCCAGACATTTTATACATGCATTTAAAATTGCTGTAGACACTTGAAAATTCAGTATGTTATTGCTATATATCTTATGAGATGACTGACCAATTTTTATGATTTCACGTTCAAATGAACAGCTAAGAATTAAAATAACTTTAACTTTTTTTTTATTTACAAGGTGGTCACCACTTATCAAGGCCCGGAAGCCACTCAGGGATAAGGGTTATTGCACGTTAGTGTGGTAATTTAATAAAGTGTCCACTTAAGGGGGCGGTTCATCAGGAATTTGTTTACGTTGGATTTGAAGACATCCAGGTTGTAGTCAGGTAGGAAGCAGGCAGACGGAACAGAGTTCCACAGGCGTGCAGTTCTGAGAAAGAAGCTTTGTTCATGGAATCTACGTTTTGATTTAGGCACAGATAAAGAGTGGGGAAAATTTTTGACAGTGGTTTCAGCTAGACAGGTGTTTTTCGTAAAACATTGGCGAGGGGGGACGAGAGAGTGAAGCTCAGACGAGCACCTGCCATGGAAATAATGATAAAACAAGGATAGGCTTGCAACGTCTCTTCTGTGGGAGAGAGGTTGCAAGGAAGAGAAAAGGGCATCCCCACTAAGCCACAAAGTCTATTTTGTATTCTGTCAAGGCAAGATAAGCTGTTTTTAGCAGCTCCTGCCCAGATATGACAGCAGTATTCTATCCTTGGACGTACTTGGCTTTTATATAGATAGAGAATTGCATCAGTAGTGAGATATCTTCTGGAGCGGTAGAAGGATCTCACCATCTTTCCAGCGACCTCGGCAACAGACTTGATGTACGTGTTTCATGCTTGTCAAAACATGGGGGTGCTCCTAGACAAGAGCCATCCATTTCAATTGATGCCAGAGGGGATCAAAGCGTTGATGATGTAAGGATAGGAGTTTTGTTTTAAATGCATTAAAGGTAACCAGCCACGTCTTCCCCCACTGAACCACGCGCTCGAGATCAGAGGAGAGAGAATCAGAGAGAACTTTGTCATTTACAGCCTTTGATGTGTTGCCGTAGATGGTCGTGTCATCAGCATAGATGTCAACGAATGATTTAAGTATGTGTTTAGGGAGATCATTGATGTAGATCAGGAAGAGAGTTGGGCCCAGGATGGACCCTTGAGGGACTCCAGCATTAATACTGCAGGCCTCTGATTTTTGTCCATCGACCACTACTTTTATGAGCCTATCAGAGAGAACTGATTTAATGATTGAGAAAACATTTCCAGTAATACCATAGCTGGAAATTTTGTGAAGTAGGCCTTTATACCATATCTTTTCGAAGGCCTTTGATATGTCAAGAGCAGTTGCCCTAGAAAGGAAGCCTTTGTCAAGAGATTCACTAATCCTATGAGATATAACTGTTAACACATCTGCGATAGATCTTACAGGAGGGAAACCATATTGCGTGTCACTAAGAAGGTTATTTCTGCTGAGGTGGTTGACTACTTCTCTATTTAATATAGATTCCAGCAACTTACTCCTGGCACACAGGAGACTTATTGGTCTGTACTGAGAGGGAGATGACGTATCACCTGAATTCTTAAATACAGGGCATACCGATGAGGTTTTCCAGGGTGTTGGAAAGCACTTCTCCTTAAGGCAATGCTTAAACAGTTTCGTAAGTATGGGAGCAAGTTCTGGTTGAAGCTTTTTTAACACCATAATTGGGATGCCATCAGGGTCAGTGGCTTTACTGGAATCAAGGTTATTGATTAGCTTGGCGACCTCATGCACAGATATTTGTATGTTACCTAGCATGTTCTGTGTTATAGGAGGAAATATGGGGAGTTGATGGCCTTTGTCGCATAGGGTCATCATTTCCCATTCATTCCTATATCCAAACATAAACTGAAATCTACATCCTATTGGACCATATTTACATAAAACCAAATCTTATTTTTCACAAGATTTGACGGAAACTCTTGATATTAACTCCCTGTGACGAGGAAGACCTGATATTTGCTTTTGTATAAGCTGTATCGCCTGAAGAAGTCTCTAGTTACTAGTAACTAGCTGACCAAAACATGTTCATGACTGCGTAGCAACATATTACTGCTTATGTAAAAACAAATAAAGAGTATACATATATAATATAAAGCTGAATGTGTGTGTGTGTGTGGGTGTGGTCATGAATAGGCTCCTATATGGTTGACTATTTTAAAAAACTGATTACATATAATGATAGAAGATGTATCGAGACACAGGAATGGGTATGTTTGATCTGGCAGAACGGTGGTTCATTAAAATTTTGGGGTCTTCGTACGCGCCTGGTCCACAAAGTATAGAAATAAAAAATTTTTAAATTAAAACAAAAACGTTTACAAGTATTTTTGATATAGATGTACATAAGAATACTTTGATAAGTATGTTTTAACATAAATAGGGATGGTATAATAAAATTATGGGGTCTGCGTTCGCGCCTGGTCTCCATAGACCGGAAATAGGCACAAACTTTAATAAAGACTTTTCATATCTATCTGCCTAAGTATACTATGATAATTATGTTTCAGTTTGAAGAAATATGGCATAATTAAATTATGGGGTGTTCGTTCGCACCTGACCTTCATAGAATGGAAATATGTCACAAAGTTTAACAAGGTTTTTTAATATAGATCCACAGAATATTGTGATAAGTGTTTCAGTGTGAACAGGTATGGTATAATAAATTATGGGGTTTATCTATTTTATTTTTACTTTTATCATATTTGCTTTGGTTTTGATATCCCCAAATTCGAAGCTATCTCTTTACAACCCTTCCTTTTCATAACCTATCATACTTTCATAAATCAGAGTCCATTTTCTGTAGGCTGTTTTTGAAACCAGTCAACGACGGGTACTTTTGCTAATATATATATATATATATATATATATATATATATATATCAGTAAAAACTTGAAATTAAATTTGGTAAATTAAAAATTTACAACAAATTTATTTTTCAACAAAGAATACAAGGATTTAACGTTCTTCCTTATTCCATAGAGTTTCAATGAATGGATTATATCTTCAGAGGAAACGTAGTTAACAAAATAATATTCATAGGCAGTCTATTTATTTTGCTGATTTGAACATAAATTGCAAACTAAAATTTGTATGAATTTTTAGAAGGGGCGAAAGAATAAATTAAAAGGACATTCCCAAATGAAGTCCAGGTCCAATGAAGAAAAGCTGGACATGGGGGTACAATTCAAGGCAAAGCTGGACATGGGGGTACAATTCAAGGCAAAGAAACTGTTTAATATTCAAATGCATAAAAACATATGGTATAGTCCATAAGAAATTGCAGTAGGGTAAAATGCACTGTAAAATTAATATCCCAAAACTTGCTTTAAGAAAAAAATTCACTGAAAAACCAATTAGAAGACATTTACTGAAAATCAATAATAAAAATCATATAATAAAATATTGGCCCCCTACGAGAAAAAAAAGTGTAAACTCCTATCAAAAAATAAATTACAATATATATATATATATATATATATATATGTATATATATATATATATATATGTATATATATATATATATATATATATATATATATATATATATATATGCTTGTTTGTTTGTAAATAAATAAACAGCCTGAGCACTGTAAAAGGGGTGGTCGAATGTTTATTTAATGGACATTTGATGAGGTCATTTGTGAGCACCGGCCCAGTAGTTAGAACTGCCGACTATCAATGCGATGGTTGTAGGTTCAATCCCCGACTGGAGAAAGGTATTAGTCTAGCCACACTAATGAGTTGTGTTACAACGAAACAGTACTGTATGTGGATGACTATATATGTGTGTGTGTGTGTGTATGTATGTATGTATGTATGAATGTATATAGAAAAGTCACTTTGTGTGTGTATGTGTGTGTGCACGAGTTCCTTTCTTATAGGTTCTCAAACAGCAGAGCCTATCTTTTGCAAATTTTCCACAGAGGTAATTTATATGTCTGGCAGTGTTCTTAGATATGTTTTGTACAGAAATTCATCTGCTGAATATCGAAATTGGAAAAAAATCCGATCTTTTCTCTCTTATAGATAAAAAAGAATAATTTTTACAGGGGAATATTTTACGTTACACCGGCCAAGCAAGATAATAACATTTCAGCAAATCATTTCTTCTTAAAAAAAACAGATTTATTAAAATCTGGAGATATAACTTAATGATAGAGCATTCGACTACAGATCTAATGATCTCCTGTTCAAGCTCGGGTGTATCTCACTATTTTTATTTTATTTTTTTCTCATTAATGAGTTCAATTTATGATAAAAGAAGAGGTACCATTTGAAATCGCCACAAATCATTTTTTCGTTTGCATATTGTAAAACAAAACATTAATCAGAAGTGACTTTTCCAGGGCATTCGTCACCAAGCCCAAATATTAGCTGACGAGATATTGTAAAAAATTTTTATTTTATTTTTTTTTTTGTGAATTAGTCCACCGGGCAAATTATTCCTCGTCATATAAAATATTCAATAGAGGATTGATTCTATAATAATACATGCTCAATTTGCATAAATTGCCGGGCTGCCAGCTAGTATATATATATATATATATATATATATATATATATATATATATATATATATATATATATACGTTTTATTTTTTAATACCGTATCTTTCTGTTAAGTTACATTATTGTTTCAGCTACCCGACCGTTTTTTGGGGCCCTCTGTAGCTTCCTCCGACTTTTACAGAAATGTTCGTTATTATGGGATGAAATAACGAACATTTCTGTAAAAGTCTGAGGAAGCTACAGACGGCAAAAAAAAAACGGTCGGGTAGCTGAAACAATAATGTAACTTAACAGAAAGATACGGTAATAAAAAATAAAACGCATATTTTCTCTACAACAGTATTGAGCACTTTCTTCAGTTTTTATTAATTACCATTTCCACTAAATATATATATATATATATATATATATATTCTGGACAGGAACTAGGTCATTTTGGTAGCCTTTTGTCTGGCAGGCTGTAGCATTCGTTCTGGGTAATCCTAAGAGGTCTACTCTCCCAGACATTGCCTCTTTATCTTTTGGGTTGGGTAAGTTTGTTGCTCACTGTTTGAGGTGCCCCAAGCAATTTTTCAAAGGATGCCCCTCTTTTAGAGGTCTGGCTTGATTCTCGCCTCTCGTCATCTTGTGTCGCATCTTCCTGCAGTGGAAAAGAAGTAAAATCCAACAATTTTTGGCAGTTATGGCCCCAGAATCACGACGTGTACTTCTGTAAAATACTTTTTGATAATACACTTTTTTGTTAATTATACTTATGCGTTTATTTTCATTCTTATTGGCCTGCAAGACAACGCTACAAGCAATAAAGGTTTATATAAAATAAAAGGTTTATGTTTGCATTTTATCTTGACCTTGAAGTTATCAAAAGAACCGCAGCCGCATTACAAATATGACCTCTACACACTCACCCCTTTTTATCTGTTCATTAATATTTATGATTCTTATTGATTGTCCTGTTGCCCTGATCACCTTAACTCATCTCATTAATACCATTTGTTTTTTCTTCTTTTTATCGTTTTTTTTTCCTTTTCTTTTTTTTTTCCATCCTCTTTTTTTACCGTTTCCTTCTTTTTTTTTCTTTATTTTCTTTCTTCTCTGTTTTTTCCCCCACCTTTTATTATTATTATTATTCAATTGTCACCCCAAACAAGACACAGTGCTACTTTGAAGTAGGGGACAAGATCAAAGTGTAGTATCTGTTCTTCAGATGCTGCATTGCTGCACTTCTATTTCTTGTTCTCTTTCGGTGGAGGAGAAATCCTTCACGACTGAGACAATTTTTATTTTTGTACCTTTTCCCCACGTTAAAAAACGACCCTGGTGTCTAACTCTGTCCCGTGGGGAGGCATAGTAAATAGGTACTTTGAAGTAGGGGGGTACTATCGGGGACATAAATTTCACAGACATTATGAAGGGGGATGAGTAGCAAGATGTCTGTTCACATAAAACTTGAACTTCTGCATGTCAGTAAAGTTGGGAAAGCAGAATCTCGGAAGGGAGTTCCAAAGTCTAGCATTTCTGGGGAAGAAGCTATTGGAGTAGAACGCTTTCTTACATCTAGGGATCTCTACTGTGTATGGGGTAGGATTTAGCTGCTTATCGGATTTGTTGGGTATATTTACGTTGAGGGGGTACAAGTGCTTGTAGTTCATCAGAGCATTCACCATTAAAGTACTTGTAGAACAAGCAGGCGGATGCAACATTTCGTCGATGGTACAGAGGCTGAACCCTTGATGACAGTTCAGGACCTATCAGGTTGGCAACTCTCTTTTGAACCTTGTCCAGGAGTGAGAGACAAGTAGCAGATACACCAGCCCAGATATGACAACAGTACTCCATACATGGGCGAATGGTGGCCTTATAGATGTATAGGATACTTTCAGGCGTAAGTAGTTTTCTAGCATGGTAGAGAGAGCCCACCTTTCTATTGACCTTTTTTTCTTTCTATTTCTTTCTCATCACGTTTTCTCCCATGTTTTCGTTTCCTTTTTCTTTCTTTTTTCTTCCTTCTTCATCAACTCTCCTTGCTTTTATCTATTCCTGTTGTGTAATATCTATCTATCTATCTATCTATCTATCTATCTCTTCGTCCACTCTCTTTAAAGATGGCGATCATCAGCCTCTTTTATATTTAACGGTTTCTGTTCTTCCTTTTATTCATTTCCTTATTAAGTTTGGGGAAGCGCTTTGTCCTGTTACTCGAACCAAATTAATTGAGTTTCGAGTCAATCGTATTTGCCGTAAAGATCATTCCAGTGACGTTAATGGCACTCGCCGCTGTTAAAAACGGCTGCAGCAAACGTAGAAAATCGCGCGGGAAAAGAAAGTGCTCTAATCCCCAACCCAACACTAGCACCACGGCAACATCAGCAAAAATAAAAAATAAATAAAAAAAAAAATAGAAATAAAAAAGAAAGAAAGAAATAGTGGAAGAAAATATATGAACTTTTCTTAGGATAACAATCTTAGTATTTGTACAGTTTACCGACTATGCTATGTTAAAGGTGGGATTTCCCATTCAAATTCAAATTTTCCGTTATCTTGTGTTAAGTAAATTGTTAGGTGAAAATACAGATTAGTTAACAAAGTTCATTCTCTCTATGTTAAAAAGGGCTTTCTAAACAATAACGTTGTTATTTTAGCTCGGTCTGTAAACTGCACAAGTACGCCAATCTAAACTAATATTACTCACAGCACTCTGTCTTGTCTTGACAGAGTCATTTTTCTGAAAGTATTTATTTCTCTCCCACAGTGAGAAATGTGACACAAGGGTTGGAAAGTGGAATTGAAAAGTTAGCGTCTCCGAGGGTGGGGAGCACTCTAACCCTGCAAAACATGTTTGGTAAGCATTCCCCGATTTAGACGCCTCAGGCGATTAACAATAGACTAAACCCTTCTCAAAGAAAGAAGGTAAAGCCTGGGAAGGTGGACCTCCTAGGACTGCACGGAATCAGCATTACTCCGCAATCAACAAGGAGCAGGTAGTTACAGGAATGGTCTAAATTCTACTGATTTGGGGCCGAGGGTTAAAAAGCTTGACAGTGCTACATTGAGCTGCTTATGATGAACCAGCAGGCTGTATTGCCCAGTTGTGAGATATGTTTAAATATGATATTTTAATTCATGCAGATTACGTATTTATTAATATAGATCAAATTCTCTATCGTATTATTTATCGATTTATTTATTATGAACTATTATCTCCATTCTTCTCATTGTTGTTTCATGATATTTCAGCCGACTATTTCTCTGGACTTCGTCAGGTGGTTAACCATGACGAGATAAGAACGCCGAATCTCCTAACTGCATCCTCAGCAGTTATTGCCGTTTTTAGTTGTTGTCATCTCACCACGGTTTTGGGTAGGACTGAAATCTCTACATGGAACCATAGAGATTCAACATCTCTATCCACTGTGTCACGGGCTCCAAAGGGCGATCAAGGTTGGATTTTTTGGTCTATTAAATGCACGTTTATTTGTTATCTGATCTTCCATTTCCATACCAAACATGGTGAGACGACAACAATTATACAATTATAGAAAGCAGTAATTGCTGAGGATCTAGTTACGAGATGAAAGATCATTTATAATACCAAAAAATCAAACCTTGATCGCCCTTCAACGCCTGTGGCACAGTCGATAGAGATATTGAATCTCTACGGTTCCAGGTGAGCATTGTGTGAAGATAGCGGTTTCGATCCTATCCAATGCCGGCCAGAGGCTTAGTTGGCCAAATCATGGTGAGACGACAACTATGGAAGGTAGTAATTGCTGAGGATGCAGTTAGGAGATTCAGCATTCCTATCCCATCATGGTTAACTACCTGAAGAGAGCAAGAAGAATAGTTGGCCGAAACGTTGTGAAGCAACTGGAGGATGAGGATAATAATCCGCAAATAAATAAATAAATAATGCAAATTACTCATCTCAATAAGAATTCCAATTAATTAAATGATTCTCTATCGATTATTATATTGAATCTAATATACAGTAATGAGATCAAAACTATATATCTATCTATATATGAAAAAAAACAAAAAAAAACATCCAATCTTCAAGGTGAAGACGCTAACCTCAATATCGTTTAAAAAAGTCAACAATCAAAACTATATATATATATATATATATATATATATAGAGAGAGAGAGAGAGAGAGAGAGAGAGAGAGAGATGTATGATTTGGGTGCCATCAGCCAGAATAGAAACCAAAAAATAAAACTCTCATTCCTCACGCCCATATATATATATATATATATATATATATATATATATATATATATATAGAGAGAGAGAAAGAGAGAGAGAGAGAGAGAGAGAGATTGATAGATAGATATAAAATTTTAGTCATTCAATAAATTTTAAAATCTATGGCATGAAATGGTTAAATTTCAAATCAAAAGATTTTTATTATTCTATGTAAGACAAAGAATACATTTAAAATATTCCAACTCTTTATCCTATAGGATTTCGATGTCTACCATCTCTTCAGAGGAGAAAATATGATCCTATATGATAAGGAGTTAGAATATTTCAAATGTATTCTTTGTCTTACTTAGAATAATAAAAATCATTTGATCTGAAACTCAAACATTTCACGTCATAATTTTTTAAATTCATTGAATGATTAAATTCTGATTTATTTACTCCATCTTGTATATTGAGCAATTTTTATTTAGATGGGATAATACTTATAGAATATTACTGCTAATAATATTTTGCAAGACTTATAATCACAGGTTTCTATACCAGTTGATTGTTAGATAATTTTATTCTGAAGTATATATATATATATATATATATATATATATATATATATATATATATATATATAGCCTTGCCTCGACAGTCGAGTTTTAAATTTCTTCCATTTCTTTTTTTACGCACATCTTATGTTTCTTTTAATAATATTATTTGAATTCATTCCATTTTCCTTGTACCCATTTGTGAATTATTCCACGGATTTCTGCCTTTTGGATTACTTTGGACCATCTTTCAATTACGCGATTCCTTTGGATTTTACTTGTGGAAATTGAAATTTAACCAACTTTCTTGTATTCTGCATTTTTGGATTTTACCATAATTGGATACTTTACCTTTCACCAAACTATCCATTCAAGCAAAATCACCTTTTTCTTCACCATATTCCCTCTGCTTCACTTTTTGTTATCAAGTAAGATCTTTGACTTACTTGTAGTTTCATCAAATACTTTTGCAAGCAAAATCCGATCCTGCATTTTGCTAAATCCTACCCTCTGATGAGAAGGACAGTATTTCTTCGAAACTTCGCGGATTAAGGACTATCCACTTATTTAGTGTTTCCTTTTCAAAGTGTTTTTCAACATGTTTTTTAACTACTTGCTCTTATATATATATATATATATATATATATATATATATATACATAAATTCAACTGCATCCTTCCCTGATGTCATATGTTGACAGGCAATGGCAATTCTAAACTATTAAAAGTTCCTATGAAATTCTCAACCCTCTGCTTGCTTTTAATTTTATATGGAATTTTCGATTTTAAACTCATTTTTACACGTCCATATTCCAATATCACTGTACTTGTGACATTATTATTATTATTATTATTATTATTATCATTATCATTATTACTAGTAGTAGTAGTAGTAGTAGTAGTAGTAGTAGTAGTAGTAGTAGTAGTGTCATTTGATGTTCCAAGAGTCGGTCATGTCATATCTTACTAATAATTTAAGAGCCTATAAGAGAACTTGAATGTCTACTTGAGAAAACTTGAATGCCTATAGGAGAGAACTTGAATACCTACTAGCCACTATCCTCGACTGTATCAGGTCTCTCTGTACAGGACAACTGCCAGGATAACTTTGCATGAGGATATTTTTCCTATAAATAAACCCTGACTGAATATTCAAAATCACTAATAGTATTCACAGCCCAAATAAGATCTACTCGGTATGGTTAGCCCACACTGGCTCTTACAAGGAATAGTGCACGTTCTCCAAATGAGGTTAACTCGAGTAACGGCATGAAACCGGATACTCCACCAGATTAGATGACTTATAGTTTCTTTTGTCTGTTTTTTTGTTTTTTTGCTTTTTTTTTACATGGGAGTCACCATTTATAAAGGCCCAGAAGCCATTGGGGGATAAGGGTTATTGTGTGTTCAGTAGTCAATGGGATAATATCGTAGTAATCGTTAGTAATTTAGATTTGATAAAGTTTTTTACTTAAGGGGGCGGTTCATCAGGAATTTGTTCTGGAATCCAGACCAAGAGATTACAAGAAATATACAACATGTGAAAATGGTTACTTGGGAAGAGGAAAATTATGTTCTCAATTTCTTTACTAATTCAGTGTTTGAGAGATAAAGAACTTTAATGGAACATTCGAATATCTATGTATCTCATATAGGCTTCAAGTGTTAGCCCCCAGGAAGGGGACCTCCTTAATTTCTGAGGACTTTGACTGAAGTAAAATGAAACAACAAGTTTACTGCTTATAATATAAGCAGTAATAGTTTTAACAACTTTGTAACCATATAACACATCTTAATGCTTTATGCGAAATTTGGTAGAATTCTGACCAGTAGTTTCAAAGCTTATAAGTGATCAACATACAAGATAATGTTCGGTTATGAAATAGATACATGTTCTCCCTTGTAGAGAGAGAGAGAGAGAGAGAGAGAGAGAGAGAGAGAGAGAGAGTATATGTAATCCCTTATCAAGACTAAAAGCCACTCGAGGATAAGGATGGGGAAATGGACAGAGTGTCAATTGAATGATAATGAATATTATGAAAGGATTGAAATTGATGAATGGAATGACTCCTGCAGATGGTTTATGTCAACTATTTGTAAAATTTGGATTTAAAGATTACCATGTTGTAAACCGCAGGGATGGAGTCTCATGGTAAAATGAACAGAAACTCGGAAATATTTATGCAATTGAAAAAGTAAAAAAAAAAGAAAAACATAAGATGAAAACAAAAAGACAGCCTACATGAAGTAACTAATCTAAGAGGGAAAAAAGAAAACCTGCGACCAAAAAGGCGTCTGTCGCATTCCAAAAATCATGCAGCTACACATACACCACATATCTTGAGGAGGCCTCAAGTTTTGACAAGCTTCTGGGCTTGACCTTTACTCCTGATCTTAAATGGAACACGTACATCAAATCTGTTGCCAAGGCCGCTGGAAAAATGGTGGGATCTTTCTATCGATCCGGTAAATATCTCACTGCTGATGCTATACTCTATCTATATAAGAGCCAGGTACGTCCAAGGATGAAATATTGTTGCCACATCTGGGTAGGAGCTGCTAGAAAGGACTTGTCCTGCCTTGATAGAGTTCAAAATAGACTTCGTAGCCTCGTAGGAGATATCCTTTTCTCTTCCTTGCAACCTCTATCTCACAGAAGAGATGTTGCGAGTTTGTCTCTGATGTATCGTTATTTTCATGGAAAGTGTTCGACTGAGCTTCAATCTACGGTCCCCCCTCGCCAAACTTTCACAAGAAACACTCGTCTAGCTGTACACACTATCAATAATCCCCCCACTCTTTATCTGTGCCAAAACCTAAACGTATATTCCATGAACAAAGCTTCTTTCTTAGAACTGCTCGCCTGTGGAATTGTCTTCCGTTTTCCTGCTTTCCAGCTGACTATAATATGGTTGTGTTCAAGTCTAACGTAAATAAGTTCTTGATGAGCCGTTCTATATAAGTTATCAAATTTTACCAAATTTTCATTACTAATGATTACTATATTGTCCAATTTCTACTGTACACTCTTTAACCCTTATCCTTGAGTGGCCTCTTGGCCTTGATAAGTGGTGATGCCTATGTAAAAAAAAAAATTAAAAAAAAAATCTGGTGGAGTGAGTCGGTCAGGTCCTGCACAATTTAAAATCCATTTGAAACAAATTCATGCACGGTGAGATTTTTATTTATTTATTTATTTATTTATTTATTAAGGAGTCGTCATTTATCAAGGCTAGAAGCCACTTGAGGATAAGGGTTAACGAGATTGATAGATTGTCGATTGAATGATGAAGAATATTATAAGGGGCGGGGGCTCAAAAAGATTAATAGAAGGGGCAAACTTTGATGACTTATGAGGGCAATTTATGAAAAGTATTTCTTTTATTTTGGATTTGAAAATGACCACATTGCAGGCCGCAGAAGCTAAATGTGATCGAAAGTCGAGTATAAAGTGGGGTATCGTCATAATTGGAAGTCACATCAATGCACACGGCTGGCTATGATTACCTACGATTTTAACCTCAGTCTGGAAGGATGTTTTGTGTGGATTGAGAACGTAAGCGTTTTGAACAGTTTTCTGTGTGATTTTTTAAGACCAAACCTCACAACGATTCCAAAAGCATCAGATTTGGAATAGCACCACTGTTTCCTGATTTTCAGTTCTTTGAGTTCTCGTTTTTAATTTCTAAAGTTCAAAGGTTATTTCTTCCGAACACATACTTTTTTGTTTCTTTATATTGGCAGATTGCACATCAAATTCGAAAGATGAGGGAAAAAAAGCTTGGCCGTTTTTGATGAGATTGAATAATCAAGAAATTGACAAAAGCTTTGTTTCTTTCAGGCAACAGCGATAACTTTTATTGGTTTCGCCGTTTTTGGTTTGTTTGTCTTTTTTGTTGCTGTTGTTTTTTTTTTTTTGCTTTTTTTTTCATTTTTATTAGTAAAATGGCGTTTGGAAGATAGTTTTGTATTTCTAGTGTGTATGATGTTTCACGGTATTAATTTATTGTCTTCAACATGTCGACGAATGCTGAATGCCGAATGCTGGACAAAGAAATTCTTTGAGAATCCTGATGAGATGAAACAAAAACAAATCAGTTGCAAAAAATCACTGGAACAGTTTTTTTTTTGGGGGGGGTGGAGGTTGTGCTTATTTATTTATTTATTTATTTACTTGTTTTTAATCTTTTTGCACTTGAATATGAATAGACAGAGAGATAGAAAAATACAGACAAGCAATTAAACAGAACGAATTATACAGAATGTTGGTGACAAATTTGACATTTTTAGAAAAGAAAGCACAAGGAACGTTATATTTTACTCAATAATTGATGTATTCGCATAGTTTTATTGAATACCAATCGAAATATCACCCTGCCAGTGTCGCTTTTGTACGTTTATATAAATAATATATATATATATATATATATATATATATATATATATATATATATATATATATATATATATATATATATATATGATGGACTCTCCATCGATTTCGACGTATGAGGTTCAGACAACCCATATTTCTAAAACTCATTTATGCTTTTGCTTCTGATGACTTTTTAGTCCAGCAAGGGACTTGCAGACAAGGCCACAAATAGAACATGAATGTGGATTTAATGCTGCAGATATTGGTTCGGCTGGCAGTCGTTTTGCTCTTACTCTGTTTTTTTTCAGTTGCCTTAAGCTTTCAGATTGAAACCTCTGGAGACCTTTAAAACACCTTGATCTCCATCCTTTTCGGTCATTCACCCCATCTTCAAGACTCCTGTATGGTATATTCACTGCAGACAAGTTACTCTTCAACTTATATATATATATATATATATATATATATATATATATATATATATATATATATATATATATAATTTGAGGTTGCTATTTTCCAGAGGTTAGGTAACCAGTTAAATATAACGAGGTTAATACAAGAGTGCTCAATACGAAAGTAGAGCAAGTTACATTTTCAATTTGTCTTTACATCAGTAGTAATTTGTTGTTACACAGTCATGAGCATGTTTCGGTCTTCTAGTTTTCAGTAACAACTATAATAATTATTAAATACCTACAGACACTAGCCTTTCATCCTTCAGGAATCATCAGTCCAGGGCGTCACGATTACCGTCGGTCGTAAGATTTGAACCTGGCAACGACGCCATCTCTGACTCCATTAGCATATATATATACACTTTTATTTGTATTTTTATTTGTTTCATATAAGCATTAATATGTCGCTACACATTCATGAGCATGTTTCGATAAACAAGTTACAAGTAACTAGAGAGCTCTTCAGACGATGTTGCTCACAAAAGCTTAGTCCGTAATGAAAATGATTCAGGATTCCAGCAATCACACACAAAAAAAAAATGGTATCAGGAGGTCGCATTACATGTAATTGAAAATCAGAAAGGGTCTTTAATGTATGTGAGGAAGACAGATAAGAAGGGGTTGGGATTAAGGTTTGTGTCGAAATAGAAAGAGAAAAAAGAAATAGAGGAATAAGCATAGAAGAGAAAGAAAGGAAAGAAAAGATGGGAGGAGAAAGAACAAAGAAAAAAGGAAAAAAGAAGGAGAGAAAGAAAAAGGGAAAAAGAAGGAGAGAAAGAATAAGGAAAAAAGAAGGAGAGAAAGAAAAAGGGAAAAAGGGAAGGGAAAGAAATAACATCAGTTAATAAAAATATGTAAATAATATATATAAAAAAATACTCGAGATGGAAAATATTTCAAAATTGACATAATGTTTATATGAGTGTTTCTTCGCTACGAAACAGGTGCTGTCAAGAATTAAACATTTTAACATGCCCAAAGAAATAAACGATAAGATAAACATCCTGGAATTCGGAATAATCTTTTTGTCGTATTTTGGACCATCTTTCAATTACGGGATTTCCTTGGATTTTACTTGTGCAAATGGAAATTCAATTAACTTTCTTGAAGTTATATTTTTGGATTTTACCGTCTTCCACCAGACTATCCATTCACATGTAATCACCTTTTTCTTCACCATATTCCCTCTGCTTCTCTTTTATGTTATCAAGTAAGACCTTTGACTTACTTGTTGTTTCATCAAATACTTTTGCATGCAAAATCCGATCCCGCATTTTGCTAATTCCTACCCTCTGATGAGAAGGAAAGTATTTCTCGAAACTCCGTGGATTAAGGACTATCCAATTATCTAGTGTTTCCTTTTCAGATTAAATATGTTTTTAACTCTTTTTTAAAGTGTTTTTAACATGTTTTATTAATATATATATATATATATATATATATATATATATATATAAAATGAACTCATTTTTTCCCGTCTGATTTTGACATTAATAGGATTAAAAATCAAGATATTTCATGCAAATATAATATGCACAAACGGCAGAACAATATCTGAGGTGTGTTATAGGCTTATTATTTCTCAAATTCCTCGATAATCTTAGATTTCTATACTTTTTCTGCTGAGAAGTCACGGCCAAAATCGGTTAAGATCAATGGAAGTGGTAAAATATTTTCTCTCTAATAAATTCCTCCTCCCCCTGCCACCACTTAACACCGTTTGGGGATCGTTCACAAGGAACAGTTGAGAAGAGAACACCGGTTTGGCTTCGTAGTTCTTTCATGTGAAGTTATTTAAAATCACTAAACTAAGCTGCAGTGCTCTGTGGCGTAGTGGTTAGCGTGCTGGACAATTCACATTATATTTTCACGTTCGCGCCGACCTACCATAGTCGTTTTTTTTAATTTTTTTTTTCCTAAACAACTGGAATGGACTTTTCTTGGTGGCCGAACTGTTAACGTTGCAGATGTTTTTGGGGTTTTTTTCACACTTTATTTTCCTACTTTTACTCATGACTCCGGGTTTGATCCTTCCTACTTACCTACCATAACATTTTTTAAAACTCCCCCCCCCCCGTCCCGGAAACAAACACTCGGGCAACGCCGGGTACCCCCGCTAGTATATATATATATATTGCTTATTTTCTATTTTCCTGTAGAAAATGCCTTTTCTGAGAGCTAGTTGGTAATGATGGATGTTCACAGAAAGTGTTGTGACCTCAGAGAAACCATTAGAAGTAAATATTTCCTCTGTTTTCGTTTTTTGTGGGAAAGCAAGCAGGTGAAAAAAATATCCGCGAGAACAAAGCATTTCCCCAAAAGAATTTTAAATTAAGATAAAGGGGAACTGAAAGAAAAGAAAATAAGTAAAAAAAAAAAAAAAGCAAAAGAATAGAGCTCTCCTGTCATCAACAACGAAGGAAAAAACCATTTTTACCTCCCTACCCCTTCTGCCATCAAGCAAAAATTTAGTGCTGCACGAAACTGTTTCCACACACACACACACACACACACACACACACACACACACACACACACACTTCCTCATGATCTGTCGAATCCATTCCTATATTATCAGTCAGTTTCTTCCTTCAACACCCAGGAGGCGCTTTTTTTCTCGCTCGAATGTCTTTCATTTTGGTGCAAAATGATAATAAATAAAAAAGATAAAAGACAGCCAGAAATAAGTAAAAACAAGAAATGGATCTTAAATCGATTATAAGAAATAAACAGAAAATAAATGATAGTGCTTGTGTAGAGTCGTGATATTTTAAACGCATTTCAGGTGAAAACATTATTACACACTTAGGTGTCATATAAAAATTAGCATAAATTG
This sequence comes from Euprymna scolopes, assembly GCF_053919585.1. NCBI lineage: Eukaryota > Metazoa > Mollusca > Cephalopoda > Sepiida > Sepiolidae > Euprymna > Euprymna scolopes. The sequence goes on along the minus strand of NC_136502.1, from coordinate 7,800,838 downwards.
CAAAAAATTCGAAAAATGATCGGGCAGAAAATTAATCACAAGTGAAAATAAAATTTATCGTTTCATCAATTTATAGAGTTTTATCATATATTTTATATGTTGGAGAGTTCGTATGATCCAGGGGAGGTAACTGCAATCGATCCCTTTGACTAAATAATTATAACTCGCCATTTTCTTAACACAAAATGTCAAAATGTAATTGTGGCTGATTTTTTTTTTTTTTTTTTTTTGTCACAAATATATCTAGCACATCTTCTACTGGATCATTTTTCATAATTTTTGGAATTTATACTAATTTTGATATGATATATAAGTACTGAAATGTGTTGGTTTAAAATATCACTATTCTACACAAGCACCCAAATAATAATAATAATAATAATAATAATAATAATAATGATAATAATAACATTAATAATAATAATAATAATAATAACAATAACAACAATAATAATAATAATAATAACAATAATAATAACAGTAACAATAATAATAATAATAATAATAATAGTAATAATAATAATAATAACAATAACAATGACAATAATAATAATAACAATAATAATAATAATAATAATAATAACAATAATAACAATAACAATAACAATAACAATAATAATAACAATAACAATAATAATAACAATAACAATAATAATAATAATGATAATAATAATAACAATAATAATAATAATAATAATAGCAATAACAATAATAATAATAATAATAATAATAATAATAATAACAATAACAATAATAATAACAATAACAATAATAATAATAATGATAATAATAATAACAATAATAATAATAATAATAATAATAATAGCAATAACAATAATAATAATAATAATAATAATAATAATAATAATAATAGCAATAACAATAACAATAATAATAATAATAATAATAATAATAATAATAATAATAATAATAATAAGTGCAGGCTAGACAAACTGCTGCATATCTATAAGTTCTCTAACCCACCCCCACCCTCATCCTCCCATTGTCACATGACTGCCTCACCCCCCAAAAAGAGTGAAATCAAATAATCAAGTCGAGTCAAGGAGGAAGGAAAGACCAAGGAACAGACAAGGTCTCCACCGGACGAGTGCGACGAGAACTGGAACCTTCGGGAGACTTATTGCTACTCAAATTCCAGTGAAGACCAATAGCCGCTGCCAACAAGAAATCAATGGCAAGCAGCTGTTGCGATAATGCAAATTTATTTGAAGATTTATCGAACAAGGTGGAGAGTACTGGAAATCTGGGGAGACATATTGTCACTCAGCTTCCAGGGAACACCACAGGCTGTTTTTAAGGAAAGATCTTTGATAACCTGTGAGAAAGCTCCTCGTGAGCCAATAATAATAATAATACAACACAGTAATGCTAAAAGCGGTTGAAGTCTTAAGGAAAACCCTTGAATGCAGAAACTAATCCACATAGGTTACTAACCCTAACCTTAACCACATGAAAACTACAACAAAAGTGAAATAAAAAAATAGAAAATAACATCACATGGATCCAAGAAAAGTGAAATCGCAAAATTGTAAGTTAACTATGCCCCCGTCACCTCTAAAAAATGGTGGTGTTGGCTTTGATTGGCGCCACACCAAACAGTCGTGCAAAGTGAAGGAGGATGGAAAGATCGAGGAGAGAAAACACTAACCAGACTTCCATTAAATGAGTGCAATGACAATTAGGACTTTGGAAAGGCTTGTTGCTACCCAAATTCCAGTGAAGGTTAATGGTCACTGCTAGTGAGAAGTTAAAGTCAAGCGACTGTTGCGATAATGCAAATTTATTTGCAAAGGTTATCAAAAGAGATGGAGAGTACTGGAAATTTGGGGAGACTTGTTGTCATCCAGATTCCAGGGATGATATTAATTTCTAATCAATAAAGTTAAATGAATACAAACGGAAGTTCGCTTTATCCATTAAACTGTTTGACTAATTTACACTTTGCTAATCTTTGAAACATTTGAAATGAAACGACTTTTCATAAAATTTCATAAAAGAAATAATTTCATCTTTTCATTTTTGTTTTTTGTTTTAATCTTTTTCAATCCAAACAGGGTATGTTGCCACTTGGACATAAGTGGTTTCTATTTGGGATTGGGAAGCAGGAAACAGGGTGGGGATTTCAAAATCCAGTAGTCAGGGAAGTAGGAAACAGGAAAGGAATTCCAAAGTCCAGTGGTTTGAGGGAAGAAACTATGAGAGTAAAAGGCTTTTGGTATCTAGGGACATCAACAGTGAAGGGGTGAGATTTTGCTGCTTGTCGGGTTACTTGGGAGTATGTACGTCAAGGGGGTACAAATGCTACAAGTTCA